>NC_063176.1:57484430-57845803 GCF_023159225.1 Perognathus longimembris pacificus
TCCATTTTTTGTATTTTATAAACATATGAAAATCTGTGTGGTACTTTTTTGCAAACATGAAACATGTGGAAGATGTTGCTGAAGTTCAGTCATACACTCATACATGTGTACACTCAACACGCACTGGGGCATCAGTACTATGCTAAATGCCATTTTGTGGCATCCAAGACATGGCACAATATGAGACGTCATGGGTGTGTGCATTTCCTACACACATTAGGAAACCTAGCTACTAAAGAGGGCACGTCACCTGAACCGCCTCAAAGAACACCAGTGCGTCAGGCCAAACCTCGAATTATCACCTTCAATGCTTGACGAAATCTACTGCTCAGTTAAACTTACATTCGAGATATGAGACAGAAAGAAACCAAAGTGAGAATCAACCCATGAAATGTCCAGCTCAAATTTGTTGTTTTATTTGGAACATTTCAAAAATTGGGGGGGAGGGGGAGGAATGGTACAAGCTATAAGAAAGAAGAGAAGTGACGTCCACCTCACTTTTGGCAAGTGTTGAAGAGCTTCGAGGCACAAGCCACTTCAGTGTGAGCAGCTGCTCAAGTAGGCCAGGCTCCCCAGCCTTCTACCCCCCACTCCCATCCCTGCCCCGCTGGGCTGCAGGCACCTGCCCAAGCTGCCAGAGCTCACCACATCTCAGTAATGGGGGCGCTCAGCCTTTTTCCCTGGCTGGTGAATGCAAGAGTGCTTATGTAGTACTTGGTATCGCCTCTGTACAGCAGAGACTCAAGGAGGCATTGTCAGTTTTCACCCAAGGAAATGACAGAAATATTTTGTGTTTCATTGGAAGGAGGAGAACTTTGTTTTGCCCGCAAAGCTCATTTTTGCCACTGTCTGCTGAAGACCTGAACCACACCCGGGGCTGAGCGAGCCCAGCTGAGCTTTACTCAGGACCTACAAGGAAACCCGAGTGCTGGGGCTCCACAGACAGCAGAGGAGAGGAAGCAAGGATCTGGATGGGGAAAACACACAGGGGTAACGTGTACCTATCTACGAGCTCCTTCACTCCCTCCTTGTCAGGTACCAAAGTCTGGTCCTGGTCATCTGCCAGTGGGGTCCCTGCCTGGCGATATATGCAGCGGACCATGTAGCGTACTTCCGACCAGTAGTTCTGCAGCTGCTGTGGTTCCCGGTCCGTCTCTGCTGAGATGTCTCTGTGACACAACACGGAAACCAGCAGTTAGGGCAGGCAGTCTCCTGACAGCGATAGCAAGGAGCTCCAGAGCCTGTACCTTTCCATCCTGTGTACCCACTTGGACCTACTGGTTTATTTCCCAGGTTGGGCACACAGCCCTGTCAGTCGGCTTCCCCCTTCACCTCTCAGCAGCTGCCACCACTGTCACCCATGTACATAACACTCTAATGAGACTTCTCTCACGTACCTGCGCTCACTGCAGGCCTCGCATGAGCACGCAGTGTCCGAGGGCAGTGTCTGCGCACCCAAGGTCAGCCTACTAGAACCACTGGCCTCTGGCTGCGAGCCCCCCAGCGGGGAATGAAGAAGAAAATCTTGACCCTGCTTCAAAAACAGAACAGATCAGTTACATTCAATGTTCAGGCACCAATTTTTTCTTTTCTTTCTTTCTTTTTTTTTTTTTGCCAATCCTGGGGGCGCAGACTCAGGGCCTGAGCACTGTCCCTGGCTTCTTTTTGCTCAAGGCTAGCACTCGGCCACTTGAGCCACAGCGCCACTTCTGGCCATTTTCTATATATGTGGTGCTGAGGAATCGAACCTCGGGCTTCATGTATAGGAGGCAAGCACTCTACCACTAGACCACTAGGCCATATTCCCAGCCCACCAATCTTTTCTTGACTACTTAGAAAAATACCTATGAAAGAAATTTTAAAAATGAGACATTAGAAAACATCTTAACCAACATTAAATCAGAGACTTGTTCTCTCAAGATTTTTTTATTTGGACTGGTGATTTTTCTTTCCTTTTTTTGTTTTAAAACTATACTGATGGTTTATGTCATTATCACATGAGAAAACACCATAATTTTCATTCTTTACAAGAGAACAGCTCTATTTCTGGTGGCCCAAGCAGTACATGAGATGACTAGCCCAGCAGGAACCTTCGAGAATGATGAACCCCCTGCCTCCTAGGAGTGGTGGGGACACTCAACAAGAACCACACGGTACTCTGAGCCCAGCATCCAACAGTTGGGGGCCAGTGCCTTTCTGTCCTAGGGTGCCATGATATGGGCTGCCTGCTTTGACTGAGGAACACAGAGGCTTTAGAAGAATATTCTGGACAAGTCCAAATGAAGCTGGTGAGATGGTGGTGTCCCTTGCACCCACATACAGAAAGGATCTCAATTGACCATTCCCAGTAGAGATCAGAACCTCAACCTGGGAACCTAATCCCTATCCTCTCCCTCTCCCACACTGGCCCAGCCAGCCTCTGGCCCCCTTGCGTGATGCATTGCAAGGTGGACTGGAACACTGCAGAATCCCCTTCAGGGCTCACAGATGGGGATCCCCAACAGATTGAGAAGTGCGGAGTCCCACCAGAAAAAGACTTCTACAGAGGACTTGTTGGGATTAGAGAACTGCACTTCCCCTCCAGAGGGAGCAGTGCTCCTTTACCTGGGTTCTCCAACATACTATTCACACCACTACCCTTTTGACTACTAGACAAGGAGCCCCTTCCAGGGCCCATCCTGTCCCAGGGATTGAGCACGTAGACTCCCACATCAGGTTTTGAGCTAGAAGAGCCTGGGGGACCAGCAAGGAGCTGTGCCATCCCTGGCTGGTGGGAAGTGGGAGAAGGAGGTGGGAAAGGAGGCTGCAAGGGCAGGGAGTACCAGCCCTGCACCACAACATTGGTGTTTTGACTTTCAGCCTCCAGTCACCTAGCTTGTGGTACTGTCACAGAAGACCAGACACCACCAGCTTCTCACAATCAACAGCACAACCTGTTAAGACCACAGGCCTGGTTAGCCAAAGAACAAGACAGCCTGGGCTGGGAATATGGCCTTAGTGGCAAGTGCTTGCCTTGTATACATGAAGCCCTGGGTTCGATTCCCCAGCACCACATATATAGAAAACAGCCAGAAGCGGTGCTGTGTTTCAAGTGGCCGAGTGCTAGACTTGAGCAAAAAGAAGCCAGGGACAGGGCTCAGGCCCTGAGTCCAAGCCTCAGGACTGGCCAAAAAAAGAAGAAAAAAAAAGGAACCAGACAGCCTGACAAAAATGAAGACACCCGCCCCCCAACTCCTTTCCACAGCTCTTTCTCCACCGTGGATGCACAGAAAAGACGTGAGGACGCTGCGTACAGCTTCTGCTCTGGTGACTCCTAACTTCACATCCTACACCTTTGGGGAAAGCTTGAATTAGCCAAGATAGTTGGAGCTTTGTGCAGATTGGATTTAAAGCCCCAAAATGAGACAAACCCAACACCAAGAGTAACGGCAAAGACCATGAGGTCTGAAGGACCCCAATGTGGGCAGTGACAAGCAGTCAGACATCTAAGACGGGGGTGACATGGGTAAGGGGAGCAGAAGCTGGGCTGGAGGGGCAGGCCAGCACCTTTCTTCCACAACCTCAACTGCATCCTGTACAGGGTGACCCTCTGGCCTCAGTCCCTCCTGCCTGGTGATACACAGGCTTATTACCACAGGCCCTTTTCATGTCTGCCTACTTGGGTGTTTCCTCAAGAGGTCGCTAGATCAAGTTCATGTAGCCTAATAAGTTCATGTCCTGCATCAAACCTGCTCACCCCTAAGCACTCTGGATTAACTCTCAGTATCTTGTTTACAACAGCCCTAAAAGTTTCACAGGACAGAGTTCCGCCTTTATGTCACTGTACTTACTCCTTTGCTTAGAGCATGAGTCTACTCACTGTGTGGCTTCTGATAAACTTTAGGGGTTTCTCCACCAGTCAAGCCTCAGCAAAAAGACAAGCCCTCCTATCCTTTGAGGTTAGAGGACCCACTTTTTTTTGTCTCTCTGTTCCAAATCTACCTCTGCCATGTCCTGTGATGCAGGAACACATTCGACCTGTGGGCAGAGAGCACTAGCAGGACACTGAAAAGCTCCCACCACCAGGTAGCTCTGCCCTTTGAGTACTGAAGGGGGCTTCTCTGTGGGGAGGAGGTGACCCTTCTGCCATGACCGTGCTCTCCACAGCTCACCCCACAGATCAGGAGGGCTTTATCTCCTGTCCTCCTCCTTAGTGTTAAGAAGTACCAGTTTAGTTTCTGTTGTGGTGCCAGGTGCACTTCTAGCAAATTCCATGTGACACCTTAACTAAACCATCCCAGTAGTTCTTTTCTCACAAACTGCTATCTGAAATCCTGCACCTTCTGACTTTTTACTTGAGAAGTTCATGTGAATGGGAGTCAGGCACACCACTGTGTACAGAAGCCACAAACTGTGACAGTGACACTTCCCACTGATAGAGATGAAGTTTTTTAAAGGAAGGCACAAGAGAGTACATCTAAAATCCTTAAACGTGGCACTGCATAGCACTTGCACAATCTGAATCTCAGTCATGTTCTGTCCAAGTCAAAGACAACTTAAAAAAACACAACAAAATATAGCATTCAGTATAAAATAAAAACCTGGTATCCAGTAACAAAACTGAAGGCAGGAAAATTATAATTTGACAAGAAAGAAGGGCCAAGGAATAGAAACAGACACAAACTAATGGCGATCATGTACCTGGCAGTCAAAAATTCGAAACTGGGGGCTGGGGATATAGCCTAGTGGCAAGAGCGCTTGCCTCGTATACATGAAGCCCTGGGTTCGATTCCCCAGCACCACATATACAGAAAATGGCCAGAAGTGGCACTGTGGCTCAAGTGGCAGAGTGCTGGCCTTGAGCAAAAAGAAGCCAGGGATAGTGCTCAGGCCCTGAGTCCAAGGCCCAGGATGGGGCGGGGGTCATTTAAAGAAAAAAAAGATCACACTAGTTGGAGGCTTGGCTCAGTTGATTGGCAGAACACCAGCCAATGAGCAAAAGTGTAGGCCTCCAGCCTAAGAAAAAGAAACATACACTAAATAGATTTATAAGCAGGCTAAAGGCAGAGTATCAATAAACTTGAATATGGGGGGGGGGGAACCACATAATGAAACACACAGAATTATGACAAAAATGACAGACAAAACAAATACATCTTACATATGAAGACATAGTAGACACGTTTCCAATTTTCCTTTTTTATTCCAGCACCAGAGCTTGAACAAGGCCTTGTGCTCTCACTTAGCTTTTTTTTTTTTTTGGTGGTGGTGGGGGCAGTCCTGGGGCTTGGACTCAGGGCCTGAGCACTGTCCCTGGCTTCTTTTTACTCAAGGCTAGCACTCTACCACTTGAGCCACAGCACCACTTCTGGCCATTTTTCTGCATATGTGGTGCTGGGGAATTGAACCCAGGGCTTCATGTATAAGAGGCAGGCACTCTTGCCACTAGGCCATATCCCTAGCCCCTCACTTAGCTTTTTTGCTCACAACTGATGCTCTCCCACTTGAGCTATTCCTCTAGTCTGGCATCTTGCTGGTTAACTGGAGATGATTTTTCTTTTTCTTTCTTTTTTTTTTTTTTTTTTGGTGGGATGGCTTTGAACCTCAATCCTTAGATTTCAGCCTCCTGGGTAGGTAGGAAATTCCCAAACTGGCTGAACTGAAGCAAACCGGTGCCACCCCAAGGGCCTTCACAGTGAAACCGCTGGAAACTGCAGCAATAGAGCACAAGTCTTAGAGGCAAGAAATGGAGAGATTATTTACACAGAAGCAAAGGAAGGACAGCACATGCTTTTCATAAAAAGCTAACAATCTAATTCCAAGCAAAACATCTTTCTAAAACGAAGACCAGGACAATGAGGACTTGCAGACTATACAGAGCCTTGCACAGTCAATGCTAAGTTTTAGGATTTGTTTTTTTGGTCAGCTGTGGGGACTGGACTCAGGGCCTGGGCACTGTTCCTGAGCTCTTTTGCTCAAAGCTAATACTCTACACCACTTTGGTTTTCTGGTCTCACGGCCTTTCCTGCCTGGGCTGGCTCTGAACTGTAATCCTCAGATCTCTCTCTGTCTTCTGATAGAATTACATACAGGCATGAGCCACTCCACTAGAGCCTGGCACAGTCTTTTGTCTGCTTGTCTGTTCTATGTGACACAAGGTCTCAACTAGTCACAACAAGCTGGTCTCCAGTTCTTGATCCTCCTGCCTTTGCCTCCTAAGTGCTGAGATTTCAGATTTGCATTACCATGTCTGGCTAAGTTGGTTCTTGAGGCAGAAAGAAAACATTACTAGGTGAAAATATAGACCTACCTAAAGGAACAAAAAATACCATTTATGACAAAGATGTGGTTCAAAGACCATGCATTCATGAATTTTTTAAGACAATTATTGAAACATAAAAATAGTAAAATATACATACATAAAGACAGTATCTAATTACCTAAGCATCAGTAACAGTGGGGCTTAAGGTGTGCTGCAGTAAGGTGCTGACACTTTATGTGAAGTGGTATGACAGCCTTGAAAATCAAAGAAGACCATCTAAACTCCAGAAACAACAACTAATAACATTATGACATATACATAATATACATAGTAAGCCAACAAGAAGTAAAGGAGAGGCTGGGAATATGGCCTAGTGGCAAGAGTGCTTGCCTCGTATACCTGAGGCCCTGGGTTCAATTCCCTAGCGCCACATATACAGAAAATGGCCAGAAGTGGCGCTGTGGCTCAAGTGGCAAAAAAGAAGCCAGGGACAGTGCTTAGGCCCTGAGTTCACAGCATAGGACTGGCCAAAAAAAAAGAAGTAAAGGAGAGTCATTAAAAACCTGTTAACCTGTTAATTCACAGAGGAAGACAATGAAGGGAAGACTAACAGGTATGAAAAACAGAACAAGGAATATTAGTAGCAAGGAAAACAGACAATAATGTGAGGATGATGATGGGATTTATTCAAGGGAAAACTGTAATGCTAACACAGTAGAATGGGAACCAAAACCACAGGAAATACACCAATCCATGCTTCTTAGTCACTAGACATGACACATGGGAAGTTAAAAATCAGAGGAAATACACTAACCCATGCCTCTCAGTCACTAGACATGATATAGGAAAGGATATGGAATATGTAAATGCTACACCACCAACAAACCGAACAATAGCTTATTATAGAGAATACAAAAGGCACAAATCGTTTAAAACCTGATAAACTGGATTGATCAAAGGTTAAAACCTGTGCTCTTCCAAAAGAGTATCCTGTAAAGCAACCACAAGCCACGTACTGGGAGAATAATTTTTGTGAAACATATTTGATAAAGAACTTATGTTTGAACCCGGAGCGAGTCAGGGCGCCCGTGGTTCACACCTGTAATCCTAGCTACTCAGAAGGCTGAGATCAGCCCAAGCAGGAAAGTCCGTGTGACTATTATCTCCAATTAACCACCAGAAAAATGGAATTGGCACTGTGGCTTAAGTGGTACAGCATTAGCCTTGAGCTAAAGAGCTCAGGGGCAGTGTCCATACGCAGAGTTCAAGCCCCATGACAGACCAAAGAAAAAAAAGAACAAAAGAAATAACTTGTATTTGGAATATAAGACTCTCTCACAATTCAATAAAAATAAAACATTCAAAAATAGACAAAAGAATTGAATATACAATTTACCAAAGAAATAAAAATGAAAAATAAGTTAAAAATTTTCTCAGAGACAAGTCATTTAAAAACGAAAATTAAGCTGGGCACCAGTGGGTCATACCTGCAATACTAGCTACTCAGGAGGCTGAGATCTGAGGATCATGTTAGAAGCTAGACCAGGCAAAAAAGCCTATGAGAAGCTGGGTGCTGGTAACTCACATCTGTAAATTCTAGCTACTCAGAGGGCTGAGATCTAAGGATTGTGGGTCTGTGAGACACTTTATCTCCAATTAACCACTATAAAACCAGATGGGGATCTGTGGCTCAAAGTGGTAGAACACTAGCCTTGAGCACAAAAAGCTCAGGGACAGTGCCCTGGCCCTGAGTTCAAGCCCACAATTGACCAAAAAAAAAAAAAAAAAAAAGAGTCCATGAGACTCTTATCTTCAGTCAACTCCTGAAAAGCTCATGGAGTTTTGGCTCAAGTGGTAGTGTACCAGCCTTGAATGAAAAAGCTAAGCAAGAGCACAAAACTTCAGGTTCAAGCCCCAGTATCATCATAAAAATAAATAAATGAATAAACGATTAAAGGCTGGAGGCATGGTACAGCACCATGGCACCAGCCCAGCATATGTGACACTCTTAAGTTCAAACCCCAAGCACTGCCAAAAAATAAAAAGAATGATGGTTCATGCTTGTAATCCCAGATACTCAGGAGGATCACAGCTCTAGGCCAGCCTGAGCACAAAATTTCCCAAGACTCATCTCAAGTGATGAAAAGCTGGGTGTGAGTTAGGTATCACTGGCTCATGCCTATAATCCTGGCTACTCAGGAAGCTGAAATCTGAGAACTGCCAATCTGGGCAGGAAAGTCCATGGAACTATCCTATTCAATTAAACACACACACACACACACACACACACACACACACACACACACACACACACACACACACACACACACACACACACACACACACACACACACACACACACACACACACACACACACACACACACACACACACACACACACACACACACACACACACACACACACACACACACACACACACACACACACACACACACACACACACACACACACACACACACACACACACACACACACACACACACACACACACACACACACACACACACACACACCAGCAGAGCTGTGGCTCAAATGCTCAGGGACAGTGCCCAGGCCCCGCACAGGACCAGGAAAAAAATAAGTCATGGGGGGGGGGCTATGTAAACAGATGACTGTGGTACAGATGGGCCTAGTCAAAACATTCAGGCCCTCTATGGAAAATAATGGAAGCAAGAAGAGCTGGCGGCATGGCTCAGGTGGTAAAACGCCTGCCTGGCAGGCTCCAGGGCCTGAACTCAAACCTCAGTACTTCAAAATAAAAAAATTGGGCTGGGGATATAGCCTAGTGGCAAGAGTGCCTGCCTCGGATACATGAGGCCCTAGGTTCGATTCCCCAGCACCACATATACAGAAAATGGCCAGAAGCGGCGCTGTGGCTCAAGTGGCAGAGTGCTAGCCTTGAGCGGGAAGAAGCCAGGGACAGTGCTCAGGCCCTGAGTCCAAGGCCCAGGACTGGCCAAAAAATAAAAAATAAAAAAATTAAAATCATACCAAGATAACACTATAAACGACCACAAAGGCCGTAAGTAAGCACTTGGCAGCAACGTGAGAGCAAATGGAACTCATATGAGGCTGAACAAGAATATAAGCACTTTGGAAAACAGAATGACAGTTTTAAAAAAAATGTTAATCACATATTGAACAGTGAGATCATAGTATAAGTAATTCACTCCTAGGTGTCTTTCAAAGGGAAACAAACCATATCTACATAAACACCAGACTTTGAATATTACATAGGCAAATTAAACTGCAACTTATTTATTCAATGGAATACTACTCAGAAATAAAGAAGAATTAAAAACTACTACATGTAACCAGATAGAAGAGTCTCAAAAGCACTGAGGCAAGTGACAAAAAAGCCAGGCAACCTCTCATCTGACTTTTTTTTCCCCTGAAGCTACTTAATTTCTGTCCTCTCTATTGGGTAGTGCTAACAAACTCCATCAGCAACCACTGTAATTAATGAAGCTCGTTCTACAGGTGTTTTTTTTTTTGTTTATTTTTTTTGAAGATCTCTGTCTGTTGGCTGTCTTTCTAGTTTAGCCAGGTGTTCTGTTTTGATGATGGCTAAGACTCAACAGGACAAGATACAAGATAAGGTCAAATACTAGAAAACTGGGAACTGGCTGGTTCAAAGCTACTCAAACAGCACAAAGGAAACTCAAAAACAAAGAAAAGCAACATAGAGCAGACAACACAAGCATGTATCGTTTTCAAAAAGATTAAAACTGAACAAAATACTTGAGATACACATAGATGTGCTAAAATTTTTTGAAGGGATAAAAAATAGTGATAGTGTAATATAAAATTTGAGAAGAGTGCTGTAAGAGTTCTGAGACGCAAGGGGCAATCCCTGGTGTAGCTGAGCACAGGAAAGAGCTGATCCTTACACTGGGTTCATTGTGCTATGCGTCACAACATGAGCACACGCACATCCATAGAGAGGCAGATGAGCATCTGCAATCCTGGAGCCATATATTGCGGGCTCCAGCTCCATGGCTCCACCTGCTGAGGTGCCCTCAGTCAGGCACCCAGGAAACCACTCCTCACACTGAGGGGCAGGCTTCCCGCCACCAGCGTAGGCCTTGCTTACCTCACTGGTCTTCCCTGCCACCAATGCCAATCTAGCCAGCAGGACCAACCACATTCAACATGCCACATATTTGCTTCAAGAGTTTTTAAGGTCTTTGGGAAGACCGCTGGAAGTAGTCTTATATGGTCCTCACGTCCCTTTTTGAGACAAGATCCTTCATCCTCAGCCTCCTAAGTAATGTAGGTACCATAATACTGGCTTTTTTGGGTCTCATGTCCCATAATACTTAAAATTCTCTTAGGTTTTGAAATGCAGTTAACTAAAAATTTTGAAATTACTTACATGATTTGCATTTGTGGTTCATATTATACTTATTTTATCAAAATTGATAAAATAAAATACACACTAAAATGTTAATGTTCTCATGATAGAAAAAAATTACAAACAGAACTAGATAAAACAGTAGTAACAAGCAAAAATTTGGCTAGAATAAAAGGAAACTCTTGTTCACACATACACACTCTTACAGTAAAGAATTTTAAAAGGCAGCTATTTCCAGTGGAGACCACCAATAAGGAACACATTGTAATTATGACTGTGTCTAAGCATACACACTTATAAGTATGTATGATACATCTATACGTAAGTATACACATACAAGAAGAGCGATTCTCAGTGTGGTCATGGCTGGGTGATGGTCCCCAGCACCCTTCCTTCGGGGACCAACTAGTCAAAACTACTTCCTTCTTAGTATCCTCTCTTCTCCCGTGTGTGGGGTGGAAGCAAACATGCTGGAAGCAAGGCCCAGCTCTAGCAGTGAGGACAAAGCACCAGCAGGCCCTGTGCTGGCTGTGCCGCCTCCCCAGGGGAGCTGTTACCTGGAGGAACTGCATGGAGTACTGAGAGGGGGGAGCCATTCTGCCCATGAAGAAATTCTGCTTGAAAGAATAACTGACAGAGGTCCGAGGCATGGCTCAGGGGCAGAAGGCCCATCAATGAGCGAAAGTGTGAGATACTGAGTTCAAGTCCTAGTCTTAGACGAAATAAAAAATAACTGACAGACCAAACCATGGTGGTCTGCTCTTTCAAATTATGTTCCAAATGTGAACGAAGTGAGTCACTTTATGAAAAACAAAACTGACACCACTTGTAGCCATGAGCTTTGCTCAGAATCATAACTGCTTCTGAGCAAAGGTTAGAATTTTTAAAAACCTGTATCTGCTACTGTAGGCTTAATTATGTTTCCAAAGACTGATCTGATGACATCAGTGGTGATATCAATAGAGGGAATATCTGTTTGTTTGATGGGATTTTTATTGCTTTGTTTTCTGGTACAGGGTCTTGCTATGTAGCCCAAGGTACCTTCAAAGCTGTTATTTTTCTTCTTTAGCATTCCACGTTCTAGGATTACAGGTGAGTGCCACCACACAGGGCACAAGTGTGTGTGTGTGTGTGTGTGTGTGTGTGCTGCTGCTGCTCTCCCTGAGCTTTTTGGCTCAAGGCTAACTTGAGCCACAGCTCCCCTTCTGACATTTTGGAGATAAAAGTCCCATCAACTTTCTTGCCCCGGCTGGCTGTGAACTGCAATCCTCAGATCTCAGCTTCCTAAGTAGCTAGGATTACAGCCATTAGCTACCAGTGCCCAAATGGGATTCTTTAATACTGATAATGAAAAGTGTCTACTATTCTACAAATGACCTACAACTGAGATTATAAAACTACAAGTGCCTCTGTATGTGGTTTGGGCAGTTGCTCTCAATTTTCCCCTGGCCCTAGAGGCAGCCTTGGAGCTAACTGCCCAATGGGAAGCTCAAGGGGTGTGAACAGGCATGTTCACTCACAATGATTTTACTTGAAGAACATCCTTCTATCATGCCTAGTCAATAAGGCTCAAGGAACAGACTCTTAAGGATGACCACAGACCCAGGCTTGACCAACTAGAGATACTCTCAGTTTTTGTGACTGATTGATTCAAAGAGGGTAAATAAAAGAGAGAGGAAGAAGGAAAGGAAAGGAAAGGAAAGGAAAGGAAAGGAAAGGAAAGGAAAGGAAAGGAAAGGAAAGGAAAGGGACAGAGAAAGAAAGAGAAGAAGGAAGGGAGGGAGAGAGAGAGAGGGGACCACCACTTTTTGTGGTTAATTTATAGCATCAAAGAATATTTGAAAAAATCCTAAAATATTTCTTTATATACTTCAATGAAGCAACCTAACACAAGAAAGATACTGAATGAATATAAGCACACAGAGAACCCAGGTGTTTTTTTTCCACTCTGAAATTAAAGAGATCTGAAAAACATAAAACACCATTACTCTACTAAGTTCTTTTTGCTTTGAAAAATAGTTTTCATTTGGAAATGTGCAATCGGTGGGTAATAATGATTGAATCCCACATGATACTCAGTGACTCCCTTCATGTATTTATTTATTTATTATTTTATTTAATTTTCTTGTCAGTCCTGGGGCTTGAACTCGGGACCTGGGCACTGTCCCTGTGCTTCTTTTGCTCAAGGCTAGCACTCTGCCACTTGAGGCACAGTGTCACATCCAGCCTTTTCTGTTTATGTAGTATTAAGGAATCGAACCCAGAGCTTCTTGCATGCCGGACGAACACTCTACCACTAAGCCACATTCCTAGCCCATTCCCTGTATTTACACCCAACAGAACTGACTGTGAGCACCAGGTGCATGATTCATAATACAAGACCTGGAAGCTAAAATGCATTGTATCTAAACAGCTAAATAGTCCATAACAATGAGAATGAAGAAACAACAGCATTCAAAGACTCTAAGACATGAGTGCCTACTATATTATCACAGCTATATAAAACTCAAAAGAAAAGTAAATGTAAATTATGATATCTAGCTTTAGACAGCCAGGTGACAAACTAAGAGAGGCAAATGGCAATTGATAACGGGGCAGGAAGGCAGTATTAATTTATGGTCTGTGTGGTAGCAGAAACAGACCCAAATATAACACAGTAAGTGATAGGAATTACAAAGAACAGTTGAGATCACTCAGTACAAAGTCTACCATTACACTAAATACACAAGAATATCTAAAACCAGAGATGGGAAATGAAAAGATGGCAGAGAGTGAGAAAGCAGGAAGGGACCCAAGAGACTTCAGATCTACAAACACAATTGACCTTGAGAAAAAAAGGTACCAAGCAGGCTCCAGAACAGTGAAAGGAAGGGTATAGTAAGACTCCCTAATTTAAACCTGTAGTCACCCAGCACAGCCTTAAAACATGTTCAGCAAGGAAAAAGGAGAAAGATACATGCAGAATAGGAGATCTGAACTGATTTCACTCAGAAACTGGTAGGGTAAACACACAGAATGAAGACCACAAAGAGACCTAAGAACACAGTTCATGAGGGGTATTCTAATAACAGGGGCACATACAACACTTCCCCAAGCCCAGAGAAAATGCTATTTTCAGGCAGGCATGGTACAGTTTACCAAACTTTGGCCTCGTATCAGAATTAACAAATGTAACTAATGAAGAATCACTATCAGCTGGGTGCTGGTGGCTCCTGTCTGCAATCGTAGCTACTCAGAAGGCTAAGATCTGAGGAATCAGGTTCAAAGCCAGCCCAGGGAGGAAAGGCCATAAACTTTTATCTCCAATCAATCACAGAGAAACCAAGAAGTGGTGGAGCTCCTCTGGGACAACACCCAGGCCCAGAGTTCAAGCTCACAACCAGGGGAAAAAAAATCACTACCATACGGACCCAGACTTTCTACTTTGGTTATAAAGGTCACTCACTACAGGTAGAGGATATCTGGTCGCAGGGTAGGGCAACAGGAACACTGTAGCTTACAAAAGCCACAAGAAAGGATTTTGAAGATTTTCACCACAAAGAAATTATAAATGTTTGAAGGAACAGACCAATGTTTGACAGGACTTAAACATTTAGAATTATTACAGGCACAGGCCTATAAGTCCAGCACCAGGGGAGGTAGAGGGTTTGAAATCTGAGGACAACTCAATTATCCGATACAAATATCAAAAGCAAAAACGGAAACAAAATGGCTGGAGGGCTGAGCTGTTTGCAAGTACATATAATCCCTGAGAGCAATCCCTAGTACTGCAAAACAAGAGGGAAAACAGAGCCTAGTACCATGCATGAATATATACAACATTGATGTTTTATGTGGTACTGAAAACATAAATTTAGGGTCAGCTGGGTATGGAGGGGCACACAAGTAATACCAGCACTCAGGAGGCTGAGGGAAGACTATAAATTTGAAGCCTGCCTAGACTATATAGTAAGACTCAAGAATTAAAATAGCTGGAGTGATAGCTCACACTTATAATCCAAGTTACTTAGGAGACTGAGATCAGGAGGAGTACAGTTTGAGGCTATCCTGAGCAAAAAGTTGGACCTCCCTCTCAACAAAAAACCTGCGTTTGGTGACACCGCAATTTCTTGAGAGGTGGAAATTGAGAGGTTTGTTGTTTGATGCCAGCCCAGGTAAGAAAACAAGCTGGGCATGGTGGTTCATGGAAGGCAAAGATAGGATTAAAGTAATTAAAGTCACAGGGACTGAGGGCCTGGCTCAAGTGGTAGAGCATCAACCATGAGAAAAAGAGCCAAGAGAGAGCATGAGGGCCTGAGTTCAAGCCCCAGTCCTACACTAAAATAAACAAATAGTAAATTTTGAAAAAAGGAAAAGGGGGGGGGGCAGGGCTGGGATGTGGCTTAGTGGTGGAGTTCTTGCCTAGCATGCATGAAGCCCTGGGTTCCATTCCTCAGCACCACATACACAGAAAAAGCCAGAAGTGGCACTGTGGCTCAAGTGGTAGAGTGCTAGCCTTGAGCAAAAGAAGCTCAGGGACAGTGCCCAGGCCCTGAGTCCAAGGAGGGCCAGGACTGGCAAAAAGAAAAAAGAGGAAAGCCTGAATTCAAAGCCTTTGTCACCAAAAAATAATGAATGAAAATAAACAACCATGTAAGTATATATGCATAAACATATTTAATTTTTAAAAGTCAAGACAACTAAAGGTAACATAAGTGTCATTTAAACATGTATAATAACTTTAAAATAATTGAAGAATTACAAACAATAAAAATTACCTATATTTAAAATTGAACCACTGACACTAGCAATTCAAAATCAACAGCAATAATTAAAAGCTTCTTGCAGGTATCACAGTAAGGTAATTAGGGTAAGTATCTAAGACAAAAGAAAAATCTAGAAGGGCTGGGGATATGGCCTAGTGGTAAGAGTGCTTGCCTCGTATACATGAAGCCCTGGGTTCGATTCCCCAGCACCACATATACAGAAAACGGCCAGAAGTGGCGCTGTGGCTCAAGTGGTAGAGTGCTAGCCTTGAGCAGGAAGAAGCCAGGGACAGTGCTCAGGCCCTGAGTCCAAGGCCCAGGACTGGCCAAAAAAAAAAAAAAAGAAAGAAAAATCTAAATAACCTAGATTATAGGATGATGTGATAAAGGCCCAGTGGCTTCTTGGTGCCCCCTTAAACAGCACTCAGGAGGGACTAGAAGATAGGCAGACCCCCAGTTCTGATGTGCAGCCCACCTGACCGGGCACCAGAGCTCCTTCCCAAAGGAGAAGAGACTGGAGTAGAGCCTACCTACTGACACCTCTGTGCTCACCGTCACCCCCTTCCAGGAGATGGTGGTGAGTGGAACGCTTGAGGCCACGGCCCCGGCAGCAGCAGAGGCCTTGGCAAGCAAAGGGGATAGAGGAAGATGCCCGAGGACGCTCACTGTGCGCTGTCCTCTTTCTTGGCCCTGCAGTGTCCTGTGCAATGCAGAATCAACTGAGCAAAAACAACAGCATACATGTGTCTATAAAATAGCACTAATTAATGCAAAATGCATACGTGTGTATGACATAGCAATAAGTGAAACAATGTGAAAAGAATGGGATCTTAAAAATTAAAGGCTACTTCAGTTTAAAAGGAGCACAAATACAAGAAATTTAAAAAATCCTATCACAAGGAAAACTAGAATTGAAAATAGAATCCTGCAAACAACTTTATAGCAATGACTTTGGTGATGTTCCTAAGAATATGAGGAGACCCTATCTGTGAAAGAACCTGAGAACCGCTAAGATACAGCCAAGAAGTGAGCCTCAGAGAGAATCGTCAAATGGAAGGCTTGAAAGGAAAACCTTTTAGGCTTGGGCAGGACATGAGGCTGGGAAGGAGCAGCTATCTAGGAAAAGGTTCTGGAGAAATCTATAGGTGTAACTGTGAGGCACTTATCTAATGGAATGACTTTTCTAGAAGATAGAATGTCTTCTCTACAAGGCTGCATTCAGTACCCAGTTCTACATCCCCTGAGGGGAAGAAGACTGAGGGAGGGAGAAGAAAGGACTCAAGCTCTGACTCTGAGACAGAGGCCAGGCAATCCATATGACTCCACCTCAGGACCATGGATAACAAGAGTGGCAGGGCTATCCAGATAAACTACACCAGGGCAACAAGCCCTTGTACAGAGAAAAGGATATAGTTGCTCTTTCACCTTTGTCTGAGAAAGGAAGGCAGAAGAAAGTCATGAAAGTAGGAACAAAAGGGTGAACCAGTGTGGTAAGCATCTGTGTGAGCCCTGTAAACCCTGGAAATCCCAAGGAGCGGGATGGATGTTCAACTCTCAGGAGGTCCACCTACCTCCTGCAGGAGACAAAAGCTTTAGCTGCCAGGGACAGGCACCTGTGCCTAGGACCAGGCCTGATCAACTGGCTGCTTGTTGACACAAAGCAGAGGCTGGCTGCATGGCAGGGACAAGCCCGAGAAAATGTCACCATCACAGATAGGCCAAGAAGAAAATATAGAGGACCCAATCCCCCCGCCACATAGACACAAGGATGGGATACACTCCACTAGAGACAGTCCAGCACCAGGGGGCACTAAGCATCCATCCCAGGGACACCCACCACAGGGACAGCACCAGTCCCCTGCTGGCCACACGCTGTCTGGCACATGACCAGACAGAAGGACAGAAGCAGGAAGAGCAATACTTAGGAGAAATGGAAAGGACTGTTTTACACAAAAAGAAACAGGAAAACATCTCAACTAATTTTATGAAATTCTTAAGGACATTACAAGATAAACAGACTAGCCAGGTGCCAGTGGCTCATGCCTGTAATCCTTGCCACTCAGGAGACTGAGCTCTGAGGATCAAGGTTCAAAGCCAGCCCAGGCAGGAAAGTCCCTGAGACTCTTACCTCCAATTAACCACTAGAAAACCGGAAGTGGCTCAAGTGGTAGAACACTAGCCTTGAGCTGAAGAGCTCAGGGACAGCGCCCAGGACCAGAGCTCAAGCTGCACATCCAATAGGAAAAAAAAAGATAAAACAGACTACCAAAAGTTATCTCTTTGGGGCTGGGAATGTGGCTTAGAGGTAGAGTGCCTGCCTAGCATGCATGAAGTCCTGGGTTCGATTCCTCAGCACCACATATACAGAAAAAGCCGGAGGTGGCACTGTGGCTCAAAAGGTAGAGTGCTAGCCGTGAGCAAAAAGAAGCCAAGGATAGTAAGTATCAGTGGTCAGGCCCTGAGTTCAAGCCCCAGAACTGGGGGAAAAAAAAGTCAATATGATGCCGCTATCAATGAAGAGGGTGACAAATTTCTAGTGAGGGAATAAGAACCCTCAGGGCACAGCCAATGGGGCTTGCACCAGGAGGATAGAAATAGCATTCCCAAAGGCATGGCTGAGATAAATACCAGGGCAGGGCTGGAACAGAAAGAGAAATGGTAACATTCAACACACACACACACACACACAAATGCTGACAAATGAAACAGAAAAACAACACAAGTACTACTAAACAACTTTCAATTAAATAGTAAAGACAAAATGACAACCTTTTGAAATTTAGAACACACATACATGTGCGTACAACACATAATCTAAGAATAATAAAGAATCAGACTATATTTTCTTATGTGTTAGAAATAGATTTAAGGAAGAGAAATAAAGCAGGAAACGGGAATCTGTGGAAAGGGGTAAAGACTGAAGTCGATCTCTGATCTGGTTGGTCAACACTAAGGTCTCGGGGTTAGCTACAAAACTGGCACTGGGGTGGATGAGTGCTGCCTTTGAGGAGCTGCCAGCTGAATGGCTGTCTGAATGGCAGCAGCCAGGAAGAAGGCAAGGCCTGGAAAGTGGACTGCTACTCCCACAGCAACTAATGCCATTAACCCAAGAAGGAAGGGCAGTGACTGCTGCTTGTTACTGGCTCCATGCAGTGATGGATGGAAGGAGAAAAACAGCTCAGAAAAGAGATGCTTGCAACCAAATATCAAAGCAAAGAGAAGACCCTAGAATATAGGCAGGGCATTCAAGTTGGCTGCAAGAGCCAACTCGCCAATTCACAGCCTGGAAAGGCCTTTTTGGGAACAAATGCCCACCATTTCTCAACCTAGGTCAAGTATCAGATTGAGGTGGCCTCCACTAAGCCACAGCATGGATTCAAAGATTGGGGCGGGGGGGGGGGGGGACAGACAGGCCTGAGAATTGCGTCTGGGAAAGTTTCAGGTAGTTACCAGCCCACAGAATTGTGTAGCACTAAACACACAAAAACTCTTATCATCAAGAAAATCCCAAGTCCAGACTAAAAAGCCAAAACACAACTGGAAGGTCACTGGCATGCTGGCTCTATGGGGGCAAGGCAGGCAGATGCCCTTAACTATTGTGGACATGGGCAGCAGAGGCCAGGGAGGGGCATCCCAGAGGACAGACACGGATGAGAAGACGGTGCGGATGGAGCGCCCTGACAGCAGAGGCAAACTGCCAGGTAGCCTGCAACCCACACAGGAGGCGCCATTGGCCTGTCCCCGCTGGCAGCCACTCACCGGCTGGTCAAGGCTGCCGTGCCTCTCCTCCTTCTCCACGGTCCTCCGGCAGTCTGGGCACACCCACAGCGGCAGGTGCAGCACGCTGTTGCCCTTGGGAGCCATGGACAGGGCCAATTTGCTCGCAGTCTTAACTCCACTCTCTAAGAATGAAGAGTCTTTCCGTTCACTTCTGCATAGGAGACAATAATCCCCAGCGGGGTAGGGTGGAGTCCTATGATTCATGCCAAAACTAAAAGGAGTCTGGAATAGAAAAAAAAAATTCTATTTTCAAAACCTGATAACAAAACCAAGATTGTTAAAAGATACATACAGCTCTAAAATAAAATGCACATGTATGTTTACATAGTAAAACATAAAATAGGAAACTTTTTGACTAAAACTGAACTCAGTGTTATAAAACAGTAACTCCATACAGAAAATCTTAAAAAAAAAAAAAAAAAAGCACCTCTTAACTCTTCACTGTACTGCCGTGTCACTTCTCCCAGAAGAAACTGCAATCCTGAATTTTGGGACCATGAGAAAGCTCCAGAATATCCTCCCACAATGCGCTGTGCCTGAAGCTACAATGCCAGAGCGCTGGGGCTGGGGTGGCAGGTTGGCAAGCTGAGTTAAAACCGTCACTGAGGGGACTGTTCTGCCCAAACAACAAAGTCAGATGGCAGCCGCACACTCAACACTAAGACTTCCTTATGTGTTATTATGATGGAGTAATATACAATTTATCATCAGTTACCAGATTTCCATGGCTTGTTTTTAAACATTTCCCTACTGTGGGGTGAAGGTGGAGATAAGGCCTGAGGAAGAGACAAGATTACTGCCTTGCATCCTCCCCCCCAATTCACCCTTTGGGAAAAGTAAAACTCGCCTTAGAAACATAGGAAGAGAAGCCAAAGTTCAGGGGTTTGGAAACACCTAAAGTCCCAACACCAGCATTTATGGGGCATGATTTTAACCCATATCAGGTAATCCCAGTAACACCTGCAGGCCCTGGAGAGGATCTGAAGACTCAGGGTAGGGGGCAGCAGGACCAGCACTGCTCTGTCCCTGCCTGGAGCCTTGGCACAGGGTGAAGGTGAAGGGGACACGCAGTATTCCAGTATTCCAGTTTCTCTCCTGCCACCCAAGTGTCCCTGCGGCAGCCAAACTGGTGGAGGGAGAAACAGGGCCTAAGCTGCTGCTTCAAGATCGCTGCGACCCTTTTCAACGTCCCCAGCTCGCCCAGAGCCTTCCCGGGTGGCGTCCGGCCCTGCCAGCTCCACTGCATATGGCTCTTTAGGGAGAACCCTGTCCTACGATGGGCACTCCAGCAGACCAGGGGTGTGAGCTGACAGGACTTGCACCACATGAACTAAGAGCTCCCAAACACAGGGCTCAAAGAATGAACTGAGGAGTGACGAAATGACGTGGCCTCTTGATACAACAGACTTTCATGTGGATTCCCTGTATCTTTTGGTACCAGAGCTTGAATTGAGGGGCTCTCACCCTCACTTGGCTTGCCTGCTGATAGCTCGAGGTCACATATATACTGCATGTTTTTACAAATCAATGGTCTAAACTATATGTCACAGTCACAGTCATAAGGCTCTGCAGGTTAAGCAGACACCTGAGTATCTAGAGGGCAAGGAGAAAGAAATGTCATCTTCAGCAGCATCCGGGCAGATGTAAACCTTACAACCCAAACCACAGAGAACAGGACAGTAGTGTCTTCTGTGCCAACCGATCTCAGCAATCTGTAACTCCCAAACTCACACCAATTTAGACCCCTGTAAAGTCATGTCTCCTACTGCCGATGCAATCTTACAACACCAAACTTCCCAGGGGTTCAATGCAGAACACATCAGGCTCCACAGCTGCCCAAATCCAAGATGGAAATCTTAGTTGGCAGTCACACTGACACTCACAGACACACTCACCATTCATCCAGTACATATAAGTGTCCTAATCGTAAAGGCTTAGGTCTAGAAATGTTTCAGATTCTGGAAATGCAAAATACATGATATCTTACAGATGAGGATCCATATTCATGGTTATGAAAAAATTGTTTCCCAAACACATAGGCAGAGACGTTGTTATACAAAACTTTTTAGCGCATCAGTGTTATAACAACCATCATGAGAGACCAAGTGTGGAAATTTCCTCTAGAAGTGTCACATGAGTACTGAAAAAGTTTTGAAGACAGGCACCAGTGCTCATGCCTATAATCCTAGATGCTCAAAAGGCTGAAATCTGAGGAGTATGGTTTGAAGCAAGCCTGGGCAGAAAACTTTGTGAGACTTGTCTTAGCTAGCATGTATAAGGCCTTGGATTCACTCTCTAGCAATAGAAAAAAAAAGTGTATTTATAGGCATACAATTAATTAATGTATTCATTTATTCTGGCTTGTACTATTTCTGCTGTTTGGTCTTATCTTTGTTCCCATATATAATGTATCTCTTTCCTCTGACTACATTTAAGTTTTCTAAATCACTTATTTTCAGCAATATAATTATAATGTGTTACAGTACAGCTTTCTTCCCCCCTCCCTTTTTTTTTTTTTGCAAATCCTGGGGCTTGAACTCAGGGCCTGAGCACTGTCCCTGGCTTCTTTTTGCTCAAGGCTAGCACTCTACTTCTTGAGCCACAGCGCCACCTCTGGCCTTTTCAGTTTATGTGGTGCTGAGGAATCGAACCCAGGGCTTCATGCACACTAGGCAAGCACTCTACCACTAAGCCACATTCCCAGCCCAACTGGAATATTTTTTAGCTACTACTTTCAATTTTTTTAATCCTTCTTTATTCACATAATATACCTCTAGGGACTGTTCACATAGCACCATTTTGACAGTATACAGAAAAGGCTATTGATAAAATTCACTATCTACTAATTAATGAAATTATTCCCAATAAACAAGGATGCTATGGTCACTTCTTTAAGCTGATAAAGGCAATTTTATGAAGGCATATTAACACCAAATACACACACACACACACTTTTTTTTTTTGGCCAGCCCTGAGGCTTGAACTCAGGGCCTGAGCACTGTCTCTGAACTTCTTTTTGCTCAAGGCTAGCATTCTACCATTTGAGCCACATCGTCACTTCCAGCTTTTTCTGTCTATGTGGTGCTGAGGAATCAAACCCAGGGCTTCATGTGTGCCAGGCAAGCACCCTAACACTATGCCACATTTCCAGCCCCACACAGAATATATTTAATGATGAAAGTTTTCTCTTTGCTACTCAACATGATACTGAAGATCCCAGCCAGTGCTGCAAGAAAACACCTAATGATTTAAAAAGCAATAAAATCAATGTTTTATTTGCAAATATGATTATATATGTAAGAAATACAAAGGATATAAAGATAAGTAAGCAAGACTATGGGTATGGCTCATTTGGCAGAGCCCTTGTCTATCAGGCCTAGGCTTTGGGTTCAATCCTTTGTACCGCAGAAGGGGCACCAGTGGCTCACACCTGTAATCTTAGCTACTCAGGAGGCTGAGATCTGAGGATCGGAATTCAAAGCCAGCCTGGGCTAGGAAAGTCCATGAGACTCTTATCTCCAATTAAGCACGAGAAAACAGGAAGTGGGGCTGTGGCTCAAGTAGTAGAGTGCTAGCCTTGAGCTGAAGAGCTCAGGGACGGTGCCAGGCACAGATCAAGCCCCACAACTGACAAAATAAAGAATGCCATAGAAAGGCTAATGAGCACAAAAGTTAAAAAAAAAAATCAACTGTATTCCCATATACTAACAATTGGAGGGGGGGAGGAGATGGCAGGAAGGAGGTGAAGGGAGGAGGAGGAAGGGGAAGGGAAAGAGGATAGGTAGGGGGTAGAAAAGGAGGAAAAGGAGAAAGGCTGAGGCAGAAGTGGTGGCGGCCAGACACTGATGACTCAGGCCTGTAATCCTAACTACTCAGGAGGCTGATATCTGAGGACTGTGGCTTGAAGCCAGCCCTGTCAGGAAAATCTGTGAGAGTCCTATCTCCAATTAACTAGCGGAAAGATACAAGTGGAGCTGTGGCTCAAATGGTAGAGAGCTATCCTTGAGCAAAAAAGCTCAGGGACAGTTCTTAATAAAGCCCTGAGTTCAAGCCCAGTCACCACATACACACACACACACAAAAAAGGGGGTGGGGGAGTAGGGAGTAGGTAGGATGACTCATGTGGTAGAGAGCCTACCTATCAAGTGTGAGATCCTGAGTTTAAATCCAAATACCATTAAAATTAAAACTCTAATACCAAGAAAATTATTCAAAGACCAGACTAAGTTTAAAAAAATGAGAAGAAATGTAACTCAATTGAAAGAATATGGGTGAACAACTTTTCTCAGAAGATCCAAATGATCAACAGATGAGATGGTATTTCACATGTGTACAGAGAAAATTAACAGAAGACAAAATTCTATTAAGATAAATATATGAAACAATGCATGTTCCTGTACTGCTGGTTAATAATATAACCACTTTGGGAAACAGCATTTTATTAAGATTGTAAAAGCACATATACTATAAAACCCAATGATTTCTCCTGTATTTATTTTCCTACCTCATATTTAATCTCATATGCTCCAAAATATATGTGAAAGTATATTCACATCAGTCCCAAACTGGAAATAATGCAATTTTCTTTCAACTGAAAAACTGTGTATCCACTACTCAGCAATCAGACAAATGGTAGTTACATTTGAAACAAACCTTAAAAATACTGTTGAGGGAAAGAAGCCATACACCAAATCTTACATTGCTTCCATTTATACACAAGTCAAAATAGGAAAACAATAGTGTTGGGACACAGGCCTAGTGCTCACCTTTGGAGGGAAAGGAGAACTGCAGTCAGAGTCTGGACAGCGTTCTATGTTTACCTGAATAATGCTCACACCAGGGATCAAATCGAAGGAATCTGCAAAGCTGTACATTTGTTTTATGTCTTTATAAGTACTAAACAGTAAAAAAGTTCTTTTAAAAGAGAAATTTTAGACAAAAGGACAGAGTACTTGTTATGGTATCAAGCCCCAAAGCAACAGGCCAACCAAGCACGATTGAAACCTCTAAAACTGCTAAATCAAAATTAATCCTTTCAGAAGCTGCCCCCTGGATAAGGTGCAGACGCCATGTAGCTCCCTCTCCCGTGGGAACTATGGCCCCACTAATAAACCTCCTTATGAAGCTTCTTCTCCTGTCTGTGATTATTTCCGCATGGTCCTCTGGGATGGCCAAGACCTACTATGCTTTCATTGGTGCCGAACCCGGGATAGGTTCCCCGGTGGATTTGCTCCCCCCATTTCTGGGGGGTCCAAGCTGCCCCCAGGACCTATTCTGTCCTAAGCCCACCCAGACGACCACCGAGGTAACTTCTCCTGACCAAGCGCTCTACTTCCATCCATCACCATGACAGATTTGAAACTCTGGCCACTACCGAGTGTTTGGATCAGATTTTCCATAAGGCCACTGGGCCACCGTGAATCTTGGCTCCAAGTTCCGAGCCCCACTCCCAGGGAAGGCCACTGGGCCACCGACCTTAAACCACTGGGCTAGGTCAAGGGGATCAGCAATTGTGGATGTTTGGAGTCAACTGATCTCTAGTTCAGCTCCGCTGGTCACTCATCAAGTGGGGAACAGTCTAAAACTGCTCAAGTTTGAGCCCAATCTTACAAATTTGGAATCTTTTACAGGACTTATATAACTTCTATGAGTGCTCAGGCAGATGGAGTTCTCTCTTTCTCTCTCTCTCTCTCAACTCTGCCTGCCTGCCTGTGATAATAGGATGGGCTGGTACTAGCTTCCAAAGGTACCAATGTTTGTTTAACATCTGCTTTGATTGATGTTTGTTAAGCTTGGAGATTCTGTTAAGTTCTGCTTGTTGTTAGCTAAATCCTGTTTTCTTTAGCATTGACCACGTGATGGACAATAGAATTGGCTTTAGCAAGCGCCATCTTGCTTCCATCAAGGTTCCAAAAACTCTTGGAGGTGGAGTCCCACCCATCCTCCAGGTGATGGGTGTGCCAAATTCCTCGAGGATGGGCAGGGATGTGGAGACTCAAGCTCCTGGTAACCCTGCCCCCCACCCTGAACTCTGTAACTGTGGCCTTGCAATTCAAAGGTGCCTTGCAAAATTCAAATGCTGGAAGGTGAAGGTGTCTTGCTGTGAGCCTGCTAAGGCTCTGACCAGCTCCGCCACCATTACACCGTGCCAACGTGTCTTGTGTTCTGTTTGTGTCCTGTCTCCCATCTCCTGGACCTTCTCTGGTCATAGCATCTCACTTCAGCTCCCATTGGAGTTAAACTGGTTTGTCTTCCCCCTCTATGTCTCAGAAACTGCCATGGCTGCTGCAGAGAGCAGATTTAGTTGGCCTTTGGTCTGTGTGGAAGATGGTTAATGGCCCAAGCCTTCTAAAATCTTTTTAAAGTTGTCACCCTGCTTAAACCAGTAGGGCACCAGCCTACAAAAGCCAGAGTACTCAAAGTAAGCAACCAGGGAATACTGGGAGATTTCAAATGTCTTTAACCAGTCTGTGTAGAAATTTGCAGGCAACCCAGCAGGAGGTGTGACAATCTATCCAGGGAACTCTGAGAGATGTCACTACGGCCTTGCCCAGATCCAACCCATCTCTCCTGCCTGCCTCCATCACACATGACTAACGAAGCCTGCTGATTCGAGATGGAAGACACAACCACTTGATCCGCTAAAGCTGAGACTTTTACATCGTCCTGACCCTTTGCCCTCTTGATTGTAATTCATTTGTGTACTCTTTCACCTGCTGGTAAGGTTAACTGATATGATTTGATTTGATGGCACATGGATCTCATTCAGTCTGCTGTTCTCTAAGTGTTACAGTAGAACTCTGGCAAGTATTCGTTGGTCAATTCTCAACAAGTTACTGGTAAGCTCTACTCCTATTGTTCTCCTGTTGCTTTAATTAGAAATAAAAAGGGCTTTTATGGCTAAGACTCCTTGGATTGCCATTCGAAGCCAGTCCGGGCAGAAAAAAATATCCCTCTAAAACTCCCATCTTCCAACTAACCAGCAAAGAGCCAGACTGGAAGCTTGGCTCAAGAGGACCAGCCAAATGCTGAAAGTAGCACCGTGGCTCAAGTGGTAGAGCACTAGCCTCGAGCAGAAGTGCTCAGGGACAGTGGCCAGGCCTTGAGTTCAAATCCCATGAATGCCAACTGGGACAAGCTATCCAAGCAATGAGCACCTAGACCTTCAGGACGAGGTCTATCCTGACAACAAGGAACTATGGAGAGGAGTAAGAGGAGATGAAGTCTCATCTTAAATGGAGTCAATTTAAACTTGCCCTTTCAAAATTAATCAGAGCCGGGAGATCAAGAGGAATAGTTGTTTACCCACCTAATGTCCATACCTGTCCATTTTCCAACTGGACAGAAACTTGCATTCTTGCCTTTGTTACTTGCCATTTATATATATATACATATATATATATACATATATATATATATATATATATATATATGCGCACCTCTGACTGGTTACTCCCAACCAGTCCACTATCCCTAAACACTTCCTTCCTGCCCCCAGTCCAGTTATCCCTCCTTCCTTGTAATGGGCCACAATTGGGTCTATGTTCCAAATGGAACTTTTCTGGCTTGTGCCCAGGGTGTGTTCTCCCATGTTGTTCATGTTAACTGGTCCTGTGAACTTGTCAGCCTTTTGCCTGACCTTTTCAAAAGTCTCTTTTAACAGGATGACATCCCTCACCCAGGATGCCACCTGGGAACTTGCAGTGCAAGGCCATCCCCTTTCTACACTGCTCTGCCCAGTGCAGATCTGGACCCTGAAGACCCCAGCCCCAGGGACTCCTTGATGTGTCCAAGCTGCAGGAGGTAGCCAGAGGAGACCATGACACCCATTGGCCCTGATAACCATTCTCGTGGAAATGATGGTACCAAACTGTCTGGTACCAGGCCAAATGATGAAGCAGGGACCCCTGACTACCTCGTCCCTTTACAGCAGGAAGTAGCTCCAGAAGAAACAACCTGGGCCCATACTCCCAGCCTGGTACCCCTCCTGTGTTATTAATAAACAAATGGGGGAATGTTAGCATTTCCCTAGCCTCAAGTCCTCAGCTCCTCCCACTAGACCCCGGATCCACCCATACCTAATGAGCCACTCCTACTCACTACATACCTACTTCCCCTTTACCTCCCCAGAGAGAAGCTGCCACCTGGATAAGGTGCAGACGCCATGTAGCTCCCTCTCCCGTGGGAACTATGGCCCCACTAATAAACCTCCTTATGAACCTTAAAAAAAAAAAAATTAATCCTTCCTTCTTTTAAAAGAGTCAATCTTTATCAGTCCTTTTGTCATAGGGACAGAAAGCTAGCTAACATAGCAATTCAAATGGGGACATGATACATACATGGATTTCTGCAGGGGAGGGGCACCTCCAATCTTACCTCACATCATACCCACAAATTAACTTCAAAGATCATAAACCTACAATGAAAAGCTACAAGTTAAAAACCTCTAGAACACAGGCAGAGAACATCCGGCCTGTGGATTTGGTACATGATGAGACAGATGCACTATACTTCTCATTGGCTGCCTGTGGTCCATCTGCCTGCATTGATAATTTTGAATGGCTTATAATGATTATAAATATCCAAACAGCTCTTTTTCTACCAAAAGTATTTTCTACTCCAGTGCTAAATCAAGACAGAAAATCTTCCTAACCTTGGTGAAGACAGATTTCTTGAGACTTCAAAAGCATTAATCATAATAAAAAACATTGTACTAATGGACTTTATCAAACTTAAAAAAATTAAAAATAGATCATGTTCATAATCCTAGCGATGCAAGAGGCTGAGAATTATCTGAAGATAGAAGCTGGAAGCCAGTCCTGGCAGACAAAGCCAGGAGACTCTTATTTCCAGTTAACCAAAAAAAGATGAGACTGTAGGCATGGCTCAAAGGTCAGAATGCCAGGGCTGAGTGGAAAAATCAAGTGAGAGCAAAAGGCCATGAGTTCAAACCCCAGTACTGGCACACTCACACACAAAAAGAGAACTGCAGGACACATTTCATGTGGCTCCTGCCTAGGGATGGACTTCCTCTCACACTCACAGTGAGACAGCCAGACTCACTTCAACTCTACCACTGGTCTTCAACCTAATAAAAGAAACTATAGAGCAAAAGCTGGCCCAGATCTAAGTGCCTGCAGGTAAAAAAGAACATAAGTGACTTGGGTCAAATGCAATTAGACACTGGCACAAGAGTTTTGGCAATAACAGGTAACAAACTGGGAAAGGTTGAACATAGGTTAGAGACTACATCCACGGCAGGTCCTTTCTCCATGACATGCACTAAGTAATCACCCCAAAGACCCGAGAGCCTCAAGTAACACTGACAGTGGTACAGACTTGGGTCTGACCAGAGGTCACCAGAGAAACTTACTCAGATCCCTTTCTTCTCTCCCCACTAAGGAGTAATAGCTTTCCTCTGTATAGAGCTCTGGGGAGTCCTCACTGCTGTGAGGGTAAATGTGCAGTGGAGGGGAACTCTGAAAACCGGGCACAACCACAGTCATCACACCTGTGAGACCCACGGTCCCAGACACAGCTAAAACTGAACTTATTCTGAGGAACAGGCAGTGGTTTACTACTACCACCAAACGTCTGAACTCAGAATTACTGACCGTGCTGGAAAACGACCCTCACCCTGGACACAGATGTTTCCACAGGAACTGAAGTCTGCAGTGCATCTGCTCACCCGCCTTCTCTCCATTCTAGTAACCCCCTTTGCACGCGCGCGCGCACACACACACACACACAAAGCCAAAACCAAACAAATTTAAACAAAAAGTTTCCATTTCTTTGAGTTTGTTTTGATAAACAGGACTTTAACTGTTCAGAGGAGATAAGCGTTTGGATTCTTCTACACATATCCTCCTTTTAATCAGTTTGTGCGAAAGTACATAAAGTCCTGTACAAGTTATCATGTTTAGTTGTATTTTGTATCTAGTTTCCACATGAAAGAACATGCACTGTTTATCTCTCTGAGCTTGGCTTACCTCACTTAACATGATTTATTCTAGGTCCATCCATTTCCCTGCAAATAATGTAACATTATCATGACAGATGAGTAAAATTCTATTGTATACATGTGCATATTTTCTTGATTCACTCATCTACATTAGGGCATATGGGCTGTTTCTACAACTTGGCTATTGTGAATATTGCAGCAATGAACATGATGTACAAGTGTCTTTACCATATTCTGACTTGTGATGTTCTGGGTAGATGCCCAAAAGTGGTATGGCTGTATAAGGAAAGTTTCATGTTTAGTTTTTGAGGAATCTTCTGCCTACAGAATGGTTGTACTACTTTACATTCCCCCCAACAGTGCAATAGAGTTCCTTTTTCCTGACATTGTGGCCAGCATTTGTTATTGTTTGAATTCTTGATGTTGGCCAACCTAACTGGGCTAACAGTATCTCAGTGTTGATTTGCACTTCCTTTATTGCCAGGGATTTTGAGCATTGGTTATTGGCCATTCTTCTTCTGAGAAGTCTATTTAGTTCCTTTGGCCATTTATTGATTGCTTTATTAGTTTGGGAGGAATTATTTGAGTTCCTTGTATATTTTGGATATTAGTCCCTTGTTAGATGTATGCTGGTAAAGATCTTTTCCCAGTCTGTTGATTGCCTTTGTAGTTTAATATCCTTTGTGTATTGAAAGTTTTTATTATGATCTAATTCCATTTGTCAAGTATCTTTCCTATTCGTTGTACGCATGGGATGCTTTCCAAAAAGTTCCTGCCCACTTAGTAGCTCCTATCTATAATCGTAGCTACTCAGGAGGCTGAGATCTGAAAATAACAATTCGAAGCCCAACCAGGCAGGAAAGGCTTTGAGACTCTTATTTCCAATAAACTACCCAGAAAAAGCCATAAGTAGAGTTGTAGTTCAAATGGTAGAGCATGAGTCTTAAGAAAAAAAAAACTCAGGACAGCACCCAAGCCCTGAGTTCAAGTACATAATTGACAGAAAAAAAGGTCCTGCCTATGTCCCTAAGTTCTAATGTTTCTCCTACTTCATCTTGCAGTAGGTTTCAAAGTTTCAGGTCTTTGAGTTGATATTAATATGTGACAGATAGGGATACAATTTTACTTTTCTTCATATGGGCAATTGTTGAAGGGGCTATCTTTTTTTCTACTGTATATGTTTGGCTCTCTTGTGAAATATCAGATAACTTGTAAGTATGCGGGTTTATTTCTGGGTCTTTTAGTCTGTTTTACTGGTCTTTGAGCTGTTTTTGTGCCAGTAGCAAGCTGTGTTTGTTATTAAAGCTATTTAGTAAACTCGTGTGTGTGTGTGTGTGTGTGTGTGCGCGCGCACACACACATAGTTGTGGGGCTTGAACTCAGGGCCTGGGTGCTTTCCCTGAACTCTTTTGCTCAAGACTAGTGCCCTGCCACTTTGAGCCACAGCACCACTTCCAGTTTTATTTCCCTGAACTCTTTTGCTCAAGACTAGTGCCCTGCCACTTTGAGCCACAGCGCCACTTCCAGTTTTCTGGTGGTTAATTAGAGGTAAGAATCTTGCAGACTTTCCTTCCCAGGCAGGGTCTGTACTTTGATCCTCAGATCTCACCCTCCAGCTAGGCTTACAGGTATGAGTTACCAGCACCTACCTAGTAAAATTTTTGAGTCTGGAATTATGATACCACCAACACTGCTTTTTGGGGCTAAAATTGCTTTGCCCATTCATGGTATTTTGTTGTTCCATATGAATTTTTGAATTGTTTTCCTATCTCAGTGAAGGATGTCATCAGGATTTTGATGGGAATTCTGTTGAATTTGTAGATCACCTTTGTCTGTATAGCTATTTTCACAATATTAATTCTCCTTATCCATCAACATGGGAGGTGGTTCCATTTCCTGACATCATCTTCCATTTCTGTCAGTTTTTACAGTTTTTGCTATAGAAGACTTTCGCTTCCTTGGCTAGGTTCATTCCTAGGCTTTTTTTTTTTTAAATTGAGGCTACTGAAAATGAAATTTTTTTTTCCCCGATTTCCCTCTCTGTATATTGTTGGTATACAGAAAAGCTACTGTCTCTTGTGGGTTGATTTTGTATCTTGAAACTTTGCCAAAGTAGTTCTAGGAGCTTGAGATGGAGCCTTTTGAGTCCTTTAGATGCAAAAGAGGTATTTGAGTCCTTTAGATGCAAAAGAGGTATAGTTTGATTTCTTTTCCTACGTAGATCCCTTTTATCTTTCTCTTCCTTATTGGTATGGTTAGGAATTCAAATATTATATTGAATAGGAGTGGAGAGAGGGGACATCCTTGCCTTGTTCTTGATTTTAGAGAGAATGATTTTATTTTTCACCATGTAGTAAGATACTGGCTGTGGGTCTGTCACATATAACCTTTATTATGCTCAGGAATGTTCCTTCTATTTTCTAACTTCTCCAGAGCTTTTTAGCATAAACAGATGTGCTTTATCTGCATCGACCGAGATGATCATGATAGTTGTCTTTGGCTTTGTTGACAGGGTATAGTATGTTTATTGATTATATATTATTATATACAATTATGTATTACATGTTGGTTATATATTATTATTATTATATTTATTTTACATATGTGGAAACTTTTTGGGTTTTTTGCCGGTCCGAGGGCTGAGGCGCTGTCTCTGAGCTTTTGTGCTCAAGGCCAGTGCTGTACTAATTGAGCCACAGCTCCACTTCTAGCTTTTTGGTACTTGACTGGAGGTAAGAGTCTCAAGATCTTTCCTGCCCAGGCTGGATTGAAATGATCCTCAAGAGGCTAAGATTACAGATGTGAGCCACCAATGCTAGTTTTGTTTTACTTTTTGCTGTTGAGATCTAGGTTCATCTCACTGTGACCAGATAGGATACAGGGAGTTATTTCAATTCTTTTATATTTGGTCAGGCTTGTGGAGTGTTCTAGGATATGATCAGTTTTGGACAAGGTTCTGTGGACTGCTGAGAAGAATGTGTATTGTGTGGCTATTGAATGAAATATTCTGCAGACATCTATTAAGTCCATTGGGTTATGATGCCATTTAATTCAGACTTTGTTTTTATTGACCTGCCCTTTCTTGAAATTGTGGTATTAAAAAGTCTCCCAATAATAATCTATTAGTTTTGTAAGTCTAAGAGTATTTGCTTAATGTATTTAGGTGCTGCATTGTCTTGGTGCATTACATTGACCACTGTAAAATCTCTTCTTAATGGATCATTCCCCTTATTAATGTGTAATGATCTTCTTTTGTCTCTTCTTACGGATTTTAACACGAAGTCTATTTTATCAGATAACAGTATGGCTATTCCTGTCTTCTTTTTTTTTTGGCCAGTCTTGGGCCTTGGACTCAGGGCCTGAGCACTGTCCCTGGCTTCTTCCCGCTCAAGGCTAGCACTCTGCCACTTGAGCCACAGCGCCGCTTCTGGCCGTTTTCTGTATATGTGGTGCTGGGGAATCAAACCTAGGGCCTCGTGTATCCGAGGCAGGCACTCTTGCCACTAGGCTATATCCCCAGCCCTATTCCTGTCTTCTTGCAGCATACATTTGCTTGAAATTTTTTTTTCCATCTCTTCCCTAGGATTTTGTGTTTGACAGTGTGATGTTTCTCGGAGACAAAAAACAGTTGGATCTTGTTTTGTGATACAGGGTGCTGCTCTATGTCTTTTGACTGGGGAAAAGAAGACTGTTGATGTTCAACATTACAATGAAGAAATAGGACATATTTCTGCCATTTCGATTTTTTCTTTGACTTCTTCATTCAATGTATTTATTTTCTCTTTAGTATTCTTAGAGTGCTTTGTTTTTTAAGTCCAAAGCTTTCTTCTTTGGGCCTGTCTTCCAGGAGTTCAGCATGCCTCTGTCAGATAGGGGAGATTTTCTTTCTTGAGGTCGGGGAAAGTTTTCTGTTACTATTTTGTTGAATAAGTTCTCAATGTCTTTAGTTTTTAATTCTCCCTGCCGGCTGACGGCGCCCATCAGGATCATGCAGAGAGGAAGGCACACCAGAATCAGGATGAAAAGCCCTCGCCCCTTGCGATGCTCCACACAGCACCCACTTCCTGCAACTCATCTTCACAGCTAGCAAGAGAAATGTCTGTAGACAGCAGCTCGTGCCACACGCAGGACAATGAAGTGGCAAGGAATCACTAACACTTCCACTCACATATGTGCTGGTACTGACACACTGCCTCTCAGCTTCCCACTTACTCTTTTTGCTTAGTCAGTAAAAATGGGGTTGCCAAAAATGCATTTAGTATATCCAACCTTCCAAATACCCTCCCTTGGCAATACAGGCACTGTGGAGGGCAGACTGTTCCTCTAATGCATGACTGGAAGCTACAGCTCTATGTCACTTGTCCGGTCTGCTGAGACAATCATATTACAAATTGCTAGCCCAGGAAAAGGTCAAAAACTCAAATTCCAAAATATGATTTGTATTGAGTATATAATAAGCGCTGCCAGTAGGGGGAGCTGGAGGGATAGCTCAGGAAGAAAAGGGTTCCCTTTCAGGGTCTGTAGTGACTGGGCAGAAAGTGACATGAGAATGCACTTCTGCCTCTGTTGCTCAGCTCAGACTGTAGCTCTGGGCCCTGGAAGAAGTGGTGTATTTAGGAGCTGCAGACAGTGAGACCTGTGCCTTGTTCCTGCTCTCTCCTCAGACCTAAGCACGCTTCCACCACCTCAAGCAGGGAGTCTGCTGCCCAAACTTCATCCCACCACAGTCAGTGGCCTAGAGCTGCCCTGGCCCAAGTCACACACAGGAGGCCTTGCAGAGCGAGTCTGCCCTGCCAGCAGCTGCACCTTGACCAGTCTTGCTCAGTACCTGGCTATCGAGTCTTTGTTTATTCTAACCAAGCCTTGTTTCCCACAGCCCTCCCGGTAGGCCCCAGGCTTCCCATCTCCTGGGCTCCTCTTGACTGCTCCTGCATATCCACCCGCTAGGCTCAGCTCCCCTGAACAACTCCTGCCTGCCCAAGAACTTTGGACCAGGTAACCCGGTGAACGGACTGGCTGTAACTCTATCTTCCCGACAGGCCTGAACACCAGACATGGAGAGAAAGCCCCCTCCACATGTCATTTGTTTTGTATTGAGACAGTCTCACTATGTAACCTATGCTGGCTTTGAATGAGAAGATTATAGGCAAGTACCCCCTAACCAGGCTTAAATGTGTCTTTTCTTGGTTACTATCCATCAGCCTAAAGGAGCCTTTTGTGCAGCACTTTTGTGCTGTTACCCTCTGAATATACCTTAATAATTCTTTAATATATCTAAGAATGGGGGCACAGCTACTTAGATTGAGGAAGAAAGAGGACACATTTAAGGCCAGTCTAGAGAGCATACTTGTCTCAAAAGTAAAGTATATTATTGAATATGTTAAACTTCCCTGTTTAAATGACAGTGTTTTTTTTTTTTTTCTTCTTTGCTGGATTGGACCAGACTGTCTATGACACTTCTTAACATCACTAACTATGGGGCTTACTGAAAGGCTATTCTGAGACACTAATGATAAAAGTGAGGTAATCATCACGGGATTCACTCATTCTGTCACACATTCATCATTCTGAAGCAACTGGTTCTAAAAATGGTGGGATGGCTGGGCATTGTGGTTGCACATCTATAATTCCAGGACTCAGATGGTGGGAGGATGGTTTGAGCACAGAAGTTTGAGAACAGGTCTGGGTATCCTAGAAAGAGCTCACCAGATGGGCAACCATAAGAAGCAGTGTACAATTTTACACGAATGACCGATATGTAGTGCCCTTCTCTTATGGTCTATGAAGAGAGATTTGGGAAAGAAGGATATAGAACAGAGCAGCAACTCTCATTATTATACTTAACAACCAACTTAAGAAAATTATCCTTGCCAGGCCCACGGGAACTGACAGTTTATGAGATGAATGGCTGTACGAGATGACAGCAACTCAGTATGTCAAAGTCAAGCCTGACCATCTGGACTCCTTGTGCCGCTGAGCCAAGAGGCTGAAGGAAGAGTCAGTGTGCCAGTGGGAATGGATCAAGTTTGTTACAACAACCCCAAAGAGGCATACAATTTCAGAGGGTATCATCGTCAAGTTTAGAAAAAAAAAACAACCCTGACCAGATATGACAATGGGTGAGGAACAAGGGAACATGTGCAGGTAGCAGAATCCTAAAAGGCATGTTTGCAAAAACTATGTATTTTCTATCTGAATCACCTGAATTTGTCATAAAACACAATAAAGAAAAAAATAACAAAACATCTCAGAACCATATATCCCTCCCAGACGAAATTTAATCAGAAGAAGCTTGTTTCTATATTTACATATTTCTAGATAAAATGTCTGTAAAATCAAGACTATACAGGGGAGGGGGAAGAAGGTAGTAAAGGGGCAATAAATTTGAACAACATCCATATATGCCCAGATGGAAATAACACAATGAAACTTCTTTGTACAATTAACCAATGTTTATTTTTTTTTCAGTTCTTTATTGTTAAAGTGATGTACGGAAAGGTTACAGTTCCATACATAAAGCAGTGAGTACCTTTCTTATCCAACTTGTTACCTCCTCCCTCATTCTTCCCTGCTTCCCCCTCCCCAAATGTTGATTTTTTTTTTAAAGGGCATATTAGACTAAGTTAACAGAGTCCAACCAGCAGACTGACTCTTGTCTCTTTTCTGCCAGCCGTCATCAAGGGGAGACTGACAACTAGCCTGAGTATCAGTAGTTGGAAACTATGGAAAAGCAGCACTGTGAAGAGCTAGAACTCTACAGCCAGAATGTCTGAGGTTCAAACTCCAAAAGCCACTTCACTCTGCAGAACTCAAGTATTTTCTTTGACAAAGAGAAACTTCAGAAGGTTTAGAAAGCATGGTCTTGAGGATACACAAAATCAACTCCAAGAGAAAGACACAGGAGGATTCTATTGTTGTCGTTACGTTTAATGTTCTAGGTGAATTTCCTAGTGGCAAGAGTGCTTGCCTCCTATACATGAAGACCTGGGTTCAATTCCCCAGCACCACGTATATCGAAAACGGCCAGAAGTGGTGCTGTGGGTCAAGTGGCAGAGTGCTAGCCTTGAGCGGGAAGAAGCCAGGGATGGTGCTCAGGCCCTGAGTCCAAACCCCAGGACTGACTGGCAATAAATAAATAAACATAGTCTGTTTAAAAAAAAAAAATTTAACTGACATTAAGTATTGTACATATTGATAATATAACTTGATTTTCAATACACAATTACAATGTGTAACATATCTTTCTCACATATTTGTTATTACTTGAGGGGAGAACATTCAAATTACTTTCTTCTAGTGCTGAAGATGTAGCTTTTGCCTAGTACACATATGGATTCCATTCTAAGTGCCACAAAAAGGGGAGTTGGTAGGGAGGAAGGAAAGAAGGAAGAACTTCAAGCTTCCAGAACTCAGGACCCTGAGGCAAAAGGATGAAAGTTCGAGGCCAGTCTAAGCAACATAACAAGATCTTGTTTTCAAAAGAGAAAGGAGAGAGAATGGAGAAAAAAAATCCTTTCTCTGACAGGAGTTGGTAGCTCACATACAAGCTCTTAAAGATTCTGGTTTTCTGCCTAGGCAGAAAAGTCTGGGATTTAATCTCCAAAATAACCAGTGAAATACAGGGCTGGAGGCACGGTTCAAGTGATGAGTACAACCATGCAAGCAAACTGATCAAGAGCAAGGGTCTGAATTCAAATTTCAGTCACAAATAATAAAAGCCTTTCTTTAGGTATTTTCAAAATAATACAGTACATTACTATTATCTAAGGTCTTCCTACTTTACAAGATTCCCAAAACTTAATGTTATTATCTAATTGGAACTTAGCAACTACTGACCTACCTCTCCCCAATATTCCCCAACCTCCTCACCCCAGCCCCTAGTAACTACCATTCTACAAGGGTGTGTGTGTGTGTGCGCTCCTCCTGGAGCTTGAACTCAGGCCTGGGTTCTGTTCCCCGAGCTTTTTTGCTCAAGGCTAGCACACTACCACTTGAGCCATAGCTTTTTTTTTTTTTTTTTGGTCAGCTGTGGGGCTTGAACTGGGGGCCTAGGCTCTGTCCTTGAGCTCTTTTTGCTCAAGCCTAGTACTAGTGTTCTACCATTTTGAGCCACAGCGCCACTTGTGATTCTCTGGTGGTTAGTTGGAGATAAAAGTCTAACAAATTTTTCTGCCTGTGCTGGCTTTGGACTGTGATCTTCAGAACGCAGCTTCTTGAATAGTTGGGATTATTGGTGTGAGCCGCCAGTCTCTGGCTACTTTCAGTTTTCCATTGGCTAGGTGGAGATAAGTCTCACATACTTTCTTGCCCAGGCCGGCTCTGAATCAAGATCCTCAGATCGCTAGGATTATAGGCATGATCCACTGATGCCCAGGTACCATTCTACTTTTGATGAGTATAAAATCAACATTACAGAGTCTACATCTGAGTCAGGTCATTTAATATTTGTCTTTCTGTGCCATACTTATTTCAGTTAGCATAATGACTTCCAGTAAATGGCAAGATCTCATCCTTTATAACACAATATTATACTGCATGTGTGTTCACATTTTCTTATCTATTCATCTGCTGAGGGACACTGAAGTTGAATACTCATCATCCTGGCTAATATGAATAATGGCACAACAAACATGGGATTCAAAGATCCCTTCCACACATGGATTTCTATACATACACACGTACATACATACATACATATGCTGGCTTCCTTATTCTGGGTAAACATTCAGCTGTAGCACTGTTGGATGGCATGAGAGGTCTAAGAATGAAGTTTAAAAGCCAAACAACAAAAACTTTTAATGAAGTAAATGATTATCAAAACTGATTCAGAAAGAAATATTAATCTTAGACCAATCTCTGCTTCTTAAGGGTAGAAATCAGGAGGTTAGCAGTTCAGGGCCAACCTGGGCATAAAGTTAGTAAGACAACCAACACGCTAGGCATGGTGTTTCAGGTCTATAATCCTAGCTATGCAAAAGGCATAAAGAAAGGAGGACCACAGTCTGAGACCGGCCCCAAGCAAAAACATTGACTCTATCTGAAAAAAATAACAAAAGTAAAGACAAAAACCAGTGGCTTCCACACCTGTAAATCCTAGCTCCTGGGGTGGCTGAAATTGGAAGGATAGTGATTTGAAGCCAACCTGGGTATAAAACTTCACAAGACTTCCTCTTAGTAGTAGGAGAGGACGTTATCATACCAGATGGGAAGGCTAACACAGACAGGGTCACACTCAGGAAGACACCTGGGTAGGAAGTGAGACCCAATCTCAAAAAACAACCAGCAAATGCTTAATACTGGTGTCTCCGGCATACGATCCTAGCCACTCAGGAGGCTGATATCTAAGTATTTCAATTCAAAGACAGCACAAGCAGAAAGGTCCGCGAAATCTTTATCTCCAATTAACCAGCAGGTGGAAGTAGAGCTAAGAGAGTGGCAGAGAGAAAACTTGCTATAACAAATAACAAAATTATTTAAATGACTTCAGGAGAACTTAAAACTATGTAACCAAGGCAGGGATATATGGCCTAGTGGTAGAGTGCTTACCATATATACATGAAGCCCTGGGTTCGATTCCTCAGCACCACATATATAGAAAAAGCCAGACGTGGTGCTGTGGCTCAAGTGATAGAGTGCTAGCCTTGAGCAAAAGAAGCTCAGGGACCGTGCCCAGGCCCTCAGTCCCAAGCCCCCAGCACTGGAAAACAAAACAAAACAACCTATATAACCAAACTCTCCTTTGGCTGTGTCCTGCACTTTCTGACATAAAAAGCATATAATACTTCTTGTACTGAATTAATCATGGGCCTGATTTACTCAAAAGAAGGATGCCAATTCAATAGTGTCACTATTTACATGGTAAGAAAACAACAGAAATCTGAAACGAGTATGGGTGATGGGTAGTCAGAACTAGACACATTCATTAATAATGGACTTGTGGACAATAACAGTCACTTCAAATGTATTCTATGAAAAATAAACATGGCAGGTGCCAGTGGCTCCTGTTTATAATAAACTTAAGAGACTAAGATCTGAGGATGGCAGTTCAAAGCCAGCCCAGGCAGGAAAAGTCCATGAGGCTCTTACCTCCAACAAACTACTAAGAAAAAGTTGGAAGTGGCATGGTGGCCCAAGTGGTAGGGCACTAGCCTTCAGCTCAGAGAGGCTCAGGGACAGAGCCCAGATCCTGAGTTCAAGGCCCAGGACTAACAAAAAAGAAAAACACAAATAATAATTTAAAAATAATAATAATAATAATAAAGGCTGGGAATGTGGCTTAATGGTCGAGTGCTTGCCTAGCATACATGAAGCCCTGGGTTCAATTGCTCAGTACCACATAAACAGAAAAAGCCAGAAGTGGTGCTGTGGCTCAAGTGGTACAGTGCTAGCCTTGAGCAAAAGAAGCTCAGGGACAATGCCCAGGCTCTGAGTTCAAGCCCCAGGACTAGAAATAAAATAAAAATAAACATTACACTTGTGCCCGGTAACAGTCCCAGAACTTCTGAGGTGTTTTAGTCTTCACCTCAGCTAAAAATCTCAGCTGGATAGAGCCTCAGCTGAGACCCAGAGGATCATGGTTCAAAGTCATTCTGGGAAGAGAAGTCCACAAGACTCCATCTCCAAAATAGCCAGCGAGGCTGGAAGTATGGCCCACCAGCTAAGGCATCAAACAAGCCAAACAAGCAGGAAGCCCCAAGTTTCAATGCTGGCAAAAAAAAACAAGGTAACTCTGAGATCAATACCTGTAAAAAGAAGTCTAACCAAGGCAAGCAAATACACTCAACCCTCAAAACATGCTTTTTGCCTATGTTGGCGATTACCTTGTAATACAACAACACTGGTCAGAGAACCAGTGTATCACACCACACTGGCTGGCTCTGTACCTGCTAAGGTATCTCCCAGGGTCCCTTCAATCCAAGCACAGGTCTGGCCAGCGTGGCACCCTGCTCTGCAGTCACAGCTGTCCTACTGCCTGGAGCAAGGCTTAGGCATTCTGTTCTGACTCCTCAGCAGAAAATCAGGACAAGAAGCACACCTCCCATTTCAGATTACAGGAAGGACTGAGGGAATACACACATTTATGTTTAGAAAAGCACCAGATAAGTATCCACTAATTTTAACATATATTAGTAACTGGACGTGGGGAAGAACTCTAAGTGATCACCTCTTATACCACTAATTAACAGTAGACGAACTATATAAACTAATTGTGATCTCTCTTTGGTTACAGTCCCAGACTACTGCTACACTACTACTGTCCCTTCACTGAAACATAGCTCTAGAAATGAGAGATCATGCCACACAACATGTCCTTTTAATGTGAACTTGCCAGGGAACACATATGGGCACCTATGAAGATAGTGTCCACAGGTTCAGGGCAGGGAACTGATTCTTTCAAATGTCACACTGTGTACCCAAGACACACAACTCACTCACTCATACATACTCAATTTATGCACAGTGAATAAAAAAAAAAAAAAAAAAAAACAGATCTTTTTTCTTTTGGGGGGGGGGGGGGCAGTCCTAGGCCTTGGACTCAGGGCCTGAGCACTGTCCCTGGCTTCTTTTTGCTCAAGGCTAGCACTCTGCCACTTGAGCCACAGTGCCACTTCTGGCCTGGGGTGGTGCTGGGGAATCGAACCCAGGGCTTCATGTATACTAAGCACTCTTGCCACTAGGCCATATTCCCAGCCCCCAAACAGATATTTCATCAATAAATAAACTTGCTCATTTTTTTGCCAGTCCTGAGGCTTGAACTCAGGGCCTAAGCACTGTCCCTGGCTTGTTTTTTGCTCAAGGCTAGCACTCTACTTGAGTCACAGCGCCACTTCTGGCTTTTTCTATATATGTGGTGCGGGGGAATTGAACACTAGGCTTCAAGTATGTGAGGCAAGCACTCTACCACTAGGCCACATTCCTAGCCCCAACTTGCTTATTTTTAAGACAAGTCTCCTTAGGTGGCCCAGGCTGGCCTCCAACTCTATATCCTTCTGCCTCAGCACCCAGAGTGTGGGGGTCACATGTGTATGCCAGGCTGCTAAAAACTATCTCAACCCTAAAAGTGCAAACTTTTGACACCCTTTTGGGTCTCTGGTCCTGACTATGCACTACCATTTCTGCTAGAAGCAGAGTGATATAGAATCCTCTTCATTTCACCACACCCATCACCCAAGCAGATGTCCTTCTATACTTTGTGGCAATGAGCCTGGGAAGAGGGAAGAATCCTAAACTGGCTGCCCTTGCATACACCCATGTCCCTGCCTGCTCAGTCACTGTAGTCCCTTGTGGGATAGTATGCTATTCTCTATACCAAGGCATGTGTAGAGAAGGAAGGCATGGGAGGAGAAAGGAAGAAGCAGCTAGAAGAACATGAGTGCTTGCATGCCTGCATGCCTGCATGTATACAGGCGCATGGACCCATGCAGGTGTGTTTTTATGAAGGTACTAGTGCTTGAACTCAGGGCCTTGTACTCTCACTTGGCTTTTTTGCTCAAGGTCAGTGTTCTACCACTTGAGCCACACCTCCACTTTTGGTAGCTAACTGGAGAGTAAGATTCTCACAAACTTTCCTGCATGGGGCTGGGATGTAGCTCAGTGGCAAAGCGTTTGCCTAGCAAGTGCAACGTCCTGCGTTCGATCCCCAGTACCAAAAAAGAAAAGACAAAAAAAAATACAATTAAAAAAAAAAAACCAACCAAACTTTCCTGCATGGACTGGCACTGAATCAGGATCCTCAGATCTCAGCCTCCTGAGTAGCTAGGATTACATGTGTGAGCCACTGGCTCCCAGCTGAAGCATTGGTTTTAAGTTAGTCAAAACCCAAAAGGCTGGGAAGTGTCTATGTGTTCTTGATTTCATTCAGCTTTTCAGTAACTCCTTGGTAATACGAATTGATGACTAACTGGAACTAGGGAAGGGAAAGGGAAAACCAAAATTGAGAGACAAAGGATTAGAAAAACAAACCATTGTAACAGCAATACTTACAAAACCATTTGGTGTGAACCAACTGTACAACTCATGGGAGGCAGGGGAAACGAGAAGGGGGGACGCGGGGGAATGAGGGAGGAGGCAACAAGTCTGATAAGAAATGTACTTGGGGGTTGGTAATATGGCCTAGTGGCAAAAAGTGCTCACCTCACATACATGAAGTCCTGGGTTTGATTCCCCAGCACTACATATATAGAAAACGGCCAGAGGTGGCCCTGTGGCTCAGGTGGTAGAGAGCTAGCCTTGAGAAAAAAGAAGTCAAGGACAGTGCTCAGGCCCTGACTCCAAGCCCCAGGACTGGCAAAAAAAAAAAAGAAAAGAAAAGAAAAGAAATGTACTTGCCTTACATATGAAACTGTAACCCCTCTGTACTTGACTTTGACAATAAAGAAGAAAAAAAAAAAGAATTGATGATGACTATACTGTTTCTGAAGAAACATTAAAAAGGTAACATCTCTTAATGTTTGGTATTAATGCATTATGGTTAATTCATGTAATATTAATTTAAGCTCTCCCTTTTCCAAATTTATTAAAGGTCATTTTTTTTTTTTTTTAGATGTAAGCACTAATTTGACAAGAGAGAATGCAATCCTGAGAGGCAGAAAAATCTCACCACTCAATTCTGGGTCCCTTTTCATTCTACTCTCCCTCCACTAACCATACTCATTAATGTCAATACATGTCTCCCAGAAGCTGGACCTGGGATTCAAATGTCTATGCTACAATTAGTTAATCCATGTTTCCTCTTGGATATCTCAAAGGCCCTGCCAACTCAGTATGTCCAAAAGTGCAAAGAGTGACACTGAGCCAGGCACGGGGGGTGAGGTGGGGGTAATCACACCTGTATCCTATTCAAAGGGCTGAGATCTGAAAATTGCAGTTCAAAGTCAGCCCAAGCAGGAAAGTCTGTGAGACTCTTATCTCCAACTCACCACCAAGAGGGGGAGCCCCCCCCCAACAGAAGTGGAGGTAGGGCTCAATTAGTAGAGCCCTAGCCTTGAGGGAAAACGAAAACTGAGCGGACACACACACACACACACACACACACACACACACACACACACACACACACACACACACACCCCTGCCCAGGGAAGACCTTTGTACCCACTCTACACATTCCAGGGCAGAAACTCAGGGGTTCCATACAAGCCCCCATCAAACACCCACACCAATGCCTGCTCCAGCCCTGGCCTTTTAGCACCAGGTCATTCCTTTAAAACTAGATCTGCTCAACACATTCTTCACACAATGAAATCCAAAGTTGTTAGAATGGCTGATGAGCCTCCATACTAGTCTCTTCACCTGGCCTCACTCTGCTCCAGCTACATATACACAGACCACTTAAGGATGCTCTGGGCAAGATTTTGTGCTGCTTTTCTCCCTCTGCCTGGAAGCTTCCATCCCCAAATTTACAAAAAAGGCACAGCATCCACCTCAGAGCTTGTTAAAGTATCACTGTATTGGTGAAGCCCAACGCTGACTGCCACCTCTGCCTTCCTTGCATAAAATTAGGTTTGTCAGTCTCCCTCACTGGGAGGTCAGATGTGTGCACCCAGGGTGTCCACTACAGAGCCTGTCAGGCAAAGTTCATCAGCCACTCACAGAATGAAGGAACAAGCAATCAACACAGCTGCACAGATGGAGCTGGAGCAGATCCCCATATATAGCAATGAAGGCTTTTTGAGAAAAGCTCCATGCACACACAAACACAAGGGAGAAGAAGAAATGAATGTAAGAGCAAAGTAGGGACAAAAAGGAAGAATGGACTGGTGTAACTCTTCTGGCTGGTCCCCAGCACAAAAGAAAAAAAAGAGAATAAAGGCAATTCATACCTATCTGGGGTAAACAGTAAGCCATGAACCCAGGAGTAGGAGGCTCCAAAAAGGTAAAACAAATGTTTAAGTGCCCCCCCAAATTTAGTCCTTCTGTAGTACTCCCTTTCTCAGCCTGTAAAGTCAGAATTGGCTCTGGCACTCCCACATCCTGTTCCCTCCAGCTCTGCTGTCATTGTACTGCCTACCTGGATTGCTGAAGAGCCTTCTCCACGTCCACGTCCACTGCTGCTCCACAAACCACACCCTCTGGAGCCAGATACCTCCAGTCCACTACCATCATGAAAGCCAGGACACAGGCTTTTCTCCTATCCAGAAGTGATACCTCACCCTCATGCAGACAGCTCAGTCTGCAATCTCTTTTGACTCTTCATATTCAAAGCATAACAGTATCTCCGAGCTGACAAGAACTGTATTTGCAGAACTATCATACGATTGATATATCTCATGAAATTTAGTAAAAAAAAAAAAAAAAATTGCCTTCATCACTGTTTGGATAGAGCATTAAAGTTTCTGCACGGGGACATTCTTTATAATCCTCCCTCCTACTCCCCCCACATAGCTGGTATTATAGACTATGTGTACCACATCCAGCCTATATTTTGAGAAGGGGATCTTGTTAAGTTTCTGCTTGGACTGATCTTAAACTACCTCATCTCTACCTCTCAAGTAGCTGGGATTACAGGTGTGCACCACACCTAGCAAAAATTAACAACTTTTATTATTGTTAAATGTGATGTGCTGTTTCTCCAACAAGATACCTGAGAGCAGGTAATTGTTATCAATAGAGGTTTACTGGCTTATGTGTGTGTGGAGGCTAGAAGGTGAAGAGCACAGCAGTTGCATGGGCTGGCAATTCTTTATTTTTTTTAAGCAATAATTTTATTTATTTATTGTGTTTATGTGGTACCAAGGAATCAAACCCAGGGCCTCATGCATGCTAGGCAAGTACTCTACCACTAAGCCTTATTCCTTGCCCTGCGCTGGCATTCTGTAAGGCCTTCTTGCTGCACCATCAAATGGTAAGACAGTGCAAGCACTCAGCCTGCAACCTTTGCCCTCTCCTCAATCTCTATTTTACAAAAGATTCAGGTCACACAAGGTTCCTGGCAATACCCATGTCCCTGGTGCAGGTGGCGCTGTGAAGTCACAACTTCAAACAATCTGGTTTCCATTAGGCAACATGCAGATTTTGTTAAGGGAAAAGAGAAAGAAAACTTGATATTACTTCGCTGCTGTTTGGTTTATTCTGGTTCCTCATGAGCCAGGTCACCTAAGCTCCATGTAGAGATTTACAAATTTGCTTCTTCAGAGCTGTAAGAAATCCAGATGATTAAATCCAGGATGGCTCATAGAATGTTTTATTTACTTTTTTTTTAGTCGGTCATGTGGTGGGCCTGGGCACTGGGTGTGGGTATGGGCCTCAAGGTCAAGGCTAGCGCTCTACCACTTTGAACCACAGTGCCACTTCCAGTCTCCTGGCTAGTCAGTGCCTCATAGTCAACTTGACTTTTTCATTCAAGGCTGGTGTTCTACTACTTCCAGCTTTTTGTTAGTTAATCAAAGATAAGAGTTTCAGGGACTTTTCTATACTGGCTGGCTTTGAACACAGACCCTCAGATTTCAGCATCCCAAGTAGCTAGGACCACTGGCATGAACCACCTACCTAGACTGTATTCTATTTTAACAAACAGAAGATACAGGAACACACTGTATTCAATCCTGCAGGAAGAAATAGGAGTAACACAATTTGGGTGAGTGCTGGTGACTCATGTCTATAATCCTAGCTACTCAGAAGTCTGAGATCTGAGGATCATAGTTGGAAGCCAGCCCATGTGGAAAGTCCCTGAGACTCTTACCTCCAATAAACTACTCAAAAAAGCCAGAAGTAGCGCAGTGGCTCAAGTGGTAGAGCACTAGCCTTGCACAAAAAGAAGCTCAGAAACAGAGCTCAGGCCCTGAGTTCAAGCCCCAGAACAGGCACCAAAAATAAACAAAAAACAGTAACACACTCTGTCTGAAGAAGTATAACATGTTAGACAGCTTTCTCTTTCTGTGTCAGAAAGAGTGATTGCCTAGCATGCTTGAGGTCCTGTGTTAGATCACTAGCACTGAAAAACAAACAAACATAATATAAGGATAATCAGCTTATAAAGAGGAAAAGATGGGTGGGGGTGGTACTGAATGCTAGAGGTAAGTAGGATAGCAGTTTAGGCCAGCAAGGGCAAAATGCTAGCCAGATCTTACCTTAAAAACAAGCCAGAGCTGGGTGCCAATGGCTCAGGCCTGTAATCCTAGCTACTCAGGAGGCTGAAATCTGGGTTCAATTTGAAGGCAGCCACTGGAAGTGGAGTTGTGGCTAAAAGTGGTAGAGTGCTAGCCTTAAGCAAAAGAGCTCAGACCACTGGGTTCAATCCTCATGAACAACAAAAACAAAAGCAAAAAAGAACAAGTCAGTCAGAGCTGGGCACTGATGGCTCATACTTGTAATCCTTGCCATTCAGGAGTCTGAGATCTGAGGATTGAGGTTTGAAGCCAGTCTGGGCAGGAAAGTACATCATGAGACTCCCCCCCACCCCCAGGCCTGGGGCTTGAACTCAGAGCCCAAGCACTGTCCCTTCGCTCAAGGCTAGCACTCTGCCACTTGAGATACAGTGCCACTTGCAGCTTTTTCTGTGTATGTGGTACTGAGGAATTGAACCCAGGGCTTCATGCATGCTAGGCAAGCACTCTACTACTAAGCCACATTCCAGGTCCCCCACCCCCAGCCCATGAGACTCTTATTTCCAATTAACCACTAGAAAATCAGAAGTGAAGCTGTGGTTTAAAGTACTAGAGTGCTAGCTCAGGGCAGTGCCCAGACTCTGAGTTCAAGCCCCACAACTGACAAAAAATAAAAAAAAGAGAAAGAGACAGACAAAGACAGACACTAGAAGGGGCTAGGTTCCCTCTCTCCCCCCCTTTCAATGACCTGAAGCTGTTCCACTCCCTACCTCTTGAAATTCCCTTCACCTCTCAAGAGTGTCACATTCAGTGTCCCTTTGAGTGATATCCTATATCTAAACCCATAGATAGTGTACTGTCCCCACAGGCTGAGCAAAAGGTAAACAATGACTCTAAACATTGGCCCTTGGCAACCTGTCCTGAATCACTGATTCTGAGGATCTCTTGGGTTATTGAGTAGGTGGTGACAAGTTTAGAAACTAGAATTGGTAAACAGAAGCCATGCTTTAAAGTTCTGTAATTAGGAGTTGAAGGTGTAACTCAAGGAAGAGAATGCTTGCTTGCCTAGCATGCTTTAGAGCCTGGATTAGATCTCCAGAATAAACGAGTTGATGAAGTGCTAGATGTTCACAGAGCTTTGCTTCCTTGCTGCCTCTGGGGTTTTTCTCACAAAAGCTGCCTGTGCTCTTAACACAACACTGCAAGCCTGTGCACCTGTCCATCTCACTTCCCCTCAACCCTCCTTCAGTTGTTACCACCCACTGCCCCAGCGAGCATGCTGGTCATCCTAGGAGGGGTCTGTCAGCTTTGCTCCCTCAGGCATCCTCAGAGCCAACAACCATGCCTAATATAAATACATGCTCTCAGCACATAATGATGAACCAGCTCTTAAAGAGAACCTGTTGTTGTTAAGTAACAGAATTCTCCCTCTTAAAACAAGCCCAGTATGGTGATACACACCTGTAATCCCAGCACACAAGAGGCTGAGGCAGGAGGATTCACATAACTTGTCCTCAAAACAAATAAAATCAAAATTTTAAAAAGAAATAACACCAGAATCTTAGGAATATGCTAAACTCAATTATTAAGACACTGGCAGTCTCTGCTGAAAAGTCCTTCTCAAAGCCACGTAGAGCCAAATGAAGACATATATCACTGGCCCCACATAGTAAGTCAGGACAATCCATTTTCAATTCCATCCATCAATAAGGTCAAGGTTTTTACCAAAACTCAGTCAATTCACATATTCCTCACATTTTGCATTGTTTTTTTTCTTGGGGGGGGGCAGTCCTGGGCCTTGAACTCAGGACCTGGGCTCTGTCCCCAAGCCTCTCTGTGCTCAAAGCTAGTGCTCTACCACTTGAGCCACAGCGCCACTTCTGGCTTTTCCTGTTTATGTGGTACCAAGGAATGGAACCCAGGGCTTCATGCGTGCAAGGCACATGCTACTGCTAAGCCACATTCCCAGCCCACATTTTGCATTTTTAATAAGAAGGTTCAAATCCCTGGTTACAAGAGGAATCTTTTAAACAGGGGGAAAAAAAAACACACCTCATTTCTAAGTTTAAATGTGCAGTACAATGCTTATTTACACTAATTTTAGCAAACACACACAATGGATACAATTCTAAATATCTGCTTAAAATACTCATTACAGTAAACTTTTCTCAAAAAGCAATTTTCTACTCATTGTTAAAATGTCACCTTTAACTGGAGGGGGTAGATTTTAAAGTTCAGTTTCCTCAAAAATACTGAATTTGCTAAGATAGCTTTCTTTCGACAGCTACTTCTTACAGAAAAGGTCAACAAAATTAGACCACTTATCTTTATGTAAAAGAAAAACACCCACTTCACCCCCAGAATGGGAAACACTTAACTTTGCCACAAGATCACCAGAAAACCTGTCTTTCCAAGTATTTTCACTGTCACTCCTCTTTCATTAGGGAATATTGTAAGATTATTACCTCCTACAATCTCAACTCTCTATGCCTCGGGTAGTGAACAAACTTAAGGTAGGTTGCTCTTTCTATAATCCTACCTACCCAAAAATGTTATTTTATTTTTTTTATTACTAAGCTGCTACTCCATCACCATTAGTTTTCCTAATGAATCACTTCAGAATCTATAGCCTACCATACAAAAATATATTCAATCAAAATCTATCAGAAAGCACAAACTGATTTCTTTCACAAAATGAATCTTTAATCATCCCCCAGCAAGCCCTTTCCCTCATGATTTATTCTAATCATTGTTTTTGTTTTTCACAAATCTTCTGTAGTTGTTTGTATAAATACTCCAAAAGTATTCACTGACAAAGCAATGTATTTCTTTAGTTGCCATATGGTTTCCCACATAATATTCTCGCTATTTTGCCCACTCCCTCCCCTCAACCACCTCTTGCTAGGGGGGAAAAAAGCCTTTCCCATAGCAGGTGGCTATTTTGTCTTTCAGTATTGGACAAGAGTGGCAATGTTGCAGACTGGCAATTCTACACTTCTGGAAGTCATTCTTAGAAGTGAAGATCCTGGCTGGGAATATGGCCTAGTGGCAAGAGTGCTTGCCTCCTACACATGAAGCTCTCGGTTCAATTCCCCAGCACCACATATATGGAAAACGGCCAGAAGGGGCGCTGTGGCTCAAGTGGCAGAGTACTGGCCTTGAGCGGGAAGAAGCCAGGGACAGTGCTCAGGCCCTGAGTCCAAGGCCCAGGACTGGCCAAAAACAAAAAAAAAAAAGAAGTGAAGATCCTGTCCCACTTGACCTTTCAAAAATGTTGAATGAGTCTGGCACTGGTGGCTTATGCCGGTAATCCTAGCTACTAAGGAGTCCTGAGATCTGAGGATCGCAGTTTGCTGCCAGCCTAAGCAGGAAAAGTCATATGAGACTCTCATCTCCAGTTAGCCACTAATAAGTCACAGGGACAGCACCCAGGTCCTAGATTCAAGATTCAGGACCGGCACAAACACACATAAAAATATTGAATGCACCTAATTCTCCATATGAAATATGTGCCTATACAAACCATCCAGAGCTGCTTTTTGAGATGCAACTGAGCTGTAAGTGAGGCCTACCCAACACAGAAATAAAGGCTAGAAAATGCAGTCATTGTAACTAATGTACATTATAGAGAAGTTGAACTGTGGAACTGGAAGGTAGGGATGGGAAGGGGAAAGATGAGAGAGAACAATGGAAGAGGCAACATGGATCAAGATGCACTGTACTCATAACATCGTACTCATGACTTGTGGAATTGAAATTTCTTTGTACATTACTTAAAATACAATTTTTTAATTAAAAAAGAAATAAAGGATAGAAACCAAAAAAGGGGCTTAACCTTGACTTTAAAGAAACTTTAGAAAACACTAGACTCAGTGATACATGAGTTTAAATTCAGCAGCAAAATTTATAGTAGGGGGCTGGGGATATAGCCTAGTGGCAAGAGTGCCTGCCTCGGATACACGAGGCCCTAGGTTCGATTCCCCAGCACCACATATACACAAAACGGCCAGAAGCGGCGCTGTGGCTCAAGTGGCAGAGTGCTAGCCTTGAGCGGGAAGAAGCCAGGGACAGTGCTCAGGCCCTGAGTCCAAGGCCCAGGACTGGCCAAAAAAAATAAATAAATAAAATTAAAAAATAAAAAAAAATTTATAGTAGGCGTTTCTTTTCTGCCTTTTTGGGGGGTTTTGTTTTGCTTTTTGTTGGTTTTTGCCAACGTAAAAGGTTCTATTCTTTCCTTCTCTAACCTCTAAAGGCAACAGAGCCTCTCTGGATATGGCTGGTCATTAATAAAATAGATAGTAAATCTCAAATGATCTTTGGGAGTCTTGATTCCACTGAGATCATTTTCTACCCTCCATGCATGGGGAATGAGCAGTTTGTGAAGGAGGTAGGAGTGCAGACTCTGCCATGGACATCCTGTAGTCCATGTGCTTCCACTGTTAACATCACCTTAACCCAAGTTTTTATGAAGATGACCTATGTGGTCCTAGGGGTGGTGAGAACTGGTTTAAACAAAATAAGCCTGCAGAATCCACAAGCGTTCCCAATGAGCACTGCCAGGGCACCACAGCAGTGCATGTCAAGTCACAAGTCCCTCTCCTGCCTCAGGTCAGCTCAAGACTCACAGAAGACCCTTGACGGTTTAAAACACAGATCAAGTGGTGTGCCAGTTTGAAAGTTATATTTAGTCTTATTTAGAAATCCAAGCACTAACAAGTTCTTCCTCTGCAGTCCAAAGCATCACACATATCCCCAACATGCCTTTGGTGTATGCCTCACTTCAGACATCCATTTCCACTTCAGAAGGCTGTAGGTCCTTACTGAAATACAGGAGTGACAATCACAGGATTGTCATAAAGTTATTAAAGACCTTCGAGACTACCCAAGACAACCTTCATAACAAAAAACAATGCTATGCCCAATGCACAACTGCATACAGCTGACCTGAGATCTTTTCACAAAAAATAGCTAGCAAACAAGCCAGTAATGACTAAGCACAATTTCATAATATGGAAAGAAGACTCAACCCAGATAATCAGCTGTGAACTGAGCTCCGTTGTGAATTGAAATAACTGGCATCAAATGATCCTTCCAGTGAGTAAACCTCCACAGTGTGAAAGACTTACCTCTTACCTGAGTTTCTAGCTACCTTCAGAACCTCTACCTGTATTTGCTTTAAAAATGCCATGTTTATGTCTGAATTAGAAGACAAATGAGAAATGAACACGGAATCAACTGCTATAATGCCACTATAGTACTATTATTATTATGCAGTGAGTTCACCAAAGCCAGGTGGGTAAAAATGCGACAGTAAGGAAACCCACAATGAGGAAAAAAGCAAAGAAAGCTCCAGATAAGTGTATATTTTAGATCATATGCAAAAAACTCACAGGGGTTTAGAAATCAAAAATATCTACAGGACTTGGTATGCTCACCTAACAACCCCTAGGAAGGCTGGTGACACAGGCAGGCACAGAGCCGATAAGGAGTAAACCATACAATGAGGGTGAAGAAAGTAGAAGTATCAATAACCAATATTTCTAGTCATTTGGTGGCCACATCATCAGATAAAACAGTACCTTGGTAAGGCGAAGCAGGTCAAGAAAAAGAGGAGGGGAAGAAAGGATGGGAAGATGCAAGACACAGGAGAGAAAAGGATGAGATAGTGTGAAGAAGCTTCAGTATAACTTACCTAAATGAGTTTTGCACTAAGTTTCCAAGGGCTAACAGACTGGCTAAAACCCAACAGGCGAGAAACCCTGAGGTATTGGATTAACTCTGAATACAGGACCAATGCTTTCTTCCCTATCAGAAAGCAAAGAAGACAGGTTTCAGAAAAAAGGGGAGGAAGGTGAATCGGCAGTTTCTGTCCGGCGGTCTGGGCTTCTAAGCTCAGTTGCCAAGTGTGTGCTAAGTGCTAAGGACCTCCCGCACCGAGCAACCACAGCACAGTCTAGAAGCAATGTTCAAACCAGTTTGTGTGGCACAGCGCACAGTCCAAGCCCAAGGACGCAGAGGTAAAAACCTGGGAGAAAGGCATGCTCTCCCACACGCACGGTGCGGAAACTCCACTCCAGAGAAAAACAGCAGGCACCAGGGTGAGGAGAAAGCATCTCCTTCTGTTAGTTTCCTTTCAGCTTCCTCTTTCTGAAGGGTTCCTGCTTTGCCCAGGTGGCTTGGCCTTTGCTAGTTACATGCATCCCTTTTCTGAGTACTTCACCAACTAAGAAATTCTGTGAGAAGTGCTTCGAAAAAATTTTTTTTTCTTTTTGCCAGTCCTGGGGCTTGAACTCAGGGCCTGAGCACTGTCCCTGGCTTCTTTTGCTCAAGGCTAGCACTCTGCCACTGGAGCCACAGCGCCCCTTGCTGCACTTTCTGTGTATGTGGTGCTGAGGAATCGAACCCAGGGCGCCATCTACATTCCCAGCCCAAGCTCCTGGAATCTGAATTGTACCCTGTTAATTAAGCCACAACCTTTTCCAGATTGTGAACCTGAACTCGGCCAATGTGAGAGGGGTGGGGCCTGCTGGGTCAGGGATTAAAAAGAAGCAGCCCACCTGCTGTGTGCTTAACTGCCAGATTTCTGGCTGATGGTGCACCCTTCTGCAGAAGTCAACTGCCTGATGGAATCCTTTCTAGTTGGTGTCCTTATTCTCAGGCAACAACCCAATATCCTGAGGCATATTTAACACATTTTCTGTCTGACTGAGGCAGTTTAGTGATGAACGCTATTACAAACTGGAAGGAAAGACAGGAGACACTGATGAGGACAGAAGAATGCTTCAAATCCAACCAAAAATATTGACTGTGGACAAGTATCAGTACTGTTATACATCCTCCAGTTCTATAGTCTTGAATTTGGGAATTGCCAATGCCAGCATTTCTATCAATTAACTGGTGTAGCATCTACCTGTAAACAAACAAACAACAAAAGAACAGTTCAAACAACAAATGCTGGCATGGTCATGGGGAAAAAGAAACCCTAATGCATTGTTGGTAGGAATGTAAAGTAGTACAACCTTAAAAAAAAAAGCTATAATAAAATCAATGAAATAAAAAGCCTTTTAAAAAAAATTAATAAAATTGATTAAGCACTTGCCAGATTAATGAAAAGAGAGGAAATTCAAATCAATAAGATCAGAGATAGCACAGGAAATACTACAACAAATATCCAACAAATCCAACTGATTATAAAGGATTACTTTCAAAACCTCTACTCACTAAAAAAGGAAAACCTAGCAGAAATGGGCAAATTTTTAGAAACATTCAAACTGCCTAAACTGAACCAAGAAGATGTACACCAGCTAAGCAAGCCAATAACATGCAATGAGATAGAGATAATCAGAAGTCTTCCAACAAGGAAAAAACTCAGGCCCAGGTGGACTTCACTGCTCAATTCTGTAAGGCTTTAAAAAAAAAATTAACTAATGCCAACACTCCTCAGGCTTTTCTGTGAAATAGAAACAGAGGGAGCAATTCCAAACTCATTCTAACTCATTCTCTGAAGCCAATATCACACTCATCCCAAAATCAGGTAAGGATCCAACAAAAAAGGGAACATCAGACCAATTTCTCTGCTGAACAGATACAAAACTCTTCAATAAAAGATTAGTTCCCAGAATCCAGAAGCAAATTTTTTAAATCATATATTATGATCAAGTAGGTTTCATCCCACAGATACAAGGATGGATTAACATATGTAAATCAGTAAATGTAATTCAGAGCCCAGGACAAGAACCACATGATCATCTCAATAGATGCAAAAAAAGCCTTTGACAAAATACAACATCCATTCATGTAAAAACCTTTGGAGAAATTAGGAATAGAAGAAACATTCCTGAAAACAATAAAAGTTATATATAACAGACCAACAGCCAACATCATATTATATGGGGAAAAACTAAAACCATTTTCCCTAAAAGGATGCCCACTCTCTCCAATCCTCTTCAATAGTCCTGGAATTCTTAGCCAGAGCAGTAAGGCAAGAAAAGGACAATTAAACTATCCCTAGTTGCAGATGACATGATTTTATACTTAAAGGACCCAAAGAACTCCACCCCCAAACTCCTAGAGCTGATCAAGCACTTCAGCAAAGTACCAAGATACAAAATTAGCCCCCTCCCAAATCAGTAGCTTTTCTGTATGCCAACAATGTACAAGCAGAAAGGAAAAATCATGAAAAACAAGCCCATTTGCAACAGCCTTAAAAGAAAATAAAACAAAACAAAAAGCCAACTCCCCGCACACCTGTAATCCTAGCTACTCAGGAGGCTAAGATCTGAGGATCACAGTTCAAAGCCAGCTTGGGCAGGAAAACCTGTCAGACTCTTATCTCTAATTAACTACCAGGAAACTGGAAGTGGCGTTGCCCAGAGTTCAAGCCCCATGACAGACAGAAAAACAAAAACAAAAACAAAAAAACACCAAAAAATTAGGAATTAACCTAACCAAAGATGCAAAAGATCATTATAGAGACAACTATAAAATACTGAAGAAAATCAAAGAGGACACCAGGAAATAGGAAATTCCATGTTCATGGATAGGTGAAATCAATATTGTGAAAGTGGCCATGCTGCCAAAAATGATATATAAATTTAATACAATCCCCATCAAAATCCCAATGATGTTCTTTAATGCAGTAGAGAAAACAATCCAAAAATCCATATCGAACAACAAAAGACCTAGAATAGCCAAAGCAACAGTAGGTTAAAAAAAAATTGCAGGCAGTATCACAATACCAGATTTCAAGCTCTGCTACAAAGCCACAATAACAAAAAGCTTGGTATTGGCACAAAAATAGACCCGAAGATCAATGGGATAGATTAGAAAACCCAGAAATAAAACCACATACTTATAATCAGCTGATATTTGACAGAGGAGCCAAAGACACACATTGCCCCACTATTTATAATAGCCAAGATATGGAAACAGACCAGATGTCCCACAATAGATGAGTGGATCCAAAAAAATGTGGTATCTATATACAATGGGATTTTACATAGCCATTACAAAGAATAATGTCATTTGCAGGGAAATAGATGTAACTAGAACAAATCATGTTAAGTGATTAAGCCAAGATCAGAGAGACAAATGATGTATGTTCTCCCTGGTATGAGGAAGTTAGATCTAAAATGCTCTGGGATATGACAAATTACACAGAATTCTAGATACTCACATACAGTGAGACCAATAGAGAATCACAAAGGTCCATTACTCAAGTGCCTCTTTATATATGTATGTATATATATGTACATATATAAATGCACACACATATATACACATACACATATATAATGTATATACTGAATATATCTATAATATTCTTTACCTTATATACGGTGTGCTCACGTGCACATCAGGAGGAAGGGGGGGGCACAGAATCAAAGGAAAAAGGGTAAATGAAAAAGTACGCCAGTGGAGCGCACTGGACACTGATGAAAGTGAACTATACAACTCATGGGTGGAGATGGGAGGAAAGGGATGGGAGGAATGAGGGAATAGATGACACTTATTACCTGATGGAAATACTACTCCTAATAATAATAATAATAATAATAATAATAATAACATAACCGAGTAGAATGGTTATATTAGTATCAGACAAACTAAATTTAGAGCAAAGAAAATTACCAGGTAAGTACATAACTCAGCCAGTGTCAGTGGCTCATACCTGTAAACCCTGCTACTCAGAAGGATGAAATAAGAGGATTAAGGTTCAATGCCAGGAAAGCCCTGAGTCCATTATCTTCAATTATCTACCAAAAAGCTAAAAGTAGAGCTGTGTGGTAGAGTGGTAGCCTTGAGCAAAGAAGTTTAGGGACAGCACTGAGGCCTCGAGTTCATGTCCCAGGAGACACACACACACACACACACACACACACACACACACACACACACACACACACAAAGTACATAACTAATGATAAATAAGATTGATTCACCAAGAACACAAAAATAATTTAAGTGTGTGTGTGTGTGTATCAAGCAACCAAGCCTCAAAAAAAAGGTAAGGAGAAATAACAAACCCATATTCTAATCAGAGACCCCAATAGTCCACTCTCAGCTATCAAAGGAACTAGTTAACAAATTACCAAAAAGAGTACTAAGAACTGAGCAACACTATAAAACAACTAGACATTCAAAAACCTCTCCACCCAATAGCAGAAAGCAATTTTTAAGTATACATGTACATTCACTTAAGACTATAAAAGTCTTATAAACTTTTTGAAAATAAAATCATAAAACAGATGTTCTCTGACTAGAAAGGAATTAAATGAGAACTAAGAGCGATACCAGAAAATTAAACTGTACCCTTATACAGATAAATAACTCACAAAATTGGGTGTGGTACACCAGAAATCCTAGCACTTGGGAGATAGCACTGAAGCAGGAAGATCACATGTTCAAGGCCAGACTCAACTACAGAGAAAGGCCTAGTCCTAAAGCAAAAAAATAATCCATGAGTCAAAGAAAACCAGAAAATATTTTAAATTGACTGAAATAACAGTACAACATACCAAAACCTGTGAGATGCAGCTAAAGTATCATTTTAAAATAAATTAATAACATTAAATATATTAGTTAAAAGAAAGGTCTCAAATCAATAATCTAGTCAGGTGTGATGATAAACTCCCTGAAATTTTAGCTCTCAGAAAACTGGAGTAGGAAGACTAAGGCTAAGTAAGCTATATCCTCCAACTCCTACGCCCCCAAAAGCCACATACAGATGACTCAAGAGGCTCATGGTTTCAGGGCAATTGGGGCATGAAAATTCACTAGACTACATCTCCATAATAACCAACAAAAAGCAGAGGTAGAAGCATGGTCCAAGTGGTATACTGCCAGCCTAGCAAGTGCAAGGCAACCCTCTGCACATGTTCAAGGCCAAAAGAAAAAAAAAATCTAAGGTTTCTCTTAAGGAACTAGATAGTCAAAATAAACCCAAAGTATGTAATAATAAAAACAAAGGTTAAATAAAAATGAAAGTTACGGGCTGGGAATGTGGCCTAGTGATAAAGTGCTTGTCTAGCATGTATGAAGATCTGGGTTCAACTCCTCGGCACCACATATACAGAAAAAGCCAGAAGTGGTGCTGTGGCTCAAGTGGTAGAGTGCTAGCCTTGAGCAAGAAGAAGCCAGGGACAGCACCAAGGGCCTGAGTTCAAGCCCCAGGACTGGCAAAAAAATCAACTTTAAAAAGAGAAAAACAGTAGAAAAATTACTAAATACATGGGTTCCTTTATAAAAAGTATAAAAATTTCCAGAAGGGCTGGGGATATGGCCTAGTGGCAAGAGTGCCTGTCTCATATACATGAGGCCCTGGGTTCGATTCCCCAGCACCACATATACAGAAAATGGCCACAAGTGGTGCTGTGGCTCAAGTGGCAGAGTGCTAGCCTTGAGCAAAAAGAAGACAGGGACAGTGCTCAGGCCCTGAGTCCAAGCCCCAGGACTGGCCAAAAAAATAAAAATAAAAATAAATTTCCAGAAATATCTAGCAAAACTGGTGGACTTTACAAAAAGTGAAAACAAATTGATATGTAATCTTCAACTTGATGTTGTTCAACGTACAATGCTTTTCAATTACCTTAGGCTAGTGTGAAAGTGAAAGTATCACACTTTGAATTTTGAATACTGATCTCTTCCTACACCAGTAGTATGCAGTGAGAAACTGGAAATACTGGACAGCAGAAACAAGCTGCAAAGGACCTAAAGATCCAAAGGCAAACATCTGGGCTGGGGATATAGCCTAGTGGCAAGAGTGCCTGCCTCGGATACACGAGGCCCTAGGTTTGATTCCCCAGCACCACATATACAGAAAACGGCCAGAAGCGGCGCTGTGGCTCAAGTGGCGGAGTGCTAGCCTTGAGCGGGAAGAAGCCAGGGACAGTGCTCAGGCCCTGAGTCCAAGGCCCAGGACTGGCCAAAAACAAAAAAAACAAAACAAACCAAAGGCAAACATCTGATACTGAATTGTGCATGGTTGCTAACCTATAAAGGTCAGGATTATATTAGGTGCACTTTCACTTTATCATAATTTATTGGGGGGCTGGGGATATGGCCTAGTGGCAAGAGTGCTTGCCTCGTATACATGAGGCCCTAGGTTCAATTCCCCAGCACCCCATATACAGAAAATGGCCAGAAGTGGCGCTGTGGCTCAAGTGATAAGAGTGCTAGCCTTGAGCAAGAAGAAGCCAGGGACAGTGCTCAGGCCCTGAGTCCAAGCCCCAGGACTGGCCAAAAAAATAAAAATAAAATAATTTATTGGGACACAACCTCAACAAAACTAGAGAAGCATCTATAAACCTATCAGGACTTAAAAAAAGATGTCACAACAGAACATCAGAGACTAATAGGATAATAAAGAGAAACTAAAAGCCAGGCACTGTTGGCTCATGCCTATAATCCTTCCTACTCAAGAGGCTGAGTCCTGAGAATCTTGGCATGAAACCAGCAGGGGCAGAAAAGTTCATGAGACTTTTATCTCCAATTAACAAACAAAAATCCAGGAAGCGGAGATGTGGCTCAAGTGGTAGAGTACAAGCCTTGAGCAAAAAATGGCTAAGGAGTATACACACGCCCTGAGTTTTAAGACCCCATTACTGGTGCACACAAAAACATACAGCACTGCACACACAGAATAAACTACTTAGATGAAACAGGCTAATTTCTTGAAAACACACAAAAGAGCTGGGTGCTGGTGAATTACACTTATAAACCTAGAAACTCAGGAGACCAAGATCTAAGGATCATGATTTGAAGCCAGGCTGGATAGAAAAGTCTGTGAGACTTTCATCTCCAGTTAAGTAGCAAAAAAGCCAGAAGTAGAGATATGGCTCATGTGGTAGAGCTCAAGCCTTAAGTGAAAACACTCAGGGAAGAATGTGAAGCCCTGAATTCAAGCCCTTGTACCAGCACAAAAACCAAACCTACACACCCACAGAAAAAATGAACAGTGCCAAATTTACTTTGAGATTAGCATTATTAATACTCAAACCAAAGAAAGACAATATAAATTAAAACAAAAGACAAATAATGAAAAAAACATCCTATGGAAACATTCAGTGACTCTCATATAATAACTGCAAATATGAAACTCCCACCAAAACAAGTTAGTACCAGTAATTTCAAAATTAAGATATATCATAATCACAAAAGGCATATTCCAGGAATATATTGTCGGTTCAATATCCAAAACCAGTATAGCTGATAGTCTAAAGACGAAAAACCATATATCATAATTGATTCAAAAAAAGAACTTGACAAAATTCAATAAATATTCAATAATAAAATCTCTTAACAAACCAGAAATAGAACCATCCTTAATATAATGGGTATTGACCAAAATACTGACCACACACACACAGAGCACACTTGTACATGCTGGGCAAGTACTCTGCCCCGTCCCTAATTATTTTAACTGTTAATTGTTATTAATTACTACTTTACCAGCAGCAAATAAATGAAAAGTGCAAACTTATTTTTAAAACACCATTTCCCGCAGTCAAGATATAAAATCCTTAAGGGTTTGATGTATAGCTCAGTGAGTGACACAATATGTGGCACACCAGAGACCTTGGGTTCAACCCCCAGCACCAAAAGGGTGAAGGGGTCTTGTTAAAAAAAAAAAAGCAGCAAATGCTTAAAATAATTAAGAAAAATAACCGAATATAGTGATTCACACTGAGATCTGAGGACTGTGGTTCAAAGCCAGTCCAAGCGGAAAGTCCATGAGACTCTTACCTCCAAGTAAGTACCAAAAAAGCCAGGAATGGAGACCTAGCAAGAGGTAGAGCACTAGCCTTGAGCAAAAACGCTCAGGTACAGTGCCCAGGCCTTGAGTTCCAGTTCTAGGACCAATACCCCCCACCCCCAAAGACCTTATCTGAACAATAAAACAAAGCCTGGATGTGCAGGTCAAGGGGCAGCGCACTTGCTCACAGGTCTTGAGTTCAAGTCTTAGTACTGCCTCTTCACCCTGCCCCCCCACAACAAAAAGAACAGCTTACCTATACCTCATACATTCTATGAACTCAAAATGAACAAAGATCTAAATGTAAAACTATAAAAAAAAAATTGAGAACGTGAAAACATCTTCATACCCTGAGGCCAGAACGAAAAGTTCTTAGCTATGACACCAAACCCATGACCTATAAAAGAGAAAAGTTGGGAGGCTGAACTTTAGCTAACTCTCCCAACCACTACCAAGTTCAAAGCCACACCAGTCACCAATGGCTCTCAGCTGTAATCCTAGCTTCTAGGGAGACTGTGACCATCGGAAGCCAATCCAGACAAAAAGTTCATGAGACTCCATCTCCAAAATAACCAGCAAAAGCTGAGCTGAAGGCATGGCTAAGTGGTAGAGCACCAGTGGAGCAAGTACAAGGCCCTGAGTTCACCAAAATCATCAATTTCATCATCACCATCAACAAAACCTGTACTGAAACAAAATGTTTTCAAATCACCTATCTGGCAAAGGACATGCACCCAAAATCTTTATTCCTCCTCCTCCTCCTCCTTCTTTTTTTTTTTTGTGAACAGTGGACCTGGGTTCTGTTCCTGAACTTCTTTTGCTGAAGCCTAGTGCTCTACCACTTGAGCCACAGCACCACTCTGGCCTTTTCTGATTAGCTGATTAGAGATTAAGGGTCTCATAGACTTTTCTATGCGGGGTGGCTTCGATCCACAATCCTCAGATCTCAGCCTCCTGAGGAGCTAGTATTACAGGCATAAGCCTGGCATCTGGCATCCATAATCTTAAAGAAATATTCCAACTGAAAAGAAACAATCTAGTCAAAAATAGGCTGCCTTGAATACATATTTCTTCAAAGAAGATACAGAAACTGCAAATAAACACATGAAAATGATTCAATATTAGTCAAAAGAAAACATAGATTGACACTACAACTATATACATTTACTCAAATAGTTACAATAGCAACTACTGATAACACCACATGCTAGCTAGCAAGAATGTAGAGCAACTGTAATTCCCACATGTTGCTGCTGAGAAGGTAGTATCTACTCCAGAAAAAGGTTGATAGAGTCTCACGTTACCATAGTAACCCAGTTACTACTCGTTGGCACCATAGAGAAATGAAAATTTTCATACACACAAAAACTTACAAACATTTATACAGCTTCATAATTAACAAACTCAAGAAACAATGTCAATATCCACCAATGGAATATTACTCAGTTAATGTGAAAGGAACAAAGTATTGAAACATGTAATCTCGATGAATCTCAGTGATTATGTTACGTCAAATAGACCAGCTTCAAAAAGTTCCATGCTGTATTATAGAGAGCAGTGGTTGCCAAGAGTTTAGCAGTAGAGAATATGACTGCACAAGAATAGCATTTGGGAGCTATCATGGATAACAAAACTGTTCTGTAGCCTGTCACAGTGATTCTATGAGCCTATCACTTGTGTTAAAATTCAGAGCTACAGGTATAAAAACTCAGTGGTACAACAGTTGCCTACAACTTATAGGCTCTGGGTTTAATCCTCAATGCTGCTCCCCCAAATCAAACAACTAGCCTATAGTCCCGAGTACGGAGGAGGCTAAACTGAGAGACTGACTTAAACCTAGGAGTATGGACCAGCCTGAACAACAAAGCAAAACCCTGTTGGTGGTGGTGGTGGTACTTTTTTCTTATTTTTTTCAAGGAGACCGCTAGAGAGGATGAGGTTGATTGTAATACAGTGTAAACATGTATGGAAGTGTAATAATGAAGTCCCACGGAGGGGAGGGAAGGTGGGAGAAAAATGAGGGAGGGGGTAACAAGTATGACAACGAATGTACTCACTACTTTACGTATGTAACTGTAACCCCTCTGTACATCACCTTGACAATAAGATTAAATTAAAAAAAAAAAAAAGAAATCTCCTCATGTAATTAATGTAAGTTAATTTTAAAATGCAGGAAGGCAGGCAGGCTCATTGGGTAAAGCCAAAAAAATTATATGAATTTTGCTCTATGTTAACTTCTGAAAATGAGCACACAACAAACAGCACTGGATCTTCTCAAGTCATGCCATACACAAACTCAGCAATTCCATACCCAACTACACACTCACTCAATGTCCATGCCCACCCAAAGACATACAGAAAAATACCTCGCAGCAAAATTCGTACCATCCTTACAACAACCCGAATAAGAATGAGCCCATCAATATGAGATTAGATATACTATAGATATACTGGGCTCTATCAGCCCAGATTCAATTCAAACACAACAATGAGTGGAAAAGCCCTAGCACAAAAAGATCCTTTTACCTGAAACTCACACACAAGTGCGACGTATTGAAAGGTTACAGAACAGCACAGCAGTGGGATAACTAGGGCAGACATTCTGAGGCAGTGGGAACTCACTCTATCTTGGTGTATCTTCAGACGAGACTACGCACATATATCAAAACACAATCACTGAGAAGTCTCTGCAGCTGAACCATTTCTAAAGTTGTTCTAAGTGAAACAGTCATCTTAAAGCAATCAAGTTGTACATTTTTATGCAACCCATAACCTCAGGTCACTAAAACATATGTGAACTACAGAATTAAGAATGACACTCATTTCATCATAGTAATAGTTTCTACAACCTATGGGAGACAATTAAGGGTTCCCACACCAGGGCTGGCCTTACAGCCACGACCTCACATAACCTCAGGAGACACAATTCTAACCAGACTCCGCCTCCATCGCCTATCAGCAACTGAAGACTCACATGGCTACAAACGCCCCATACACTGAGACAGGCACATCTTCAAATTTTGATGTTTGAAAACGTACTAAATGACATCCTCTTACAAATCACTAACATTACAAAAACAGCCCTAAATTCCCACTCTAGCACTCTAGGAGCATAGATCACAGATAATTCGTAATTTGATATTCCAGCTGCTAGTGACACTTCTGGATTTTGTAAGTAATATGTATATGGCTTAATTCTGGACACTTGTGCAGAAAATAGAATCCTGATTATGTAAATTACTTTTATTCTGTGCCTCATAACTATATGTTTAACTGACAAAAGGTAGGAAAAATCTAAATTAAATTTGAAGACAAAAAATATTCTAACAGTTGTAAAGTGTCCTTTCTGCTCCATAAGCAGTGCTCACTGTAGAAAAACACCTTAAAGACTGATGCAGGTACAAAAAGAAAAAAATTTTAAAGCCTCAAATGTCTACCACAAGGTATTTGTGTGTATGCAAATGTACACACGATATATTTTACAAAATAGGTCTGTGCTACAAACACTATTTTGTAAATGTTTTATACTTAACACATCATGAACATTTTATGAAAATTCTGTTTTAAAGCAGAAATGTGAACTACTTAAAATGTACGCACCATGTGCTTCATGTATCAACTGCTCACTCACTGTCGGGCAGACACCACACAAGGCCTTATCCAAGACTCAAGTTCACATTTTCAGCCATATGTGGCTTCTCTATTTCTCAAATACAAAAAACTTAACGAGTACTACCTGCAGCAGAATCCCCAAAAAAGTCCAGTCCTGCCTCCTGAAGAATAACCACAACCGCATGCTTACTGTGTGCCACCGGGCGCTGTTGGTGCACTTTCTCTACCTTTATTTCTTCAACAACTCTGGAAGCTGGGTGCCCTGTGAGGCAGCACAGGTTTCATGTCCTGAACAAGGAATACAGCCTAAGAAATCCATGTTCCCCAGAGGTCAATTTTGTAAGCTATGTTTTCCTAAATCTCCAGATCCCTCGTTTCTCTGTGGAAACTACCCATGTGTTCACAAGCCCTCTCTGGCTCAGGTACCACCTTGATGAAGTTGGTTCTGGTTCACGGAACCCACAATGATAGGCCCAGCACACAGGAAGGAGGCACCATGACACTGCCCCGAGAAAGATGAAGAGTCCTCCTACGGTACCTTTCCTCTCTGCTTCCTTCTGTGAAGTAGGAGGATGCTCCCCAGGACCCAGCCTTTCGAGAAACACAAGATCAGGAGAGTCTTTTTGAGTGTGTGTTTGGTAACCACAAGATATGGAAGACTCCCCATCTGTGGAGAAACAATCCAGAGCCTTTGGAATGACATTAAAACCTTTTGCCTTAAGTGTCAAGGACATTTCAACCTATCACCATGAACCTACTTTGATTCAGAATTAAAATACCACCTGTGAAGAAAATTTTAAACTCAAGGACAGCTCAAGAATAGTGGAATTGGAGGTGTGGTTCAAGCAGTAGAATGTTGGTCTTGAATGAAAAAGCGAAGCAAGAGTGCAAGGCCATGAGTTCAAGACCCAGTGTATCCGCATTTAAAAAAGAAAAAAGCTAAAATACAGCACGAGTTAATGTTGCTCCAGGTGCAGGTCAAAACTCAACAGTACACAGTGAAATGCAATAAAACTGAGTGAACAGAAAAAAATAAAGAAATATTGGAATACCACTCTTTAAAGCTTCTATTTTTTTCCAGTAGGTTATAGTCAAAAGGCTTGATGCCTAATAGACTAACAATGAATAGTCCTACCAAAAATAATACTACACAAACGGTTAGCTGAGCCCGATGATGATTTGGGCCAGTTTTGCAGTGGAAATGCAAATCAAACTTCAAATGGTACAAGAGGAGAGAAGGATTCTATCTAATAGGCTTCCAACCATTCTTTATTGAGTTCAAAGAAATGGGTATATTTTATACAGTTACAGTAAACGCAATCAACACTTCTGTAAGAAGTTTTCCAGGTAGACCTCCAAGCCGCCCTTCCCAGAATCAGCAAACACTGCCCTGAAAACGACTCAAATGCAAGAACCTCATCGCAGATTCGCTGTCCAGGGTGGTAGACAAAGGCAAGCTTCTGGAAACTGAAGCGCAGGCCATGACCCAGGATCCTGAACCAATGTAACCATATAAATAAATGTATCAGAAAAAAGAAAGTTTTCACCAGGGTACTAGCGTTGCAGAGAGCCCCCCGAGGAGTTTAAACTGACACACAGACAGGCCTTTCTATTTTCCTCCAAGAGCCAGAAAGGCAAGCCCATGTGTGTGTCGGGATCGCTGGCTTATCTCATCTCACTCCACGCTGTTGTCAGACGGTATTTGGAGTCAGGCATAAAGCAATCCCTACTTTCTGTCTCGTGATTTGCCACGCAAGTGTCCCCGAGGCTTTGGGGCTTCACCGTGGACGGCTTTCTTTGTCAGAAGTTAAGCGTGCTAACGTGTTAAGACAACAACTACTACAACAAACTCGCACAACTTGTGGGGGAAATGCATCGGGGAAGATGACCGCGCCACCGCACAGGCTCCAATCACGGCCGCGGGGCGAGCGGGGCGAGCCGGGCCGCGGCCCACCGCTCCCGCGCCCGCACGCCCGAGGCCGGCCGGTGCGCGGCCGCCGGGGCCCACGCGGCCCCGCCCGTCCCGCAGGGGGGGTCTGGGAGGCCGGGCGGCCCGCGGGGGCCTGCCGGGCGGCCCCGAGACCGCCACCCCGCAGCCGCACCCCACAACTTCGGGGGCCCCGCGGCGGTGGGGCGCGCGGCGACACCCCCGGCCCGGCCCGGCCCTCGGTGGGCGAGCCGGCCCGCGCAGGAGCCGCGACCCCCGGCCGGCGCCGCCCTCCGCACCGCGCTCGCGCCCGCGCCCGGGGAGGAGCTGTCAGAGCGGGCCCGGCAGCCCGCGCCGGCCCGTTATCCGCCGGCGCCCGCCGCTCGCGAGGGGGCGGCGGCTGGTCCCGCCCGCCCGGCGGCCCGGCCCGGCCCGACCCCCGCCCGCCGCGCTTACCTCGAAGTAGCCGCCCGCGGCGCCGCCCGCGCCCGCGCCCAGGGCCCCGTGAGCCGCCGCCGCCGCCGCCGCGCCGCCCAGCAGGCCGGCCGCGCTGCCCGAGCCCGGGGCCTGAGCGCCGCGCAGCGCCGCCGCCGCCGCCGCCGGCCCGGCCTTGCCGCCGCTCGCGCCGCCGCCCGAGCCGCCGCCGCCGCCGCCGCGCTTGTTCTTCCGACGCTTGGCCCCGCGCTTGGCGTCGGCCGGGCTCATGGCGGGCGGGGAAGGGGCGCGGGCGGGCGGGCCGGGGGCCGCGGGCGGCGGCGGCGGCGGCGGCGGGAGGGCGGCGAGGGCCGGCCGGGCGGGGGGCGCGGCGCAGGGTCGCCTCCCGGGCGGCGAGGGTGGGGCTGGGGGGAGCTGCGCGGCGGCCGCTGGCGAGCGCGACGGCGAGTGCACCGGGCCCGGAGCCGCCGCTGACCAGAGTTAGACTCCAATATGGCGGACACAAGGGGAAAAGGATCCCAGTTTACGTCGGGGGAGGGGGGAAGCGGCGGCGGGGGGAGGGGCGCGGGCGCGGGCGCCCTCCCCCGCCGCACCCCGCCCTCCCGGGCGCCGCCGCCCCTCGTCCGGCCTCGCCCCCCGCCCGCCGCCCAGGACGCAGCCGCGCGGGGCGTGCCGGGAGCTGAAGTCCGCGCCGCCCGCGCCACCGCCGGGGCGCCCGGGGCGGAACCACGAGTCCCGTAGGGCCGTGCAGCCCGGGGCGCGCGGCGGGGGCGGGGCGCTGACGTGACGTCACGACGCGCGCGCCGCCGCCGCCGCCGCCCAGCGCGCCGCGCGGCCTTGTGGGCGCTGTAGTCGGCGCCAGGGCCGGGGCCGCGGCCGGCGCCTGGCGGGGTCGCGCGGTCCCCGCTCCGAGGGGCTGCGGGAGGGAGCGGCCCGCCCAGGGGCACCGCGGGCGGCCCCGGCGCCGGGCGGACCGCGGCCTTGGGCCCAGCCCGGGTGGTGCGCGCCCTGCTCCGCCTGCCGCCGTGTGACCTTGGGCCTAGCCGGTGGCCCGCGCCGCCGAGACCCGGGCTGCGGGCCGGCAGTGCCCGCCGCTCGCTCCAGCCCGTCTTCTCCTAGGCCCCAGCGCTCCCCCGGAGCGGTCGCCTCTCCCCACCTGGCGCTCACCCGCCTGCCCAGGCGATGCCGGCCCTGCCAAGTCCGGGAACCGGGCCACTGCGCGACTCTCCAGGGTGCCCTGCCGATCGATCCAACAAGCCCCAGGTACAGCCCGGCTCACGGACCCAGGGCAGAGGGACCCTGTCTGGCCCCTGCACTGGGACACAACACGAGACCTGCCCCCATTTTGGCCCCACAGGCTGCGGGAGCCCTGTGGACGAGCATGGTCTTAGGATGTAGGGTGGGTCTCCAACTTACACCCTCTAGATTCAGATCCTGCCCTCACTGCTAATCCTGACCTCATATTCACCCACAACTAGTGTAATCAATTAACCCTCTCCATAAAGAGCTTCAGAGGCTCCACAATATCAGCAGAATTGAGATCCCTTACCCTACCATAAGGTCTTGGATTGCCCTGCCACTGCAGTAGAGAGCCTGCCTCGACCTCCTCCTCCAGCACCTAACAAGTGGGCAGTGTCTTGGGCACTTCTCCACCCAGCTCCCCACAAGGGAAGATTTTGACACCTTCTTCATCCTCCACAGTATGTCCTTTTCCTCCATTGGGATTCATGAGCGTCATCCAAGAGTACTTAGCAGCATTAAGGAGCAGAGGACATGGGAGGCCCTGAATCCCAACTCCAGCCAATCAAGGGGCTGGGCACACAGCATTCCACTATCTGCTGAACCAATGACACAATGATGACCATTTGTCCAGCAGTTGTGCAGGAGTCACTTCGCCTGCTGTAGTATCTCACTATCCACACCACCATTCTGCAGGTATGTGCTATGATCCCTGTCACGGGTGAGAAACTGAGATTCATAGACGTTAAAGTATTTGCCCAAAGTCACTCCCAACAGTCAAGGGGCAAGGCCCAGATTCCACCTCAGGTGACGTTTGGGTACCAACAAAGTACTGGATGACACAATTGAATTTCTCCAGAGACTGGGAATAGAAGCCCTCTAAGGACATGACTGGAGACTATGACACTCTCAGAACAAAGGACTCTGAACAATCAATGCAAGGCTCTGAGCAGAAGACCCACATGACCCAGGATGCTTCAAAGCCACTGTAAGCAAGTGTACTCTACAGGCCCCATGAAGCTGGGTTTTAATCACACTCCTCCGGAGACTCATGCAGGGCTCTGGATAAGTTAATAGCAAAATGAACCGACAACTGTGGCTACTGTGTACAAAATGATGGCAGAAGAGCAAGGACAGAGGCCAGGAGACCAGTGAGATTGGAACTTGAGGGAAGAAGCTGCACTGACAAAAGCCCTGGCTTTCAGTCTCCCACCTGCTTGTATCCTTGAAAATCCATAAACTGGAGTATAATCGCCAAGGTAGTGGCATCAGGAGATACTAAGTCTGGAAGGTGGTTAAGTCATAGATGAAATGACTGACTCTGAAAGAGGGCAAATAAGTCAGGAACTGGTGGCTTACTGCTGTAATCCTAGCTACTCAGTAGGCTGAGTTCTGAGGGCTGAGATTCAGTGTCAGCGTGGACAGAAAACCCCATGATACTTTTATCACCAATTAACCAGCAAAAAGCTGTAAGTGGCTATGTGACTCAAGTGGACATTACATAATCACTATCTGCAACTCTTTACTCTTCTAATTGGTAGCTTTATTAGGTCTGCAAAAATAAAACACTGCCGGCTCATGCCAATTCCTTGCCCCAAGCAAAATGATGGCAGCAGAGGTACTATCATACAAGGCACCAAAATTCTCTACCGAAACTGCAAGATGTGACATCGACATATAAATACTTGAGGATCCCAAAGAATCAGGCAGCTCTTAGTGCTTGCCCAGATGAAGCAGGCAGGCCAGTAAGCTGCCAATGTGAAGTTTCTAAACTATTTTTTGTTGATGGTTGTGGTGCTTGAACTCTACAACTTCCAACCCTATCTGTTCCTGGTTATCTTGGAGATGGCATTTCAAGGTCTTTCCTTGTCCAGCTGACATAAATGGTCCTCAGCTCAGCCTCCCGAGTAGCTAGGGTGGTAGGTGTGAGCCCCGAGCTCTTGTGACAGCCAGCTGAAACTCTGGACCTTACTTGACTTCCTCTCACCATTTGAGCCACAGCTCCTGTTTTCTGCCCCAACCAGCTTCAAACCATGATTCTCAGATCTGTCTCCTGAATAGTTAGGATTATAGGCATGAGCTCTGAGACCCAAAAACCCTTTGTTAAACGTGACTTATTCCTATTTATTTCACACAATTTTCCAAGTTTTTGCTTAGTTTTACACATTAAAATGTTGTGGTAGGGCTGGGAATATGGCCTAGTGGCAGAGTGCTTGCCTCCTATACATGAAACCCTGGGTTCGATTCCCCAGCACCACATATATGGAAAATGGCCAGAAGTGGCGCTGTGGCTCAAGTAGCAGAGTGCTAGCCTTGAGCAAAAAGAAGCCAAGGAGCCAAGGGCTCAGGCCCTGAGCTCAAGGCCCAGTACTGGACCCCTGAAAAAAAAAAAAAAAATTGTGGTAGGGGCTGGGAATGTGGCTTAGTGGAAGAGTGCTTGCCTAGCATGCATGCATGAATCCCTGGGTTCGATTCCTCAGCACCACAAACAGAATAAGCTGAAAGTGACTCTGTGGCTCATGTGGTAGCGTGCTCGCCTTGAGCAAAACGAAGCTAGAAACAGTGCTCAGGCCCGGAGTCCAAGTTCAGAGACTGGCAAAAAAAAAAGTGTGCCGGTGGTTCACGCCTATAATCCTAGCTTCCCAGGAGGCTGAGAACTGAGACTAGGGGTTCAAACCCAGCCTAGAGGCTGGGAACGTAGCTTACTAGTAAAGTGCCTGCCTAGCATGCCTGAAGGCTGGGTTTGATCCCTCAGTGTCACATAGCAGAAAAAGTTGAAAGTGGCACTGCAGCTCAAGTGATGAGTGCTAGCCTTGAGCAAAAGAAGCTCAGGGACAGTATCCAGGCCCTGAGTTCAAGCCCCATGACAGGAGACAAAGCCAATTAACCACCAGAGAATGAAAGTGGTGCTGTGACTCAAGTGGTAGAGCACTACTAGCCTTGAGCTGAAGAGCTCAGGGACGGCGCCCAAGTGGAGCTCAAGCCCCACCCACCCACCCCCAAACACACAAACTGTGGTGAAACATACTTAGTAAAACTGTGTATCCTAGAACTTGAACTCAGGGCATGGTGCTGTCCTTGAGCTTTAATGCTCAAGGCTAATGCTCTTCCACATATGCCACAGATCCACTTCAGTAAAGGCACAGGCTATAGTACAAACTATTACCACTATTCGTTTTGAGAGCTTTTCCATCATCTCAAATAATAGCTCTGTATCCATTAATATTTTCTTCTACTCCAGAACCTGTGAACCTCTCTATTACACTTTTTCTCTGAGAATTTGCCTATTTATGTCCAATATTTGTTTGTTTTTTCATCTACAAGTGGTGTCAAGTGTTTGGCCAATGCAAATACTCTGAACATTTGTTGCAATTGCCTGCTTTCAAGGAGTTATCATTTATCTCTGTCTACCCTTATAGCACTGAAGCACTAAACTTTTCCAGGGCATATTCACTAATTTCTCTTCCCACAACGAATGCAGATTTCCAATTTCTACACATCCCCACCAACACTTGTTACTTTTTGATAATCACCACCAGGATGGGCATAATGAGGCATCTCAATGTGGGATGGTTTAAACTTCACTAATGACTAAAAATGGGCCAAGTGATTAATGAGTCTTTTGTTCTTGCTGTGCTGCAGATGGAACCTAGGCCCTTACATGCAGTAGGCAGGCATACTCTAAGCCATACCCTAAACACTTCACTGGAGCCTTTGCTAAGAAGGCTCCCTCTTGAGCCTGGGAAGAAATTGGTTCTATATATACAACATACCCATTGCCTGAAGATAATTTTATATAGTAGTTTGGGCACACTTGTTTTTTTGTTTGTCATGGGGCTTGAACTCTTGGCCTGAGCTGTCCCTGAGCTCTTCAGCTCAAGGTTAGCACTCTGTCACTCGAGCCACAGTGCCGCTTCCTGTTTTCTGGTGAGTAACTGGAGGTAAGAGTCTCATGGACTTTCCTGCCCAGGGTGGCTTTGAACCACGATCCTCAGATCTCAGCCTCCTGTGACGCTAGGATCCAAGTGTGAGCCACCAGCACCCGGCCACACTTGCACTTTAATGTAAGTCAGGTGTGGAGTTCCCCAGTATGTTAGTGCTCAAAAAGATTCGCGTTTGTCAGGCGCCCGTGGCTCACACCTGGAACCCTACCCTTAGAACTGCAGCTGGACAGTGTGGCCAGAGGAAGCCCCAAGTAGGAAGCCCACGCGGCACACCAGCCCCTCACCCTCTTGCCCCTCGGAACATCTGGTTTTCGGGGGCTCCTGGCCTGACCTAGGTCTCTGCTTTAACATCCAGCGTCATACATGCTAACTTCTGCACTAGCAGTGTTCCACCGCTAGGTAGACCCCACCAACAAGAGGCAGATGTGAATTACACAGCTTGGCGAAACCTAAGACTCTGGGTCCAAAATCAAGTGGATGCATTTTTGGTTCAAATTAATGGTTTATTTCCATCTTTAACACTAGCAGAGCAGTCCAAAACAGACTGATGTCCATGGGCATAGTTAAATGTAACAAAGAGTTGAACTATGTACACTGATTGAGGAAAGGAAAAAGAATTTTTTCATACCAACCTTTCCCTAGTTTGCACTTTCTGATTAATAGAATTAAACACCATTTCCCCAACTTAATTTAGGATGAATACAACTTCTAGAATCAACCACGTAGGGTGTTTTAGAAGATTAAACATAAAGCAAAATGTTGCCGTATTGAAAGGTCACCTGGCTGCAGAGTCGCCTTGGCTGCTGGAGTCTGGGGATCGTGAGGACCCAGCAAGAGCACTTCATGAAGCCCAGAGGGAACTGAGAGGCATGGTGTCCAAGCCCAAGGCAGACCTGCGCCATCACGGCAGGAGTGGTGCCCCCCTCACTACTCTCACTCAAACTAAGTGGAAACAGGTCAAACAGCTAAAAAGTGAGCATGGAAAGAATTTTTTTTCCCCCAGAGGAGGGATACTCCTTCAGCCATTTAAAGTGAATGTTGTGCTGAGTCCCTGCTCCTTCAGAAAGGTAAACTGAAGGTCGGTTATTGCTAACAAAGCCCCAAGTGGTCCCTTTCCCACCTTAACAATGTCACACACCAAAAGGCTGTTGGTCTGGCTTGCCCTCTGAAGGAGAAGCGTGGAGTGAGGGTAGCTGGCCCTTAAGTCCTCTGCCCTGTACGCTACCCCATGCCCGGTGCTCTTGGAGACAATGCAATTGCCTTGATGCCTTAGAGAACCCAAGTTTCCCACGCCTGTAGAGTGGAACAGAGGGTTATGTGGCCTGGTGGGGAGAAAGAACCACCATACTTTGACCAAAATATATGGCGCAGTCTAGAACCCAACAGATCAAAACCCAATTGGCCAGAAGAGCAGCTTCTGAAGTGTCAACCAGGAGAGAGGGAGGGAGGTGAGAAAGCCCAGGGATCTGTCAGGTCAGGGGGCTGACGTCTGTTACTGGGCACCAGTGACTTGGGGAAATGTACGGACAGTGAGCGGCTGAGAAGGCCACAATGACTGCCACCAACTCCTGCTACCTACAGACAGGCAGGTATTAGGCAGTGGGAAATGAGGACAGCAGGGCATCTGGCCCACACAGGACGTATTTTTATCAGAAGAGGGGACATCCAAACATGACTGCCCTATTGGCCTTGCATGTCCTGTGCCAGGTGAGTAACTTTGGAACATGGTTAAGGTTCCTGAGAACAGTTGGTGAACAGAGATGGGGCGAGACGGGCACTGCTCCACAGGCAACACTGGGCTGAGGACATGAGCAGTGCTACTTCTCCTGGGCTGCCCAAGAGCAGGTGAAGAGCGGGCTTTATTGCACTTTCTTGTTCTTAGGAAACAGGTTGCCCTGCAGAGGTTCTCTTGGTTTGCAGAAAACACTGCATCAACAGTAGGGTGCAGGCAGAATGACAGGTCACCTCTGACTCTCAAGGGAAGAAAGAAAAATGTCCAGTGGTTAGACTTTGGGCCTGATGGCCCATGTCTGGCTGCGTCATTGTTAGCAGACTGGTCGACTGGCAGATGTCTGGAAAGGTCCCACATTCAGGAGAGTTGGGACAAGCGTTCCCGCGAGGGGAAACTTCTTGGCAAATGCGCAGGCTCCTTAGAAAGAGGCTGGAGTCACAAAGCTCACCTCAATCATGCCTGTCTCCTTTTCCCCCACTCGAGAGGAGTGGATCAAGATGCACAGTGGGCTGGGAGGGCCCTGGATCCAGCTCCAAAGCATCAGACAGGATAACAGAAAGATCTAAGGGTGTTGGAAACCAAAGAGCAGTTTTCAAATCCGTGGTTGGTTTTGAGTCCTTTTGAGCTCAGGAGATTGGAGGCAGATACCATGTGGAGAGCCCAAGTGGCTGTCTGTCTGTCCGTTGCTCTCTCCTGAGCAGCTCTGACCATTTCATATATAAATGGGGTGGTACCGTTTGTGGCTAATCTTTTTCCTACAAGTTGGGCAAGTATTAGCATTCTTAAGGGAATCACGGAGGCACTGGCTACAGAAGACATGGCCACATTCTGTAGAAACAATCAGACGACCGTTCTGCACAATCTAGAAGACATTAAAAAGAAGAAACAGCCTTCAAGTTTCTTCCCTCATTAGAGGCTGCTACCCCAACCATTGCTGAGATGACCAGTGAGTGAGTAGAAAGGGAACAGGACTACAGCTGGGAGAGCAGGAGTGGTCTGCCCAACCAGTCTGTCAAACGAACCACTGTGGTCTGCAGAACAAGTGGCCGAAGGGAGTCTCCCCACAGTGGCAGTGCAAAAGGGTTATTCAGGGCTCAGTAAACACCAGCCACTTCTGACCAGGATCGTTACAGGAGACATAAAAAGCTGCTACACACACCAAGGAAGCTAAGCACACAAGGGCTGGAACCCAAGTCTACAGGGCCCAAGTGAAACAGGCGCGCATTTCTCTCACATGCAGATTTACAATAAGCCACGTATCAATTCAGGCACGGGTAGAGTAGACCTAAAAATCCCACCTTAGGTAGAGAGCTTGCCTCATCTGCATTTTTTATTTTTTCGTTTAGTGAAGTAGGCTAGAACCAAAAAGGTTACTTACCTCGGAGTATCCATCCATGCAGATTGGACAACTGACAGTACCAGAGGGCCTAAAATCACAGTGTTTTACTTCAGTTTCTCAGTAAATTGAAACATTTGATTCCACCCTGTAAGCGGTCTTCATCTAAGCCCCTTAACTTCCACAAGGCCCCGCTCCTCTGGCATCCTCTGACTACCTTAGCACAGGTATCCAGGAGACAGCCAGCAATAGTCTCAAGGGGATAGGGTGGATGGCCATGAGAAAGGAGAGGAGACAAGAACAAGAGAAGATGCAGACAGCCTGAGGCACCCAGCCCTCCCCCGCCCCCAGCATTCCAACCCATCAATGATTGCACACCCCAGCATAGATAGAAATAAACAGGCCCGGCCTTAGACAGCCTTCTAGAGCCAAGAGCTCACATATTTGCTGCACACTTTTCTGTGCCCTGACGTCCTACCCAATATAGTAACAGAGTAAATGTACATTGGTACCTGGGTCCTGTGGTTCCCTCGTCCCTGGCACTTCTGGGAGTGTGAGTGGTGACAAACACATCCCTGTCCCTGGATAGTTCCTCATCATCACTGCTCACCACACAGCTGTCAGCGTGGTCTTGGCGCAGTCTTCTTGCATTCCTCCTTGGCCTCCTCCTTTCTAAGGTGAAAGTCACATTTTCAGGGTGAAAGCTCCCCACTCTTGCCATCCTTACCACCCTACCATAGTATCTTTAAGAATCTCTCTTCCCGGGGGGAGGAAGGGGGGCATGAGGGACAAGGCAACAAACAGTACAAGAAATGTATCCAATGCCCAACGTATGATACTGTAACCTCTCTGTACATCAGTTTGATAATAAAATTTTGAGAAAAAAAAAAAAAAAAAAAGAATCTCTCTTCCCCTGGAGAGAAAATGCCCACCCTCCCCACCCCCACCCTCCTCCCTGCTCTGGCCCAGAGGTCCTGCCCAGCTCCAGAAGATGCAAGCTTGTCTTCACAGGAGGAGGCATCCACGGCTGCTCCAAGCTGGTGCCTGAGCTGGTTGGCCTTAGCGTCAGAGTGCAGCTCAACAGGGGCAAGTTTCTTCCAAAGGGCCCAGGAAGTTGGCTAGGCGGGTCTGGCCACAGGCACCCTCTTGCCCGGAGAGCTTGGACTCGAGGATGGACTGGCAGGACCCAAGGTGCTAGGCCCCCCCTCAGGCCGGCTCTCTTGAACCCAGAGATGAATGAAGATGGGGCACTCACCATCAACGACCTTTTACAAAGGGAAAAAAAAACAAGAAAAACAAACCAGCTTGACTTAAGTAATAGACACATTTCTTACTTCTAGTTCTTTAATCCTCTGCAGAATTCTCTTGTTGATCCCTGGCCCATCCAATCTAGAGAGGATTAAACTGGACATGAAATCAACTTAGTTCTCCATACCAACATATGATTTTTTTTGCTTTCAATTTATAGTCTTTAAGAGTGCTCAGGGGCTGCGAATTTGGCTTCTTAGAGGTAGAGCACTTGCCTAGCATGCATAGAGGCCTGGGTTTGATTCCTTGGTACCATATAAACAGAAAAGGCCAGAAGTGGTGCTGTGGCTCAAGGGTTTGAGTGCTAGCCTTGAGCATAAAGAGGCCCAGGGATAGAGCCCAGGCTCTGAGTTCAAGCCCCAGGAACAGCAAAAAAAAAAAAAAAAAGGAGTGTTCAGGAATGTTGTGAAAGCTGCCCTTGGATCTGGGTAGAGATGGAGGGCTGCGCCTAGACAAAATCACTACATTTCACCTATGGGTTCAGTAGCTGGAATAACTGGCTAAAACCATCTCGGTTATGGAATATTTGTCCATCTCACTTTCCTGAAGCTAGTTTAAAAGTCACTATGGATGTTAATTCATCTGTGACTCCTGCATTACCAGGCTTCTGTAGTTAACTGAGTTTGGAGAAGCTTAATTCCAGACGTGAGGTTATTTCTACAAAATGAGTGGATGCTGCCAGTAAGTCCAGAGTTGGATCAGGATAATCAACAAGTAAAGAATGATCAGCAAAGTCCCGCAACTCCACAGATGCCTCAGCAACTCCACTCAACTCAAAAACCATGAAGCAGGCCTCAGCAGCGGCCACTAACATCCAAACCTGCTACTGCTCATCTCAGAAAGCCACAGCCCACCTTCAGGGAAACCACTGGCTACGTGGGAGCCAGTGTCCCCTGAATTCACCTCATCTCAGTTTGCTCAATGGCAACAAGAGCCTAAGAGCTTCCTTTTTTAATTTTTCCTTTTTCTTGGGGGGGGGGTATTTGAGGCAGTTTCACGATGTGGCCCAGGCTCGCCTTGAACTTGTGATCCTCCTGACTCTAGATACTGAGGTAACAAAGGTACACTAGTGTATCTGGCTCAGCATGGTGGATCCTACTTAATCAAGACCAGATGCTGTATCTGCAAAGGCCTCTCCCCATCCTCATCTGTTCTATCTTCTCCTTCCCCTCCCACTTTGGTGATAGTACAACAGCTGGAACTTAGGACTGCATGCCCTGCTTCCTCTTTGTCTTTAAGGTAGAATCTTACTATGCCATCCACATTGGCCTCAAGATCCTCCTGCCTCAACCTCCCAAGTACTGGGATTACACATGTGTACCACCACAGATAATTGAAGCTTCACAGTATAACCCTACTCTACAGTTCTAAGCCCAGTCTAAACTCTTTTTGTGGTCTGTCCTTCTTCTGATAGGCTAATGTCAGCCACTCATGAAAGTCCCAAGCCGCTGAACATTCAATATAGACTCAGAAACTTGCAGTCCTACTTGGCAACACCTGCCAGACATACCCAGCCCTGTCCAAGATGCCCTAGCTTCCACTCAACAAACCACAATAATGCAGACTGTATCAGAAACCACCTGTGGGGGGCTGGGGATATGGCCTAGTGGCAAGAGTGCTTGCCTCGTATACATGAAGCCCTCGGTTCGATTCCCCAGCACCACATATACAGAAAATGGCCAGAAGTGGTGCTGCAGCTCAAGTGGCAGAGTGCTAGCCTTGAGCAAAAAGAAGCCAGGGACAGTGCTCAGGCCCTGAGTCCAAGGCCCAGGACTGGCAAAAAAAAAGAAAGAAAGAAAGAAAAAAAAGAAACCACCTGTGTGAGCCAGGTGTCAGTGACTCAATCCTGAAATCCTAACGCCTTGGGAGGCTGAGATCTGAGGATCATGGTATGAAGCCAGCCGGGGTTGGCAACTCTGTGAGACTCGTAACTCTAACCACAAGAAACCCCTAAGTGGCACTGTGGCTCCAAGTGGTAGAGCCTGAGCCTTGAGCAAAAAGAGCTCAGGGACAGCATCCAGGCCCCTAGTTCAAGCCCCAGGACTGATAAAAACAAAAACAGAAATTGCTCAAGTGGAACCCTCAGGAGTCAGACCTTCTCTACAGATGCCAGTAACCCCTGGGGATAACCAGGTTTCCAGACTCAACACAGGTGAGTGGCTCCATACCATCGAACCTAACTTCTACTTCCCACAGACCATGCAGGCCTCCCTACAGGCTAGAGGACACATGCCGCACCGGAGGAACAAGTGCTGCTAACACAAAGGGACACAGCCACCTAGACTCCACTTCCCTGGAGTCAGGACACAGCCAAGGCAGCAGGTGGCAAGGCACAGCACCTGCTTCCCCTGGGGCCATGTACACTGCCAACGGCTTCGCACTTAGGATTTCCCAAGGGCACTGGGCACAGGTAGCTCATGCCTATAATCATAGCTACACAAGGGCTGCTATCAGAGGACCACAGTTCAAAGCCAGCCCAGGCAGCAAAATCTGTGAGATTTTGGCTCAAGTGTTAAAGTGCTAGACTTTAGCAAAAAAGCTCATGAGCTAAAAGCCATGAAGAGGCACCAAACAAGAGAGCAAATACTACCAGTTTCCTTCATCTGGAAATACACCAATACACCCAAGTATGCTAGGTACTTTGTAATTGAATAAGGGATTTTTTAACTTTTCACAATATACCACTGACATTGGCAGCTTACCACCATTTTACAGACAATTGAGTAATGCTAAACAACATCCCCCATGATCATGGAGTTAGGTGGTGTAAGCTGTGGAATCAGTGAGATGCTCCACAAATGATGTTTGTGCCCAGTGGTAGGAAGATCAAGATCACAAATATGTACTCTACAGGCATCAAGACCACAATGTTCCTGAAACATTTCTCTTTGTGGGCTCTAGTCATCCAATAGGAGGTTCCTCGGGACACAAGCTATAACCCTGACTGGAAACCTGTAACCAAGTCTTCAGATGCTGGTGCTGGTCAGGGACCCACACTCAAATGCTTACCACCACAGAGTCATTGTGCGTCAGGTCGACAACCACTGGTTCTAAAGATTCACAGGTGAGGTCCACAATTTCATCTCCAGCTTAAAATAAAGCATTGCAACAAGTTTTAGGAAAATAAGTTTGATTTATATGATTACATAGTATATACCAGTATCAAACTAAAATATTCCCAATATACAAAATGCAAAGGCCCTAAACAGGAGTAACATCCCTTCCAACGTTTTCCTGAGTATCATTTTTTACACACAGGCCAGGGGTGTGGGCCATGCTCACGGTCACCATTTCATGAGTTAAGAGAGAACTGGGGAGAATACCTTACCCTTGGGTTCCTTAAGTGTCTTCTAACTTGCAAAAAGAACAAGAGGAAGTGTATTGGTCCCCTAGAATCCCAACCTGCCAAACAGGTTGGGCCAGTATAGACATGTACCAAACAGTTAATGTTAGTTATACTCGACAGCTAAGAGGGAAGGACAGAGTGCTCTTGCCATTACAAAGATGTTTAGATTGTTAGGAACACAGTAGTCTATTATTTGGGGAAAGTGACTTGTAAGGCATTTAATATACTCATGTGTACTAAAAAGTTGCACAGAAATAAAAATTATCAGATATCTACAGTCATTTTAACCTTTTTAATTTTAGAATTGAGGATTGAACATAGCCCCCAATCATGCTAGACAAGCTATACCCAAATGTTTTTGTTTGTATTTCTTGTTTTGGGGAATCTTACTAATTTTGCCTAGGCTGGCTTTGAGCTCAAAAATCTTCCTGGTGGCTGGGAATATGGCCTAGTGGTAGAGTGCTTGCCTGGCATACATAAAGCTCTGGGTTCAATTCCCCAGCACCACATATATAGAAAAAGCCCGAAGTGGCGCTGTGGCTCAAGTGGTAGAGTGCTAGCCTTGAGCAAAAAGAAGCCAGGGACAGTGCTCAGGCCCTGAGTCCCCAGGACTGTTTTAAAGGACAAAACAAACAAAAAAACCCACCCTGCCTGGCTCCACCAAATAGCACCGCCAAAGAACATGTACCACTATGTCTGATTCAAATGGGCTCCTCCTTCATGAAGAATAGTTGCCTGCTGAAATACCATAATTTACTGAGCTGTACTTTTGCCCATGGATACAATCCATGGCTCTTAAAAAAGCAGCACTCCAGTGGGCAGCCTTCCAAGCCTTCAAGACTTCCAAAAAACACAAACTGAGAATGCTATTACCTCTGAAGATGGAGAGCAAGAGCCCTCACTTCCAAGTGAGGAGTGAGGGCTTTTAGAAACAGGCTGTGTGACATGAAGCTCAGTGACCACACCAAGGATGCTGTTGCCTGGGAGACACACACTCCACAAGCTGAGCCTAGGTTCTAAGATGCCCACGGTCCTGCTCTCTGTCGCACACACCGTTCCTTAAAGTGGTGCAGGGATCACACCAGAACAGGCGAGCCGATTGGTAGCAACCACTTAACTACATCTAGCCCCAAAACAACTTTTGCCATATGCAGATCAAAGTGACTTATTCAAGTTGCTTGCTCATGTTCCTGGGCAGGTGAAAGGGGAAAGAAAGCCTAATCTGGCTTTTGCCTAAACCAAATTGAACGCTGGCAACTGTTGACAAATTTGCCTTCTTGAGAGATTTTTTTTGCCTTAATGCCAGAAGAGAAAAGCAAAGCACTTCATCAGCACTTCTAAGGATATTGGAAATACAATTTGAAATTTTACCAGAGGGTTAAAGTTATCCTAGCTGACTAGGTACTTTGAAACCCATGAAGGTGCTATGGTGCTGCTCAACGCAAGCTGTAGGGCTTCTGAAGACAGTGGCAGGAGCAACGACAGCTAATGTGTCGCCTCACCTGCCACACCCACTGCCAAGGGTTTGACAGCACAAACTCAGCTCTGCACTGCAGGCACTATCTTCATACCCTACTACAGGGAAGACATCCAGGCGGATGGGCCATGCAGCTGGCGAGGGAAGGTGATTAAGCACCGTCAAGGCCCTTGCACTCCCCCCTACTGTGCCACGTCCCTGTCAGTCTCACCAGTTTCCACAAGTTCTATGGGTTCCGCTTCCAAGGAAACCTCAGGGGTGGCAGCTGCTTCCCGAGTCCGCTTCTGGGCTTGTCTAGAACTTACTGTTCCACCACGACGCTTTCTCTGAGTATCAAAGGGAAAAGAAAGTTACAAGAGCTCCAGAATTATAGTGTATCAGTAAAATCAGAGTCAACACAGGAATCGTTCAACTAACATCTTAAGTTAAAAAAAAAAAAAGAGTAAGAGGTCAGTGAACCAACTGCAAGTTGCAGTCCTTTGGAGGAAAAAGAAAGAATAAAATTGAGAATTGTTAGGCCTAATGTTACACACCTATAATCCTAGCTACTGAAGATCAAGGTTCAAAGCCAGCCCCAGCAGGAAAGTCCATGAGACTCTCATCTCCAATCAACCACTATACAACCGGAAGTGGCACTGTGGCTCAAAATGATACACTAGCCTGTTTAAGGTGAAGAGCTCAGAGACAGCACCCAGGCCCAGAGTTCAAGCCCCACCACTGACCAAAAACAAAAAAGGAAAGCTTTTGAGATTCAAGCCAGCCAGCTGTATCAGTTCATTCCTAGCCTAGCATTTGGAAGGATTGGCCAGGAGATTGAAATTCAAGGATAGCCCAAGCAACCAAGCAAGACACTCTCAAAATATATTAAAAAAAAAAAAAAAAAAGGAGGGGGTCAGGGGACACAGATGTCAACTCCATGGTAGAACATGTTCCTAGCATAATATGCAAGACCCTGGACCCTGGTTCCATCCTCACTATCACAAAAAAATCTTCTAAAAAGTCTTGAACCAAACAACTACTCAACATATAAAGGTCAAAAATAGACCTCTCAGTGAATCACAATACCTCAAAAGCTATGTATGTATGTTCATGTAAGAGAAGGATAAGCAAACCCTATTGTTGATGTTATATTTAAAGTCCTAGGTGAATTTGCTTTGGTGTAGGCCACGTGGCTACTGTATATGTTTTTGGTACACTGGGTATTGTATATATGTCTACCTGATCTAGGGAAGGGAAAGAAAAACAGGGTGTAAGATATCACAGGAAACGTACACACTGCCCTATTATGTAACTGTACCCCTTTTGCACAACACCTTGTCAAAATATTTTAATTAATAAATTTTTAAAAAGTCTTGAGATTTGAGACTAGTGAACACTTACAAATGCTTAAAGAAGGAAATCCACAACACAGTGAGATTCTAGTAAAAATCTTGTATCAAACTCTCACTTTGTCAAAAGTGTGTGATGTATCCTTTACAGACGCCTCGGTCTGGGCCAGGATTTGGCCGTGGCAGTGGGTGCTCTGACTAGATGAAGGCTGCAAATATCTCCCTTTAAGCAATTTATCTATGAGCCTGAACACACTCAGCCTTACTGAGCAGCATTCCTCTGCTATCTGTGACACTGCTGGCACTGAACACATGGCCTTATGCGAGCTAGGCACTCTACCAGAGCTACATTCCCAACCCTTAAGCTAAAGCTTTTTTGTGGGGGGGGGGCGGAGGGGGGGGAACCTGACCTATACCCCCAGCTCTTTCTTCCTTCCAGTTTCTACTCACTATAGAATGCTAGTCTTTCTTTAGGAAGTATGGCTTCAAATCACCTGGAATATTAATAAAGTGCGATTCACTCTCTTGAACAGGGTCAATTATTTCTTAGCACAACTACTTGGCACAACACATCTACCCAACTACCTACATGTTCTCCAGTCTCTTCTAAAGAATTCAGCCACAGAAGCCAGGCGCTGGTGGTTCATCTGAGGATCAGGATTCAAAGCCAGCCTGGGCTTCAAAATTCGGGAAGGTGGCCCTATGGCTCAAAGTGGTCGAGTGCTACCCTTAAGCAAAGAGCTCAGGATCAGTGTCCAGGCTCTGAGTTCAAGCCCCATGACCAACAACTAAAAAAGCCAGCCACAGACCCTGAATCATGACCATTTCCATGAGGCTGATGACTTCTGGATGTTCCATCAGGGTGTCTTCATGACTTTTCACCCACTTTGGTTAGAGACAGGAGTCTCATGGGCTTTCTCCAGGCCTTTTAATAAGCTTTTATTTACAGCCTGATATGCTGTCTTTTCCCTTGGCCAATTCCTTCAAAGTTTTCCAAAACTATTTAAAGGTTACAATACAACCTCCATCTTGAGAACAGTGGGCCTCCTCATCTACCTCTGCTCCCTAGAGGCAAGGATAAAGACTGTCATCTCAGGTAGGCTAGATACAGCACGGGGTATTTGCAAAAACTCTTACCCTCTCTATCCTGTTAAGGTCAGGATTCTCTTCTTTACCAATTGTGCTGATAAAGATCCATAGCTTTCAGTGAGAATAGCCTATCTAACCATAATCACGGGAATTACACCATAAAACTTAAGAATTATAACCAACTTTCCCACACAATCTCATAGAGGCCATATTGCTCTGCTTGTTCGGATCCTGGTTAGACAGAGCTGAGCTTTAGAAGTAAAGCTCCCTATAGGCAAGCTAGGGGTGCAATCTGCAGATAAAGGATTGAGGTAGGAAGGCTCCTACCCTTTAAGGAGGTAGGCAGACGGAAGTGTACAGGGAATGGTCAGGAAGAAATGGAAGAGGCTAAAGACCCAAAACAGTCAGAACCTACAGAGCCTCCATACCATTCGCCCTGGAAGCTGTCTGTTACACCTCAGCCAGCTCTACCTCTTTCACTTTTATAACACTATTTGCCCACCTCTGGAGCATGGGAAGAGATGAGGATGCTTTGTTTTGGTTTTGTTTTGTTTTTTACCAGTCCTGGGGCTTGAACTCAGGGCCTGAGCACTGTCCCTGGCTGCTTTTTGCTCGAGGCTAGCAGCACTCTACCATTTCCAGCTTTTTCTAGATATGTGGTGCTGAGGAATTGAACCCAGGGCTTCACAAGGCAAGCACTTTACCACTAGGCCATATTCCCAGCCCAAGATGAGGATGCCTTTTATATTTTAGTTTTCCTGTTAAGGAACTCAGTGCAACTCAGAAAACTTGTCCGAGTTTAGGTCACACGTGTAACCTTGAAGGTTACATATGCAAGTACAGAGTCAACAAGGCCAGCAACCTTCAAGCACTCTTTGGGAGTTCAACAAACTCTAGTCCACATCTGTGTTACACCGAACTAGAGCTGCCCTTTAAGTGTGATGAAAGTGTAAGCAGCAATGACAGATCAACTTTGGTCACTGAATGTAATCTTGTTACATAGCACAGACCAGTTGATCCTCCTGTCTTAGCTCAAATGGCAACACTGTGTTTATAATGCGCTGTTTGTAATTTTTACTTAGCCCTGAAAACAAATTTCACAAGCTGACAAAACTTACCGTACTCATTGTGGTCTTTGGCTCCAACTTATAGAAATAGAAGTTACACCAGGGTTTGCAGTCAAGTCAGATGTTTCCAACCTCTTGTGTCCACTGGTGACTCATCCTCTAGCTTAGAGAAAAGTTAGAGCCAGATGTATTTCCAGTATCTTCAACTCCTGGGGGGAAAAAAAGGTATCAATTTGATAAAAATGCTGCCATTTGTGCTCTTAAAAACAAAGCTCGGTTTAGGGGGGCTGGGAATATGGCCTAGTGGCAAGAGTGCTTGCCTCATATACATGAAACCCTAGGTTTGATTCCTCAGCACCACATATATAGAAAACAACCAGAAGTGGTGCTGTGGCTCAAGTGGCAGAGTGCTAGCCTTGAGCAAAAAAGAAACCAGGGACAGTGCTCAGGCCCTGAGTTCAAGGCTCAGGACTGGCAAAAATAAAAAAAAAGAGCTCGGTTTGAATTTAGATAATGTTGAGCTTGAACGCTTTCTCAATTGGTGGCTGCTTTTAGGCCAACTATCTTTACCAGTTCTGTCACTGAGGCAGTGAACACTTTACCTAATTTCTGTCCTTAATTTCACAATCATCATCTGTTCTGGTTCTAGGGCTGAACCCTACTAGGCAAAGCCCCAGACCATCCTGACATCCTTTCTGGCTGCTGCAGCCCCAAAAGAAGTACTGTGGTAACTTCCAGGGAAAGACAAAGCGTCCAGGGTTGAGCAGAGTCCAACTCCTTGAGTAACTGTTACACTTCAAAGAAAAAGAGGCTGAGGAGACATAGCCGCCTGTTCTGAAGCAACCACAGAGAGGATCCCATCATCCATGGGAGACTTACATTGAAACCACATCCCAAATCCACCATACTTTCTGGATTCTATGAAGTAGATTTGGGTATACTTCTGTAAAGTTGTGTTTTTCTTCCTCCTACACAATTATCTACCTCAATAGGTAAATACATTTTTGTCAGGGGCAGCATGACCCCCATTCTCCTACCTAGGATTCCTGTTGCTGAAGTTACAAATGTGAGCCACAATTCCTGGCTTGTTTGTTGAGATGGGGTCTCATTAACCTTTTGCCCAGGCTGTTCTGAAACTTCAATCCTCCCAATCTCTGTCTTGTAAGCAGCTGGAATTACAAGTAAGAGCCATTCTATTTCTGTTAAAAGCTCATGTTTATTTTTCCAATCAAGCTATGACGGACCCTTACAACGTTTATCCGCTCAAACTCTATAGGAATGTTAACATGTATGCCAAATACCATGGCAAGCAAGTGGGAGACAGGGAGCGTGGGTTAGAACAGCTGTACACATCCTGCCACATTACCAAGAGCAAAAAAGGCACGAGTCAGAAAAAAAGGAGGAGCAGGGTACAAAAGACACATGGAAGACTAAGGAGATGCTGAATGAGAAGCTTTTGACTTAGCACAGCCCATAACAGGAACCAAGAGCCCTCAAACCCCACCAAGGCAGGTCTGATAAATCAAGAGACTGAACTCCCTAGCTCTGATTGCACCCATATTACCAAGCACACGGGCCTCCTGGTGCATTTTCCCAGGAGATGCACAGGCAGAGAGGCCACGCCTTGTGGCAATTATGAAGCAGCCCTTCTGAGGTCAGGGTGGGCAAGTGAAGGATACCCTAAAGATACCCTATCTGGACCCCAACTTGGAGGCCAACATGGACTACAAAACAAGATTTTGTCTCAAAAGGGATGTGTGTGGCTCAGTGGTATAGCCTAGCATGTGTGAGGCCCTAGGTTCAATCTCTGTCCATAAAGTTTCATTTCAAAGCTTCTTAAATGGACTGTTAACACCAGTGTCACATCAGTAACAGTAGCTTAGTACTCAAGAATATAAGCTTCTTGCTTGTTCAGGACAGAAGGATCGGCAGCTACAGCTGACCACGAGTCCTGCGTGCCTCAGTGTTTTCTTCTTTAACAGGAAAAACACCTTACCCTTGAGCTATTGTGGAACAGCGAGGCTGAATCAAAGTGCCGACCAAGGGCAATTCCCACAGCTGATTAGTTCCATAACCATAGATGGGTACCTACTCAAGCACAGTTACTGATCCAGAAACTAACCCCTGCAGATACCAAGATCTACCTACGTTCAAGTACCTTAGATAAAATGGTAGTGCTTACATACCCTCTACTAGATTACTGGGTTACTAGTATAATGCAAATTCTATATAATAGATGCTCTGCTGTATTCCTTAAGAAACAATGACAAGGGCTGGAAATGTGGCCTAGTGGCAAGAGTGCTTGCCTTGTACGCATGAAGCCCTGGGTTCAATTCCCCAACCCCACATATACAGAAAATGGCCAGAAGTGGCCCTGTGGCTCAAGTGGTAGAGTGCCAGCCTTGAGCAAAAAGAAGCCAGGGACAGTGCTCAGGCCCTGAGTCCAAGGCCCAGGACTGGCAAAATAAATAAATAAATGAATGAATGAATGAATAAATAAATAAATAAACAATGACAAGGAGAAAAGTCTGTAGGTATTCAGCACAGACACTCATGTTCTGTCCTATCCCCATTCACCCCACCCCACCCCGAGTATTTCCAGCTCTTGGCTGAACTGGCACTGAACCCACAAATATAAGGTGCAAACTGTGTGTCTGCCTGATTCTATAAAACAAATACCAGCTCACAATATATTCTAACTGAAGAGATTATTAGTAAGTAATAAACACACACCATATTAAAATAGCCATAGTGCTTATAAGTATGAATAATACTAATGAAAGTAAAGCAAACCTTCAATCCCAGGAGGAACTGGAGTGAATGTTTCTGGCTCTCAGCAAGGCTCTATTTCCAGAAAAGACTTGGCAAGATACAGCTAATCACAACTGTTCCATTTTACAGGATTCAGAGAAGGCTGAAGAAAATGGCACCGGTGCCATGCCAAGGCAGGGCACACCATGACTTTTCTCCGAAAGGCAGCATGGGGAGGCTTGAACCTGAAGTGGGGGGGGGGGAGGGACTTTGGTACTGAGGATCGAACCCTAGATAGTGAACCTTAATAGAGAAGTGCTATGCCACTGAGTACATTGGCAACCCCATCCTCAAGTTTTTTGGGCTTTTGTTATGGGGAGGGGGGGGTGGTCCTGGGTACTATACCTAAGCATTTATGCTCAAGGCTAGTGCTCTAGCACTTAAGCCACAGTTACACTTCTAGCTTTTTTTTTTTTTTTTGGTGTTAATTGGCAATAACTAGTACACAGAATATCCTCACCAACTTTCCTGCCCTGGCTGGCTTTCAACTGTGATCCTCAGATCTCAGCCTCCAGTGTAGCCTGGATTACAAACATGAGCCGCAGGTGCTTGCCCTACCCTGAAGTTTTTGCAGGGACTAGATGAACTTGAACTCAAAAATGGCACACTATATGTGTACAGAGAAAATAAAGCATGTTATGTGCTGAGAAGCTGGGCCTTTCATTATCTTACAAAGCTTGCTGAAACCTCCATAAGCAAACAGGCCGCATCTAAAATCCTTACAAGCTGAAAGGACTATGAAGGTAAGTAGCCTCTTGAGAGCCTGATACAAGCAATTTCTTGGAGCCAGGACAAAGGGTAATATAAAGAGGAAGGCCTAAGAACCCGCTCCTCCTTAGGCAAAAGCAAAAGGCAAATCTCCCTCAAGTACTGGAGGACACCCTCCTGCAGGACCCAAGGTCTCTATCCTAAGACTAAGGGCCACACACTCAGAGGGCAGGCCCTGGGCCCCTGGCAAGCAAGCACAACACCTGCCAGGGAAGGTGTACTAGGAAGCTTAGCCTGAACCCAAGACTGGGATGGTGGGCAATGTGTGGAGTGGTGCTCAGAAGCATCTAGAGCTGGTTCTTTAACCCATACCAGCAGCAGTCATCCACAGGAACCCTTCAACTATACTTGGGGGAGTGAGAAGAGGCTTCTCTGACAGCACAACCCCACCACAAACAGCACAAGCACATATAAGTCATGCTTTCAACAAAACACTATCTAGCCTCTCAATCATCTGGGATCATGACAATGAGACCCGGCTGCTCACACTTGTGACCTGAAAGACAAGCCCTAAAGCAGACTCTCTCCTAGGATCTGTCCACACAATCTAGGAAGCAAAGGAAGTCAACAGGGAAAACAAAGAAAACCAAACATGACTACAACAGCATCCCTAAAGAAGGCAAAAAGGCATAGAAGAGCAAGAGGTAACTCAAAGGCCCCAGGAGATCTAGGAATACGCAAAGCAGCAAGTGCTCTGAAGGATCTGCCAGGATCCCAGGTGTTGCCTAGAATATGGCCCCATGTTTTCACAGCTACCCTCTCCTTCCCAACTTGCACCCCGGTGCCTTCATCTGCAGTTATAGCCAAGCATTTCTTACAAAGCCATCTCACCGTGCGAAACCTCTCAGGACTTTAGAAGTAATGGAATTAAGGGGGAAAATACTCAAATATTGGATCAATCTCATACACACGAGTAACTACAACGTACCCTTTCTCCTGTAAGAAACATAAATAACTATGACAACTACTCACTTGCTGTGGTCCTTGGAAGGTGAGCATGGCTGTGGAGATACCAAACATGCGTGGGCGTGGCTTTCAAGAGTCCAGTGAGCAGGTACTGGACAGCCCAAGTGAATGAACCAAGTTTGTGAACTGGTTCATCTGAGCTTAAATTTTCTGTTGTTACTTAGTATTGGTTACAGAACAAACTGCCCAGGAAACCCCACTTCCCAGTATGTTCCAATTGTTCTGTGTCCTATCAATCCCACTGGAACAAATTTGTGCCTTCAAGCATTCCACACAGAACCAACTGTAGGAAACTCGGCCACCCACTCCACACTCTTCCCTCCTGCAGTGCCACGAAAGGTCCTACCAATCCCACCCCTCTCATACGTCAAGGCCAAACTCAAAGGTCACTTTTTTATTCAGACCAGTCCTGATTTTTACTGCAATATTTCCTAGTAAACATAAACTGTAAATCATGGACCCCTTGTCCCTTAACAGCACTAGACAAAACAGGTGAATAAGGACTTTTTTTCCCATGAATCTAAATTTCAGGGGAAAGATAAGGGGGGGGAGGGATTGCATGTAACAGGAAAAAATGGCTGTATATTTTGAAGGGGGAAAAAGAATTTCAGAGGTGAGAGAGATGGATGGAGCCTTTACTGTAAAGGAAAATGTCTACTATCAGAAAACAAAAAAGAAACTTAAAAACAGAAGATCTGGCTGAAAGTGTGGCTCAAGGTAGAACACCAATAAGCACAAAACTCAGTGGGGGAGGCAAACAAAATTATTTTGAGAGATAATCTTGAAAGAGAACATCTCTACTTTCAGGATTTAGAGACTAGAACTAAGGAAATTAGAGGTGGGCTCCAATGGCTCACTAACTTCTCAAGAACCGGAGATAATACCGGAATCAAAATTCAAAGCCAGTAGGGCCAGACAGTCTTGTGGTTTTTTTGTTTGTTTGTTTTTTCCAATGCTAGGGCTTGAACACAGGGCGTGAGCACTGTCCCTGGCTTCTTTTGCTCAAGGCTAGACTCTACCACTTAAGCCACCGCCCCACTTCTGGCTTTTTCTGTTTATGTGTTGCTAAGGAATCGGGCTTCACGCATGTTAGGCAAGCACTCTACCGCTAAGCCACATTCCCAGCCAAATCTGACATTCTTATCCCTAATTAACTAGCCAAACCGGAAGTGGAGGCGTGGCTTCAAGGGGCAGAAGACTAGCAGAGGCTAGTGCTCTTGAAAACACTTATCATCAGACCCCTATTGGGTGAAAATAAGGTCAAGAATAATACACTAATTTGAGGACAATAAAAGGTGTAGATTAGACCCATCGGAGGCTCATACCTATAATCCTAGGTACACAGAAGCTAAAATTTGAGGATAATAGTTCAAAAGCCAGCCCAGGCAGACAAAGTCCATGAGACTCTTATCTCCAATTACCCAGAAAAGGCCGAAGTGGAGCTGTGACAAAAGCGATAGAGCACTTGAGCTGAGCAGAGGGAGGAAAAAAAAATAAAAAGGAAAAATTAAGGGAGCTGGCCGTGGACAGATGGACGCGCGTGCACGTACACACGCACGCGCGCGCACACACACGCACACACAAAAGCACCTCAAAGGTGTGAGGAGATAAATTCCACTTGGCCATAGACTAAATCTAAACTTCTTAATGCGAAGGCATAACCAAAGACCTTTCTTTCAGGTCTGATTGCTTCTTCCTCCACCTTACCACACTTCTTGTATCTTCTACATTTCAACTGCAAGGACTTTCTTTCCTTCTCTCCACAGACCTCAAAACAGAAACAAAAGTAGAAACAAAGAATTCCTTCAGCTCTATCACAAACTTGACTCAGCCTTCCCGCCCACTAGCGACCTTGGCAGAGACCGGACCATCTCACCCCGGCAACTAGTCTCCCCAACCACTTGAGCAACACGAACAGCCTAAGGTGACAGACAGGTTGGGACCCTGGGTGTGGCTCAAGGATTTGGGGCGGAATAAGAACAGAAGTGAATGTCGGAACGTCCAGGAGCACACCGACAGACAGCGAAAAGACAAAGGCTGAAGTCCTCACAAAAACCTCCCGTCCCAAGTCCGGACTCTCCCCTCCATCTGGCAAGGAACAAAAGGAGGGGGGGGGGGTTCACTGGAAACTGGCCGCCGGCCTGTAGAACCTGAGTCATTTGCATTCGCGTCCCGGAGTGCGGGCGAGGGGGCGCTGGGGGCGCGCAGGCTGAGCCGCCGGCCTCTCCCCCGCCCCACCGAGCGGCGCTTGGCCGGGAGGTGCTGCCCGAGGCCGAGCCCTCCCCCCCCGACTCGGTCCCCAGGGCCAGACCCCACCGCGTCCGCTCACCCTCCCGGCCCGGAGGGGCCTGCCCCACAGGCCGGGCACCGGGCGAGCTCGCCGGCCTCACCGCGGCGGAGCGGAGCCGCGAGCTGCACACACAAAGGAGACGGCGGGGAACACAAAGCGGTGGGTCCCGCCACGACCGCGCCGCTCCACTCGGCGGGTGACCTTGGAGGAGCCCGGCCCTCGCCCCTCCCCCGGCCTCAGTTTCCCTTCCCCGGCTCCCGCGTCAGAAGGCTCGCGGCCCAGCCCGTGGCGGTGAGCCGGATCGCCGGTCGAGGCCTCCCGACTTCCGAGGCCCAGGCCGAGTTCGGGCCTCGGCGCGGAAGACGCGGCTGCGCGAGCGGAGCTGGCCCGAGGCCCCGGGGAGGCGCGGCCCCAGGAGCGGGGCCGAGCGGACGCCCAGGCCCCGCTCCGGGCGCGAAGCCGCCCGCGCCTCGCGTCCCCCGGCCCTCGCCCGAGGCGCCCTTCCTCCCTAGAAGCCCGGCCTTACCTGGGGCCGCCCGGTCCCGCGGAGACCGCCGCCGATGCACTGGAACCAGGCGAGCGCGGCGAGACCCGCTCCAGCACGATTCCTCCGCCTCGCAGCAACCCACTTCCGCTCTGCGGGCCTGCGCCCCGCCCCGCCCCGCGCGCGTCCCCATTGGCCCGCGCCGCCCCCGCTCCCGCGGCCGCCCGCCCAACTCTCAATCTTATTGGGCAAGGGATCCATCGATTACCGTTTTGAAATGAGCCTCCTTCCGGTCCCGCCCACACACTCTCGCCGAGTCCCCTACCTCTCGCGAGAGCGGCCGCCGCGCTCCTCCGCCCTCGAGACGCGGGGGACGGGAGTTCGGGGCGTCCCGTCCCGGGCGCCTGGCGGCCGGCCCCTCTCGGGCTCCGAGCCCGCGGGCCCGAGTCTACCTGCTCCCCGCTCACCAGCCTCCGAGTCCCGGACTGGCCGACGGCGCGCGGCTGCCCCGTCGGGCCTCAGCGTCGTAGAGAGTAGACCAGGTGTGCACCGGGCTCCCCGCCCCTTCCCGGGGTGGGCGTCCGGCCCGCGGCCGCGGCCCGGGAGGCCTCCCGGCCGGAACCCGGGCCCGGATACGCGCGCCTCGGGCCCGGCCCCGCGTGGGCGCGCCGCTCCCGGCCGGCTCCTGGGAGCGCTCGGGCCCCGGGGTAGCCGTGCCACTCGAGCGTCCCGGAAATGCGCGACCCGGCTCCCTCCCTCCGGATTGCGAGAGCGGCAGCTCCCCGGCCCTGGGGGGGGGGGGGGAGAGTAACGGTGCCCACCTCCGTGGAAGAAGGTGGGTCGGAGGGCCTCCTCACGCACGCACACCGTGACGATCGGTGCGCTCCGAGCCTCGGTCTCCCCGCTGGATTTGGACGTGGATGGAGCAAGCAGGCGGGGCGGGGAGCTTGACCTGGGAACACCTCGGTTCCCCACATTCCACGGACGTGGGTTCCTTAGGAGTCTTTAACCTGGAAGATTTAGGCCCGTATGGAAATGTCGAAGCCACTTGAAACCAAGCATTAATGTTTCTGAGCAGCCTGATATCTTAAATGATGATGAGAATTTGGCATGTCTCCAACCTAATTGTTTTTGGTGTGTGTGTGTGTTGAGACAGTTTGCTTAAGTCCCATGTAGACATTTAATATACCAGTGATAATTAAACACTTGGTGGAAGCAAACAATTGAAATGCTAAAAAAAAAAAAAAGGAAAGAAACTTACATGTGTATAAATACCACGCAAAATGTTTTGAAAGTAGTTTCCACTCTATAGGTAACTCAGTTTTAGTACACTGGAAGTGTATTCCTTTCCTATCAAATTTCACTTTCACTTAAAAGAAAAATAGTATTTATGCTGGCAGCTGGTGGTTCACACCTATAATTCTAGCTACTCAGATGGCTCAGATCTGAGGATTGAAGTTCAAAGCCACCCTGGGCAGGCAAATCTGAGAGACTATTTCCAGTTAACTAGCAAAAAAAAAAAAAAAAGTGTGGCTCAAGTAACAGAGCTTTGAGCCTTGAGTGGGAACGCTTTAACAGAACGTGAGTTCAAGCCCTGATACCGTTAGAAATGCATAATGACTTTTTTTTCCTGCTGGTCCTGGGGCTCATATGGGCCTGGGGCACTGCCTCTGAGGTCCTTTTTGCTGAAGGATAACACTCTCCCATTTGAGCCACACTACCACAGCCTTTCCTGCCCTGGCTGACTTTGAACCTTGGTTCTCAGATGTGACCCTCCTAAAAAGCTAAGATGACAGGAGCCACCAGCACCTGTCCTGACTCTCCTTTTTCTCATAATACCAACACAAAAATCATAAAATAGTATTTAAGAAAAATTCAGTTCATGAAAGAGACCAAATATGATTAATCAAAGTAACTAAATGTATAGGTTAGTACTTGGCATTTCACAGCCTAAGGAAAAGTTAGGATATTCTATTAGTGATTTGAGTCTCTGTAGTCCAGGGTAGCTCTAGATGATCTCCTCCTCCCTCAGCCTCCTCAGTGCTGGTCTCTTTGTAATTGTGGTATAAGAAGACAGGGCATTTAGAAATAGAATCACCACAAATACCACGATTATGTCCAAAAGATGTGTTCAAATCTTCTCTGAACCTCACCTGACACTGAACCCTTGCTCTCAGGAGCAGAACCTCCTTGGGCCTTCAATGTCCCCAGCCCAGAGAGAGGACTGGCCCCGTGGTAATCAGGTAAATGCAAATTCCTGGGCCTCGGAGCAGCTGCTGAACCTCTGGGTCTAAAATGTAAGAATTTGCCAAGAGCTCTTTGCTCTTCCCGAGTAGGTCTCAGACATTGTCCCTGAGAGTCTGTGGAAAACCTGCGGTTAGAAGCTCAACTCCCAAGGAGGTCTACCCTAGAAAGATGTAGAAAGGACACAGCCCTGGCTGGGCTACTAATTCCCAAGGGGTCCCTGATGGGAAGCCCTTTGCTGAAGGGCTTATCTTCTGGCTATTTATTGTTACTCTAGGGCCAACAAGTCAGCATAGGGGAGGGAGGTTTGGGTCTAGCAGCCTCCCTTCCTGGGGCCTGCTGGTTGGTGGGGGGTCTGGAAGGGCCTCTTGGGGACAATTGGGTCACCTCCACATGATGTCATCCCCATGGGCCTCCCTGGTCGCCCATGGTGGCAAACTTCCATGAAAACAAGTGGGAGATCCAGGGTCCCGTGAGGCCCATGCTCTGAATGGGCCCAAGGCCACTTCTCTGCACCCTCTTTTTTTTTTTTTTTGGCCAGTCCTGGGCCTTGGACTCAGGGCCTGAGCACTGTCCCTGGCTTCTTCCCGCTCAAGGCTAGCACTCTGCCACTTGAGCCACAGCGCCGCTTCTGGCCGTTTTTTCTGTATATGTGGTGCTGGGGAATCGAACCTAGGGCCTCGTGTATCCGAGGCAGGTACTCTTGCCACTAGGCTATATCCCCAGCCCTTCTCTGCACCCTCTTAACCAAAGAAAGGCTCGATGCCAGGCCAGGGGCAGAGGCTGGGGACATAGATTACACTTTTTTTTTTTTTTTAAACTGAGACTGGGACTACGTGGCCCAGTCTGGCCTCAAACCCCAAAGTGCTAGGACTGCAGGTGTGTGCTACCAGAGCTGATAAGACTCCAGCTCTTGGCTACTTTTTGTTCCTTTATTTTGTTTTCCAGTTACTGAGGGTGGAGCTCGGCCTCACACATGATGAGCGTCTTCTGCTCCAAGCTGACACTCCACCATTTTCTACATTTTTGCTGATTAACTGGAGATAAGAATCTTGACATTTTGTCTGCCCAGCTGGCTCTGGACACTGATTATCAGATCTCAGCTTCCTGAGGATTATAGGCATGAGCCACCGGTGCCAGCTAAGACTCCAGCTATTGATGGGAAATAATACCACCAATCTATTATACATGTGGTCAGTGTGGGCCGTGTCTTTATGGCATACGTAATCCAGTCCTGCTCCCAGTCAGGTTTCTGTAGAGCAGAGAAAACCCCAGGGGCTCCTGAGCTGGCTCTGAACAGCCACTGGGTCCAGGAGGACGGGATGAGGAAGGGAAGTTTGTTAGCTGCTATGGGGGTCGAGGGCCTATTGGGATGTCCGGTGAAAGCTGTGCAGAGGGCACCCACTGCAGAAGCTGACTGGAAAGGAGGTGTTCAACCTGGGCCAGTGATTCGGGACACCACCCCCGAGGCTCTGGAGCTGCTCCCAGCTTGGGGATACTGCTCACGCGGCCAGTTATGGAGCCAGTCCCTTTGAGGGACTTTCTTTGGACCCATCATTATCAACCATATTCCTTCCATATCAAGTAAAATGGGCTTAAATCACGCACAACGCAGGCTATTAGAAGTATTCTTTTTATTTCCTTAAATGCAGTCGGATCTGTGGGGAAAGTTCTGGAATTGCGATAGAACTCTGAAGGCTGGGAGGCTGATGTCTGTGGTCAGATACCCACCCACCCCCTCAGTGGGCGGGTGGGAGGGCGTGGGGGCGGGTCTTCGCTCTCCCCGGGTGTCCAGCCCCTCCTTCGCCGTCCAGGAGGGCTCCTGACACCGGGCCGTCCTCCGGGCTACACTTCCTCCGGCCCGGTACGACAGATCGGAGCGGGCCCCCGCCAGCCCCCCCGCCCCGCCCCGGGCTGGCTCCGCGCCTGGGCTCTGCGGGCACGCCACCTGCCACCTCGCAGGTCACGGGCAGAACCGGGCACGACCGGGGAGCCGTGCGGCCAGGCCGCCGGCCTTGGAGGGAGGCGGGGGAGCGGCTCGCAGGTGCGGCCTGGCCGGCCGAGGTCTGGCAGCGCTCCGCCCCGCTCACCCTCGCCGCGGCGGCCGGGGAGCGCGCGCACTGGCTTCGCAGTCGCTGCTCCGGAGCGGTCGCGGCCGGGCCTCCTCCAAGGCAGCCCCGCGGGGCGGCGGGGCGGGGGCTGCCCAGCGCGGGGTCAGGGCGGGGGCCCTGGGGGGCCGGGGGGTGCGGGTTCCCGCGGGGAGGGGCGGGGGGGCGGGTGTCGGGGGCTCAGGCGGCCCCCAGGCCCCGCGCCGCCGGGAGGGCGGCGCTCTGCAGCCGGGCCCGCAGCCGGTGCTCGCGGCTCCGCAGCTCCTCGTCCCAGTGCTTCGCCTCCCGCTGCGCCTGCGGGCGGACGGGCGGGGAAGGGACCCCGCGGCTCCGGGACCGCGTCTCGGCTCCTCTCCGGGCCTCCCCCAAGCCCCGCCTTCCCCGGTCGTCCCCCGGGGCTCCCCCCCCCCCCCCCGCTCCGCGCGCCCGGCCTCCGGGCCCCTCGCCCGCCCCGCCGCTCACCCGGGGATGGGGCCGGGCCGCTCGCGGCGCGGACCCGGGCGGCTGCGCGGTGAGCCTCCGGCGCTCGGCCGCCCGCTCCTCGACCCGGCGCTGCAGCTCCAGCACCCGCTCGTCCTGGCGGGGCGGCCCCGCGGCCGAGGCCTGCGCCTTCCTCTCCTCCCACCTGCGCCGCCACGGCCTGGGGTTAGGACCGCGCGCCCACCCGACCCGGCGACCCCGGCCGGGCCACCGGGCCAAGGCGGGCTGCCGCGCCGGCCAGGACCCCCGCCCCGTCCCTAGTTTTGCTTTAGTGAGCTTTGGCGCCAGTCCTGGGCCTTGAACTCAGGGCCCACTGCCGGGTATCAGTGGCAGTGCTCTCCTGTCTGCCCCCAGGCCGGCTGTCGAGGCACACTGAGGACCATGTTTTGCTTGTGCTGGAGGGGCCTGGCTGCCCGGAGCTGGAGCTGGGTCCTGGGCTAGGAGGCACCTAACCCTGGAGGTCTGCTGGGCCGGGGCAGCGGCTGTGGAGAGGAGGAGCTCCCAAGACGTGCGTCCCGGTGGAGGCCGGCTGTGGCAGCAGGCCCTCCCTGGACAGCGGCGGGGAGCACGGGGAGCTAGAGTCCTCCTCCTCTCCAGCTTGTCATCCGCCCCTCTCCCGTTGCACTCAGGCACTCTACCAGTCCTGGGACAGCTGTGCCTCTTGAGGTGATCAGGCCAGGGTCCAAAGGCCCAGCAAGACGCTGGGTGGCATGGCAGGATACCTACCAGGGCCTGACTGGGTTGCCACGCGGAGGTGGAAAAGTCCCCACAATGTCTACCTCCAAAACAAGCTAGAAAGTGTGTATACACGTGTGTGTGTGGGTGGGTGCATTTTATGTGACCTAGATCCTGGTTTAAAAAAGGAAAAATGTGTAACAAGCAATCTGGGCACTGGTGGCTCACACCTGTGATCTTAGCTACTCAGGAGGCTGAGATTGCCGATCAGGGTTCAAAGTCAGCCTAGGCAGGAAGCTCTGTGAAACTCTTATCTCCAGTAAACTTGAAGAAGCAGGGAGTGGAGCTGTGGCTCAAGTGGTAAAGTGCTAACCTCAAGTTAATAAAAAGCTCATGGACAGCACCTGAGCCCTTACACACACAGAATTTTCATAGTTGGGGCTGAGAATGTGGCTTAGCAGTACACACATGAAGCCCTGGGTTCGATTCCTCAGTACCACATAAACAGAAAAGGCCAGAAGTGGTGCTGTGGCCCAAGCAGAGCTCTAGCTTTGAGCACAGAGAGGCTCAGGGACAGAGTCCAGGCCCTGAGTTCAATCCCCAGGACTGGCAAGGAGAAAAAAAATGTTTTCACAGTCTTGAGATGCCTGGAGAAATGTGAACATGTACAGAATGTACAGACGGAACTGTGGCTGTTCATGATCTCTCCTAGCTGTGTCATGGTGCTGTAGCTATGTAGGACAGGCTTTTTTTAGAGGAGTCGTGCTAGTGTTCAGGAGTAAAGCTGCGGGTGCCTGAAGCTACTTCCAAATGGCTCTGCAGACAGAGGGCTCGCAGCTCATGAAGCACATCTGTGACCCAGGTGTGATAAGACTGCAACTAGGTCATAGGTGTGAAAGCCATCACGTAGCTTCCCACCATTTCTGGAATGCTTGAACATCAGCTCATAATGTAAGAAGAGAGCGCAGTCGCAGCCATCAACCTGCTCCCAGCGTGGGGTGCTGCCAGGAGCCCCAGCCAGGGGGAGCTTGCTCCTCCCCACTCTCCAGAGCGGCCTTCCCCAGGGGGGCCAGGTACCCACCTTAAGGCTGCTGTTCTCCCCATGGCCGCTCGGCACAGGGAGATCTGCTCCACCGTGTTCTGCAGCTCCTGGCTCTTAGCACGCTTGCTCTCTATGATCTGATCCCGCTTCTCCTCCTCCTGGCGCCTCTGGGTGTCTTTGAGCAGAGCTAGTCGCTCCCGAAGCTCCACGACCGACATCTCTCCCTCTAGGCCGTACCCCGGGATCTGGCAGGGGGCGGAGGGAGGCTGGGGTCCGGCTCCATGAGCGCTGAGTGCCCCAGCCTTAGGCCTCGGTGGGCCCCGCCCCACCCTCGGGGCTCCGCCCCTGGCCTCCTCACCTGGGTGAGGTCCACCAGCTTGCCCTTGCGCACTGGCTGTGTCTCCAGAGCCCGCAGCTGGTAGATGAGCTCGCAGCGCTGCCTCTGCTCCTCCCTGGCCTCTTCTGCGGTGCGCTGCAGCAGCTCCCGGCTTTCCTCTATCACCTCCTGGACTTGAGGACCAAGCAGGGTGCGGACAGGGCCACAGTGTGGTTTGGCAGGCACTGGGCAGGGCACGTCCACCACGAGCTCCGAGCTCAGACCTCGGCCCATGGAGGCCACTAGGGAGGACCTGCTGGCCACCAGCCGCCCTCCAAGGACATGGGCCCTCAGTGACCACAGTAGCTCGCCAGCCAAGGGCCCCAGCAGGGAGGCACAGCCGGGAGGCCCCCTGCCGTACCTATCTGCCTCCGGCTCTTCAGCAGCTTCATCTGAGCCACCCTGACGTTCTTCTGCGCCTCGATCACCTGCTCCACCAGCTCCTTCATGCTCCTGTCTTCCTGCAGACGCCTCCTAGCACACTGCAGCATCAGCTCCGCCATCTGCACAGACAGAGGACCTGCCTTCATGAGAGCCGGCAGGGTCCCACCTGCCTTCCGCCCTCCAGTCCTGGCCCAGTGCTGCCTCCAGTCACCCCACGGGCAGGGACCCACGGGAAGTTCCAACTCATGTCCACCTCCCTTCCTCTTACCATGGTTTTTGTTCTTTCAAGCCATGCAGTATGTGATCATTTGTTATGGGAGCCCTAGAGTCCTAAGTACACAATAAGGTAAAACGTTCTAGATGGGGGGAATGGGTATGGAGGAAGCAGGAACTCTGTACCATCTTTTCAGCTTTTTTGTAAATCTTAAAACTGTCCCCAAATAGACTATTTAAGAAATTACTTTTGGGGCTGGGGATATGGCCTAGTGCCAAGAGTGCTTGCCTCGTATACATGAGGCCCTGGGTTCAATTCCCCAGCACCACATATACAGAAAACGGCCAGAAGCGGCGCTGTGGCTCAAGTGGCAGAGTGCTAGCCTTGAGCAAAAAGAAGCCAGGGACAGTGCTCAGGCCCTGAGTCCAAGGCCCAGGACTGGCCAAAAAAAAAAAAAAGAAAGAAAAAGAAAGAAATTACTTTGGGGCTGGGAATATGGCCTAGTGGCAAGAGTGCTTGCCTCATATACATGAAGCCCTGGGTTCAATTCCCCAGCACCACATACATAGAAAAGACCAGAAGTGGCGCTGTGGCTCAGGTGGTAGAGTGCTAGCCTTAAACAAAAAGAAGCCAGGGACAGTGCTCAGGCCCTGAGTCCAAGCCCCTGGACTGGGGAAAAAAAGAAATTACTTTTGAGGGGCTGGAGTATCGCTCAGAAGTACAGCTGTGGTTTATGGTTTGATGTCCAGAACGATAGGTAGAAAGACAGACAGACATTGCTATATATTTTGGCAGTACTAGGATTTGAACTTAGGGCCCCAAGCTTATAAGGCCAGTTACTCTACAACTCAAGCCTTGTCCTCATCCTTATTTTTGCTTCTCTATAGGGTCTTTTGCTCCAAGTCCTTGAACCTCCTATCTCTGCCCTCTGAGTAAGTAAGATTGGAGGCATGATCACCACACCTGGCTTTGTTTTTGTTTTCCTTTTATTTTTAATAATTTAGTTTTTGCTGATATGGTACTAAGGAATTGAACTCAGGGCCTCATGCAAGCTACTCAGGCACTTTATCACTAAGCCACATTCTCCATTCTGTTACACACACACACACACACACACACACACACACACACACACACGGCAGGCTGGCCTCAGCCTCCTGAGTGTTGGGGTTACAAGCATGTACTTACTGTAAGCTAAACTTCTGAAACTATTGTTTAGTTAGTTTTGTCTTTGGGGAGCGCTGGGGGTTAAACCCTATGGGCTCCTTCAGGTAAAGCACAAACTCCACCACTCAGCTACACCCCAGCCCTACTTTTTATCTTATCTGTTGCCAGTTCTGGGGCTTGAACTCCAGGCCTGGGTGCTGTCACTGAGCTTTTTAACTCAAAGCTAGTTCTTTACCACTTGGGCCATAGCTCCACTTCTGGCTTTTTGGTCATTAACTGGAGATAAGAATTTTATAGACTTTCCTCCCCAAGTTGGCTTTGAACTTCGATCCTCAGATCTCAGCCTCCTGAACAGCTGGAATGACAGGCATGAAGCACCAGTGCCAGGCTTGTTTTAAAATTTCATCAGTTAAAGGAACGCTTGTAGCAGGGCACTGGTGGCTCACGCCTTGCTACTCAGGAGGCTGAGATCTGAGGATCATGGTTCAAAGCCAGCCTGGGCAGGAAAGTCTGTGAGACTCTTATCTCTGATTAACCACTGGAAAATGGAAAGCAGAGTGCTAGCCTTGAGCTGAAGAGCTCAAGGACAGCACCCAGGCCTGGAGGTCAAGCCCCATGACCAAAACAAAAAGTAAAAATAAAGGAATGCCTTGTATGGAAGGAAATATGAGGTGACAAAGTGACTACCAAAATACATATGGATCATATCTCAAGTAAGCAGAGAGGAAGCAGGGCTATGATTCAAGTGGCAGAGCACCATCCTTGAATGAAAATGTGAAGGGACAGTGCCAAGGTTCTGAGTTCGAGACCCACTACCCCCAGCACACACGAAGAAGAATGAGCGAAGAAAGAAAAGTATCTGGACGATCTAGCAAGGAAAGAAAGATGTGTGGCCTTGCACCCTTGGCCCGTTCCTGAGCTGAGCTCCAGGGATCGCAGCGTGGCCATGCTCTCCGGAACCAGGAGAGAGGGCCAGGGTCCACGGCGGCGAGGAAAGAGCCATGAACTTCATGCTGGGAGTGAGCAAAGCTGAGCTTTGTCAAGGCAGAGTCTGGGAGCCTTTGCCAGAAATGCTCAGCTTTTCCCTTGGGCCTACAGACCAGGTCTGGTAGGTAACTAAAGTCAAGATAAAGCTTGGCGCCTCGGCCTCCTCTGTCACCCTAATCATGTCGTCCTGCCTGGCTACCTGGGCCGGGCTCCTGCTCAGTGATGGCTGCAGGTCCGTTCGTCACTTAAGCTTTGCAATTGCCCCTGGAGGCTGAAGAGAGAAGACTTTCCGGGGCCTCACAAGCAGCAGCTTTTCCCACCCCCGGCTGCAGTGGTGCAGCCTGAAGGAACTCATCCCGCTTTGCCTTTCTCTCCTCTCCAGAAGCTACAAGTCTAATGGGCAAGCTCCTGGTGACAAGGAACACTGTGAAAGCCCCCCACCCCTGCCTACAAGACACCCCCCCCCCGCACCCTAAGATAAAAGTCGCCTGGATTGTGGCGCAGTCCCAGCTATGGAAGGCCCCAGCCCTGGTCTTGGCTTCTCCTCCCTTCTTTGCAGTATTGAGGCCTTGTCCAAGCTAGGCAACTGCTCTTCCTTAATAATCTTATTTATTTATTTATTTATTTATTTATTTATTTATTTATGTCAGTCGTTGGGGCTTGAACTCAGGGCCTGGACACTGTTCCAGAGCTCTTGTGCTCAAGGCTGGTCCTCTGCCCCTCCGGGCCACCTTCTGGTTTCTGATGGTTAATTGGAGATAAGAATTTCATGGCCTTTCTTGCCCAGGCTGGCTTTGAACTCTGATTCTCAGATCTCAGCCTCCTGAGAAGCTAGGATTACAGCCACCAGTGTCTGGCTAATTTTATTTTTCTTTTCTTTTTTCTTAATTTTGAGACATGATCTTGCTAGGTTGCCCAGACTGGCCTTGAACTGTAATCTTCCTACCTCAGACCCCCCACCTCCCGTGCACACCAGGACGAGCTTGTCCTGTAAAACCAGCTCCTCAAAGTAGGCGTAAGGAAGCTCTCTCCCCCAACCTCCTGCTTCCCATATAGTTGTGCTGCCCTGCTTGTCACCTTTACTTCTCCAGTTGGGTTTTGGGGTGAGTGGCTGTGCGGGTCTGCTAGGACTCCACGCAGCCAGGCCCCTCTGCCTAGAACTCCAGGAACAAGACGTATGGACTGTGGGCTCTGCCTCCATCACCCTCATCAGCTGTTACCTAGGCAAACCCTGGCTTCCTTGTTTGGTTTTTATTATTATTACTTTTTTTTTGGTGTTAGCTTCCTGGTTGGAAGAACAAAGACAGTCTTGCCACATCCTCTGTGACATTGGGCCTGTACCCAGGATGGCTCGGGCTGGGAAAGGGAGGTTGCCCTCAGTAGGAGCACAGTGTCAGAAGACAGCCGAGGCAGGGAAAGGGGTCGGGAGGAGGGGCACAGGCTAGGAGTGCCGGGCAAGCACAGTGTCCGACGAGCCACCAGCCCGAGGCTGGCATCACCAGGGAAGCAAACGGCAGAGCAGCCAGGCGCCCGGAGCTCAGCGTCAGGAGCTGGCCTCGCTCCCGACGGAAACCTCGCACCTGCGGCCCTCCCGAAGTGGCTGAGGAGCCCGAGGTGACGAACGTAGGGCGGAGTCAGCTTCTGGGGGTCCACCGTGTCCCCAGGACAAGATGCCACTCAGCCCGGGGCTGCTCCTGGGCCCGAGCCCGGCAAGAGCTACTGCGGGACACAGTCACAAGTCAAAGAGCACTGCGGTGCAGCTCAGTAGAAAAGCTTAGTGTGGGGGCTGGGGAAATGGCCTAGGGGCAAGAGTGCTTGCCTCGTATACATGAGGCCCTGGGTTCAATTCCCCAGCACTACATATACAGAAAATGGCCAGAAGTGGCGCTGTGGCTCAAGTGGCAGAGTGCTAGCCTTGAGCAAAAAGAAGCCAGGGACAGTGCTCAGGCCCTGAGTCCAAGCCCAGGACTGGCCAAAAAAAAACAAAAAAATGAAAAGCTTAGTGTGTATGTGTGAGGCCCTTGAGTTTGAACACGTGTGCACACGCACACACACACACACACACGGCATACTGTAGGATGACTTTTGTGACTAGAGCCAGAAGAAAAGTACCGCAAGAGATGCCAAATGAAATCAGAGCAAACATTTTGGTAAAATGAACTCAATGGTTCATTTCATGGGAATGGTTCCCATGACAACCACCTGTGAAAGGTTGTGACTGGCTAGTGGGCTTGGTGTTGATACTGGCATAGCCACTCTGCATAACTCTCTGTGATGGTGGACAGAAGAAGAGTGTTACAGCCAGCACCGCTCGCTCACGCCTATAATCCTCGCTACTCGGGAGGCTGAGGCCTGAGGATCATGTTTCTAAGCAGCCTGGGCAGGAAAGTCCATGTGACTCTCATCTCAAATGAACCAGCACAAAGCCAGAAGTGGAGCTGTGGCTCACGTGGTAGAGCACTAGCCTCGAGCTCAAATGCTCAGGGACAGCGCCCAGGCCTCAAGTTCAAGTTCTAGAGCTGGCACCAAAAAAAAAAAAAAGGTTTACTTACTAGAACTGTAGCGCTGCTTATCTACATAGCTCACCAAATTATTTTAAAAGGATAAAATTAGTTGATTGAAAAACTATAATCAAGTAGTTTCAGATGCAGTTAAAAGAAATGACTGATTCAAAGTATGAGAGGAGGAAAAATTGCTACTAACAATCTCAAACAAGTGCTATCAAAACCAGCACCTACCTATCAAAGAGTCAGTGGGTCAAGATGGGTCCTAGCCACCTAAAGGCTGAAACTGGGAGAGTGGCAGTTGGAGGCTAGCAGGGGCAAAACAGTTTGTGAGATCCACAGCCTGGTGTCCGAGCTATGATGGAGATTCTGAAATAGGTGGATAGCAACCCTGCCTCAGGGGGTAAGACTAACGAAAAATAACTAGCACCCAAACAGCATACCTTAGACTAGAACTTGAGTTCAAACCCCAATACCACCGTCCAACCAATTAGCCAAAACCCCAACACTTGCTGAGGCGAGGACAGAGACCATAGTCCTCCTATGGCGTTGGGAGGAGAAGGGCCAGGGTCGGCCAGGAAGCAATGGCCACAGGGGCAGGCCCTGGCCCTGGCCTCCCAGGTGGAAGTCCCGCCTCTGCGGGCTCCCAGCCCCGCCCCTCCCGCCATGACGTCACCTCCTCCTTCTTCTGGCTGGCCTTCTGCTTGTTCTCCTGGATGAGGTTCTGTCTGGCCAGGATGGCCTCCTCGTGGCTGAGCTTGCCCTGCAGCCGCCGGCACTCGCCCGCAGCCCGCTGCTCCTCCTGGTCCTTTGCCTGCATCTTCTTCTGCCACTTGAGGAACTCCGAGAAGTCCCCGCACCCGTCTATCAGCTTATCAATCCTGGGGAGAGCGGGCGGAAGCACCATTGGGGGGTCCTCCTCCGGGTCAGGGGTACCAGGAGGCCACAGACTCCCCTTGGTGGGGGGGGGGCGTGGTGCTCACCCACATAGGCTTCACTCCCCGTCCCGCCAGCCACTCACTCCTTCTGAGCATCTATCTACCCACCAGCTGTCCGTCCATGTCCATTCACCTACGGCCCAACTCGCAGACACAGGAGGGGGAAGTGGCTGGCGGGGTGAGCGCCAGGCCCCCCTCCCCCTCCCCCCCCCAGGAGGACAGCAGGAAGCCAGGTCCCCTCCCCCACGTCCTGTCAAGTGTGGCCCTGAGCTGACGCAGTGCGCCCACCGCCCCGCCCTCCCTAGGCCCAGCCTGGACAGGGCCCTGTGCCGCGGTGAAGCACACACTTGGACTTCCTCTCCTGCCCTTGCCATCCTGGGAGCATGCACGGCATCAGTGCCTTGTTTTCTACGCTGAGGGGTTGGCTTCCGGGTGGCCGCCCCTAGCTAGGTAGCTTCCAGATGGGACTTTCCCCCTCACCCCCGCTTCCAGGAGGGGACAGAAGCTGAGGGCTGAGTGGATCAAATGCCAGTCATTCCCATAACTGTGTCTCTGTGGTGAGGTCTCCATAGCAACCCAAAGCCACAGGGCTGGTATGAGCTTTGGGATCTGCGCAGGTGGACCGCCCTGGGGACCGGTGCATCTGGACCCTTCTCCCCTACCTCGCCCCATGCATCTCTTCCGCGGTGCACTTTGCAGTCATCTTTACGATGAAGGGGTACAATTAAGTGAATACATGTGTTCCTGAGTTCTGTGAGCCTCTGGGCAGAAAGTTCTGCAGACCACTCAATCCGAGTTGGGTGTGCCTGCGAGCCCTGACCCCCGTGCGGGGCGGGGCCTGGGGGCTAGGTAGTTCTTGCAGGGAGACGTATGCTTTCTTCTCCTCCTCGGCTCCCCTTTTCTCCCCTCCAGGGTCACAGGACCAGTGCTGAGTGAGCCACAGGTGCTGGACTCAGAGATGATTCTAAGCAAGAAAGCCACCACCGTGGTTTTAAACCTCGCATGTGGCATCCCTGAGGTCCTCTTGGGGGATGCCTGCTCCATCTGGTATGTCAGGTGTCTGAGGGGAGGCATCTGGTAGCCTGGGATTACCTCTGGAGGTGGCAAGCCACACAGTGCTGACTTCAATGTCTTTCCAAAGGTGGGAAGGTGTGGGTGCTAATGAAGGGGAGGGGAATGCTATGAGTAAGGGAATGAACTAACAGGTTACACAGTATGGGAATCTCTGTCTTTCTGTCCGTCCATCCATCTGTCCATCCGTCCATCTGTCCATCCACCCATCCATCTGTCCATCCACCCACCCACCCACCCATCCATCCACCCATCCATCCATCCACCCACCCACCCATCCATCCACCCACCCACCCATCCATCTACCCACCCACCCATCAACCCATCCATCCATCCATCCACCCATCCATCCATCCACCCATCCATCCATCCATCCATCCACCCACCCATTCATCCATCCATTCATCCACCCGCCCATCCACCCACCCATCCATCCACCCATCTACCTACCCATCCATCCATCTACCCATCCACCCATCCATCCACCCATCCTTCCATCCATCCATCTACTGGTGGCACAAGGGATGGAATTCAGGGTCTTGCTCTTGCCAGGCCAGGCCCTGGCTTTGTCTCAAAGATGAGGGGCCTGTGACAAGGCCAGTATGGCCTTGGTGTCTTTGTGTCAGGTGTCTGGGAGGGGGAGGCACATTAGACCTGAGACATTCCTGCTTTGGGAACTGACTAGACAGAATGGAAGCTTGCAGGTCACATCTGTGTCTGATGGGAAAACAGGCTAACGGCTGGCTAGCTACAGAGTGGGGGTTCAGGAATGTGGCAGTTGCAGTTGTAGGTCCTTTTCCTGTAAGGGGTCAGAGTTTGAACACTGGGAGTTGACCCTGGGATTATGGGTATTATGGTATTACGCATTCCACCTGCTGCCCTAGGCCCTCTCTCAACCCCCAGGAAACAGGAGAAGTGAGGTTTGAGCAGCAATCCCACGCTGCAGTACGGTCATGCGTACACGCACAGCCTTCACAGCCGCCACGGGGATGCGGGAACGCGGCCGAGGGTCTGGGCAGCTCGGCAGGTGCAGGATGCTGGTGGCTCCTGACGCTGCCTTCTGGCCCAGTGCCTCTTTTTATCTATGGTCAGTGTGTCTGTCCCTGAGTTCGCCGAGCCTCTGGCAGGGACAGGCTCACGGGAACCATGGCTTCTGGTCTGCCCATCTGTTGTGCAGATAGAAGCAACTGGGATGGCTACTGGCACTTCGGGGACAGGGCTCGGGAATGGCACCCTCCACCTGGGGGCTCTGCCGGGGTCTCCAGGCGGATGGTGAATCGGAGGACACCCGGCCGGTGGCCTGGGCTGTACACTGCCCGTGTACTGATCGGAGAAACACGCGCACAGGTGCACACACGCGCACACACGCACCGCCTTGCTGTCAGAGCCGCGGCTTTGCGTAGGAACGTGGGAGAAGCTGAGTGTGGGTTTCTCCCTGGGGGGGGGGACGCCCTCCCACAGTCACCCGGCGGCCCGAGGGGGCGGACGCCCGCCCTCCCGCCCGCACTCACCGCTGCAGCTCCTGCTCCACCCGCCGCTGGTATAAGGCGCCCTCCCGCAGGATGGTGGCCGTGTTCAGCTTCACGGGGGTGTTCTCGGGCTGCGGGAGGAGGGAAAGCTCGCAGGGGGTGGGGGGAGCGAGGGTCCCGCCCTCCCGCCGGCCGAGGCGCTTTGCCTTGCGGCCCCGGTGGGCAGGGCGCCTCACTCACCCTGTACAAGGTCAGCTGCGGGGTCCTCCGGATGCGGGGCGCGGATGGAAAGCGCGGCTGTGTCTCGGGGTCCTGCAGAGGTCAGGCGGAGGGGCTCCCGCACTGTGCCCACCGGGGCACCCACGCCCGGCTCCGCCCGGGGAAGCCAGCCACTCCCCGAAGCCTCACTCCGCCCTTTCCCTCCGGACTCCCTCGGGGCTCCGCATCCTCCCGCGGCCGGCCTCAGGGCTAGCCCCGGGCTCCCCAGTGCGTGGGGGCGACTCGCGGGGGGGGGGGGGGGCGGGGAGGAGAGAGCGGGCTGATGGTGCCGCCACCCCCCCCCCCACCGGTGTTCGGAGTGGCCAGTCTCCAGGCAGGCTCGGCCGCTGAGGGGACGGCGAAGGCCCGGGGGGGGGGGGGGCGTGACTCGGACCCCAGCAGCCTGGTGGCCTCGACCTGGAACCTGGGCCTCACCTGTGCTGGCAGCTCCTTGAGGGGCCTGGGCATGGCGCACCGCAGCTCCTTCATGTTTGCCCTCAGCAGCCGCTCCTGCCAGGACACCGCCAAGCTCGTCCTACTGGCTTCCACCCGTGAACGTGGGCCATGGGGAAGGGAAGCGCATGCTGGCCCCACCCGCCCCACCCCTCCCTGCATGCGCCCCATCTTTCTCTCATGCCTCCCTCCCTTCCGTCCACAGATCCCGCCGGGACTCCTAGGGAGGCAGGGGTCGGGGGCGGCCACCTCCGCCTTCCTGCGGTTGTATCTCTTGACCATCTGCAGCAGCTGCCGCTCCTTAGGCTCCTGGTAGGTGCTCTGAGGGACCTGGAGGGGGTGGTGGAGGAAGCGACGACGGGAGTCAGGCCTGCGGATGCCTTGCAGTCGGGAGCTGAGCGTGGGCACAGGAGGGGTGGGCAGAGGGAGGTGTGAGTCCAGTGCCACGGAGGGCATGCCAGCATCCTGGATGAGATGGCCAGCTCCACTGCCACACGCGGTCATAACTCTTCCCGGGAGGCTTTCCCTGGCTACACTACAGAATCGCCTTTATTTGCATTACTTCCATCCACCCACTCACCCAGCCACCTGTCCGTCACTTACCTATTCATCCATCTGTCCATCCATCCATCCACCCACCCACCCAACCACCTACCCATCACCTACCTATTCATCCATCCTTCCATCCATCCATCCACCCATCCACCCACCCACCCAACCACCTGCCCTTCACCTACCTATTCATCCATCCTTCCATCCATCCTCCATCATCCATCCATCCTTCCATCCATCCTCCATCATCCACCCATCCTTCCATCCATCCTCCCATCCATCCACCGACCCACCCAACCACCTACCCGTCACCTACCTATCCATCCATCCTTCCATCCATCCTCCCATCCATCATCCATCCATCCTTCCATCCATCCTTCCATCCATCCACCGACCCACCCACCCATCCATCCACCCATCCATCCATTCACCAACCCACCCAACCACCTACCCGTCACCTACCTATCCATCCATCCTTCCATCCATCCTCCATCATCCATCCATCCTTCCATCCATCCTCCCATCCATCCACCGACCCACCCACCCATCCATCCACCCATCCATCCATTCACCAACCCACCCAACCACCTACCCATCACCTACCTATCCATCCATCCATCCTCTCATCCATCATCCACCCATCCTTCCACCCATCCATCCATCCACCAACCCACCCAACCACCTGTCACCTACCTATTCATCCATCCATCCACCCATCCATCCACCCACCCAACCACCTACCCATCATCTACCTATTCATCCATCCATCCATCCATCCACCAACCCACCCAACCACCTACCCATCACCTACCTATTCATTCATCTATCCTCACATCTATCATCCATCCATCCTTCCATCCATCCTCCCATCCATCCACCCACCCACCCACCCACCCACCCATCCATCCATCCATCCACCAACCCACCCAACCACCTACCCGTCACCCACCTATCCATCCATCTATCCACCCACTCACCCACCCATCCATCCACCCACCCTTCCATCCACCTACCCACCCAACTCTACCGATGACCACCTATCCATCCATTCATCCATCCTCCCATCCATCCACCGACCCACCCACCCATCCATCCACCCATCCATCCATTCACCAACCCACCCAACCACCTACCCATCACCTACCTATCCATCCATCCATCCTCTCATCCATCATCCACCCATCCTTCCACCCATCCATCCATCCACCAACCCACCCAACCACCTGTCACCTACCTATTCATCCATCCATCCACCCATCCATCCACCCACCCAACCACCTACCCATCATCTACCTATTCATCCATCCATCCATCCATCCACCAACCCACCCAACCACCTACCCATCACCTACCTATTCATTCATCTATCCTCACATCTATCATCCATCCATCCTTCCATCCATCCTCCCATCCATCCACCCACCCACCCACCCACCCACCCATCCATCCATCCATCCACCAACCCACCCAACCACCTACCCGTCACCCACCTATCCATCCATCTATCCACCCACTCACCCACCCATCCATCCACCCACCCTTCCATCCACCTACCCACCCAACTCTACCGATGACCACCTATCCATCCATTCATCCATCCTCACATCCATCCACCCACCAACCCATCCATCAACCCACCCAACCATCTACTCATCACCCACCTATCCACCCATCCATCCATCCATCCTCCCATCCATCCACCCATCAATCTACCCACCCACCCACCTGTCACCCACCCACCCACCCATCCATCCATCCATCCATCCCCATATCTACATCTACTGATCCATCCGTCTACCCACTCATATCTACTCGACCACCCAGCCATGTACCTTCCTACCCATGCACCCACCCACCCCACACACCCATCTGTCCATCTACCCATTCATCCATCTATCTTACCATTGGTCAATCCAACAAGTATTTACTAAGGATCTGTTCTGAGTCAGGACTACTCCAGCAGCATTAGGAATATGGGACAAATAAGAAAGACAGTGTCTGGTACAGGAGATAGATAGTTGGCAGATTTACTAAGTAGTAAATACTAACTATTGAATGATATGAAGAGAAGGAGCTGGGGGTCAATGAGAAGGAAAGTGAGAGACACCATAGATGTGGTGGTTCATGAAGTTTCTGGGCTGAAAGGGTGCTGGTGCCAGGGTGGACCCCCCTGGGATCTCCGGCACCATCCTCTCCTGCTCCTAGACATAGTCCTTGTTCTGGTGGGGTCACGGATTGGCTTTGGGAAGCTGAGTGACAGAGCTGGGGCCAGGACCAGTCAGGACATTGCAGACTGGGGCTGGGCCAATTAGACTTTTTCCCCCAGAATTCTTGGCCCAATATGTTCTCTCATGCTTTTCTAGACTAAGGGCTCAGGGCTTCGAGTTTTTACCGCAATGAAGAATCTAGCCCAAAGGTGAAGCCTACTTGTAGAGGAGTCAAGGATAGAGAAAGTCACAGAAAAAAAAGAGCTGGAACCCTAATCAAACTATTCCTGGGGCCTACCCTTCTTTAATCAAGAAGCTATAATCATGAAGCTATCATGGTCCATTGTCTAAGTTAGTTTGAGCACATTTTTCTATCATTTGCTGTGCACAGTATCTTGACTGACAACGCAGCAAGGCAAAAGAAGACGGAGAGGCTCCTGACAGATGGGCAGGGCCTTAAAGGGCTACACTCATGGCTGGGGCTCACACAGACACTGTTCTTGTCCACAGCCTGAAGGGCACGTGCGCTGGGATTGGCCGGATCTAATGGGAATGGGGTGGGGGTGGGGATGTCACACCTGGACTAAACACAGACTCTAGGCTCCATTCCCATACAAATCTGAGCCTGTGGCCTGCAGCTTCATACAGTGCCTACTAGTACAACCCAGAATAACCAGGTGGCCTTTCTGAGGTGGGCAGTCAGTCACCAGATGCTCCTGGCCTGGACGTGCCCCCCGGGTCCCCTGGGTCCGCCCCGCACAGCCCCTCGGTTCACTCTCCCCGCTAGGACATTCTGGTGCCGCAAGCCTGAGCTCGAGCCGGTTCCCTGCTTACCTGATTGGTCTTGGCCATGGCAGGGATGAGCTCGGGCATTGGAATAGCACGGGGCTTGGGCACAGTCAGGTTGAACTCCTTGGGGATTGTGACCTTGATCTTGGTCTTGGAGGGAGGTAAGGTAGTGGCTGACTCTCCCTCCAGCTGGTTGACTAGCTCCTGCACCTCTGGCTGCCATCTTGAAAGTGAAGGTGGAGAAGGCCCGGAAGGTCACTCAGTGGGGTCTCTCCGAGGGCCAGGTGGTGATGGATGGACGGATGGCCACTCTCCACTAGCCACCTCTTGTGGGTACAGTCTAATAGCATGTCCTCAGGACCCCCCCCCCCACACACACAGGTGAGTGAACTGAAGCCCAGAGGCCTGGCAGGGCTCGCTCAAAGGCCAGGACGTCCCCACTGCAGGAATCTGGGGCACTCTGAGGACAAGCGCTGCTGGGGCATGGAGCTGATCTAGGCAAAGCAGATGGCACCAACAAAGGAGCTGGGAGCTGGTGGTGGGCAAGGAATGTTCTGGAGCTGCACTGTTGGTGACAGGTGGTGGGGAAGGGCCGCGTCCCTGCAGAGCCCCGTTAGCCTCCCGCACAGCCTCCCGCACAGCCTCCCGCGGGAGGCGCTGCAGCAGGAGCCCGGGCGGCGGCTCGGCAGATCTTCTCGCCCCGCCACCGGCCTGCCCCGTGTCCCCTGCTGCTCGGGCGGTGCACGGAGGCCCAGGGCGCGTGGAGGAAGGGAGGCCGGCGTGCGCGCAGAGCCGGAAGCTCTCAGGAGGCCGCTGCAGGCCCGGGCCGGGGCCCCGTCTTTAGGGCAGCGGGGTTGTGGTGGGTCTGGTTCCAGAGCTTGCAGGAGAAGCCCGTGGCAGATGGCGTGGACAGGGTCTGTTTGTCCCCTCGGGCCGCTGGAGGCTTTCCTGTTTGCCAGCCTCGGGGGCCCACTGAGACGGAGGACAAAGAAGCTGCTCCGGGAACCCCACAAAGCACCCCCCCAGCTGCCGTCACGTGACTGTCAGAGGTCGTCCATCCATCTGTCCCCAGGGAGAGGAGGTATCCCAGGTCCTCTGAGAGGGGGGCTAGGGATCCCCGGCAGTACCCTGGAGCACATGCTGCTGTCTCATCTTAGGGAGCCTCTGGGAGCCCCCCAGCCTGACACAGAGTGTGCTCTGACCTCCCAGAGCTCATGAGGTCGCCTGCCCCCGCCCGGCCCACCTCATCAGGGGGTCGATCCAGTTCTCCTTCACGTGGGCGGTCTCGTACACGAGGCTCCATTCGTCCTTGATCCACGAGCACAGGTTTAAAGGGTTGAAGAAGAACCTGAGGAACTGAGGGGACGGGGAAGGAAGCCTGGCCCCAGCGCCCTCAGGGGCGTCAGGCAGGGCATGACACTCAGGGCTGTCCCTCCCCCCGTGGCACCCCTGCCCACCTGTGCCAGCCGAGGTGGCCATTGCTTCCCCGCTAGGACCCCGTGGCCCCACCCCACGCCCAGTGCCTGGAAGGCACACCTGCCGCTTCAGAGAAGGCTGCCGGGTCGGGGCGGCGGTACAGGGCGGAGGGCAGGGAGGACTCACCTTGCACATTTTGCTCACGGGCTGGGATTTGATGATGTTGCAGAAGAGCTGAAAGCCGAGCTCCTCCAGCTGGAAGGTGGCCAGGTAGCAGATCACTGAGGGGAGAGGGAGGGGTGGAGGCTTCCGTCCAGCAGGGAGCGAGCTCTGCCATGTAGCCTTGGGGGAACTCTGCCCGCGGCTAAAGGCCTTTAGGGTGTAGCGGACCAGCAAAACCTCCTGCCTGGAGGCTGGGCGCTGGTGGCTCACTCCTACAATCCTAGCCACCCAGCTACTCGGGAGCTGAGATCTGAGGATCAATGTTCGAAGCTAGCTGGGGGAAGAAAACCCCAAAAGACTCCAGTCTCCAGTTAACCATAAAAAAAACCCCAAAACAACAACAACAACAAAACAAGCAATGTGGGGCTGTAGTTGGAGTGGTAGAGTGCCAGCTTGAGTAAAAAGGCCAAGTGAGAGTTTAAGGCCCTGACTGCAAGCCCTGGCACTGGCACAGACAAACAAACCAACAGAAAAACCCCTGACTCAGGGCAGCTCTGGGTTTTCTCCCACGCATTATCTCATTTGATCGGCTTTCAGAAACCCCAAGGGCTCTTGGGTAAAAGTGAAGTAATTTCTGACTGGCTGGTGAACGCCGAGAGGTTAGATGGCCACAGGCCCCGGCCAGGAGCTCTCCGGGTGTCTCTGAGGGGCTGTGGGTACTCCTCCGGTCCTGAGCCGGGCAGTGAGGCTCAGCCTGGACCTGACATTAGCTGCTCGGGTCAACCTCCCCGCAGCCCCTGCAGCCCCCTTTACCCCTAGGGCCGGGCGGCAAGTCCAAGGGCGGGTCCTGGGTCTAGATAACCCACGCCTCACTCTGGGTGGCTCTGTGGTCTCCCCAAGTGGTCCAGTCTGGAGCTACCCATTGGGGGCAGGGCCGGGGGCAGGGGAGAAACAGCCTCCAGAAGAGGTAACCCCACCCCACCCCTAGCAAGCTGGCCTCCTGGGCACCAACATGTGCTTGCCTGGAGCTCAGCTTCCCACCCGGGGTGAGGAAATGCTCCCAGCCCCATCACTGAGGGTAAAGCCAGGGGAGGCAAGAGGCGCTGCCATCTGCAGCCCGATCGGGCCGTCCTGTCCGGGGTCTGCAGCTGGCTGCGTGTCGTGCTCTGTGAGCGCCAGGGACACCCACCCTGGAACAGGTTGTAGTCAGCCCACAGGTAGAACCGGCCATCCCGCACATAGAAGGCATCTACCACAACAGTCAGTAACTTCCGGTACTCAAGGCAGCCAGATAGAACTTCCAAGATGAAGGACCGCTTCTGGGCACTGAGGTCCTGAAAGAGAAACAGCAGGAGAGGAGCAAGGGCCAGGGCGAGGCCCAGCTGCCCCACACAGCCATCCCACCCTCCCGGCCAACAGCCACAGAGGACCCCACAGCTGGGCTAGTGGGGGGCAGGGTGGGCCCGAGGGTGAAGTAAGTGGAGATGAAGAGAGGACGGTGATAAGAACATGTATTATATACATATTCTGGCTTACATGCAAATGTATGGAGCCTGGAAGTAGGGAGGGCACAGAGGCTCAGGCTTCAGAGGTGACAGAGCTTCAGTTTGGGAACGTGGAAATGTGGAGATGAACAGCCGTGATAGTCACACAGCACTGAATATTCTTAATATTCCTGAACTGGCCCCTGACTGTAAACCTAGCTACTCATGAGGCTGAGATTTGAAGATCAAGGCCAAAATCAGCCTAGCCAGACAAATCTTCAAGACTCTTATCTCCAATGAGCCAGTAAAAAAGCCACAACTAGAGGAATGGTTCTAGTGAAGGGCACCAGCTATCAGTAGAATGCCGAGTAAGAGTACAAGGCCCTGAGTTAAAGCCCCAGCACTGGCTCAGAGCAAAGAAGAAGAAAAAAAATGGCATAAAGGTAAGTCTTACGTCATTCATATTTTGTCACAATAATTTAAAAAGTGAACACATATAAAACAGTTGTCAAATGAAAACACTTTTTTTTGTTTTATTGCTAGTCCCTGAGCTTCTTTTGCTCAAGCTAGCACTCTACCACTCTGAGCCGCAGTACTACTCCTGGCTTTCTCTGTGTATGTGGTACTAAGGAATGGAACCCAGGGCTTCATGCATGCAAGGCAAGGTCAAGCACTCTACCACTAGGCCACATTTCCAGCCCATGAAAACTTTTTATTCATTCAAATCAAATGAATGAACAAAAAGTTAATCCAAAGAATGATGCACGAACAAGGAGAATCAGCAAGAGCCTGAAACATGGCAGAAGGGCTCATATTATGGTGGTCAGGAATCAGAGAGAGAGAGAGCGATCCAGTCACTTCCAGAGCCCCACCTCTAAACACTGCACCACACTTCCAACACACAGATCTTCCAGGGACTACATGACCCGTGTGTGACATCTGTTAATCATTTTAACAAGCAGCAAGGCCTTAATTCGGTCAGGAGAGAGAAAATGGGAGACCTGCCACAGGCAGCCCAACCATGAGAATCCGGCGGAGACAGGTGCGGCCAAGCCTCTATGAGAGCAATTTGCAAATAGGCTCTCAGAGTCTTGTTTTCCAGACCTTTTAGTCCCGTGATTACATGCCTGGGCGCCTATGGAAGGCTGGAGCTCTCCGAGTGCCAGTGTGGGCTGGAAGAGCCTGAACGCCCAGCAGCAGGCGTCCGTGGGTCAAATGGTCTCCCCGTGCCACGGGTGAGTGAGTACAATACGGCCATTAGAAAGAAGCTTCTGGAGAAGTTTCTAGGAGATGGTGCGTGGACCACAGTGCAGGGAAGGCACCTTTGCCCGTCCTGGCCATTCCTCGGCACGTGGCCTGTGTGCCGGCTTCCCGGCCGGCCACCCCTGGAACGCATCCTGCCCGGGTCAAACCACCTCCGCCAAAGGAACGGCTGCAACAGAGACTCTCAGAGCATCGGCTGCAACAGAGACTCTCAGACCATCGGCTGCAACAGAGACTCTCAGACCATCGGCTGCAACAGAAACCCTCAGACCATTGGCGTGCTCAGGCATTCACTGAAGGATGTTCCTCTTAGAGAACTGGTTGTTTAAAAACTCCCTTTCGCAGTCTGTGCACGGAGCCAGGGCCTGGTGCACACTAGGCAGGCTGCCCTGTCACTAAGCCACGTCCTCACTGTTCCTCTGACATGGGGTGGGGGCCCGAGGCTCAGGCCTGGCATCCTAGCAACACAAGAGGCTGAGATCACAAGATCACAGATCATAGATCACAGCTGGAAATCAGCCCAGGCAGGAGAGTCTGAGAGACTCGTCTGGCTGCCCAGTTCATAGACACAACCCGTTTCTGGTTGTGCTTAGGCCACACCTCTGCTACCCCCCGTCTAGTTGGCCTGAGGACTCAGCGCTGCTGGGTGCTCTCCTCACTCTCCTTGGTCTGTCTTCAACTCCACCCAGAGGATTTTTATTTTATTTTATTTTATTTATGGGGCTTGGAGTCAGGGCCCAGGCTTTTTTGCTCAAGACTAGCATTCTCTCACTTTGAGCCACAGTGCCACCCCCGGTTTTCTGGTGTTTAACTGGAGACTGGAATCTCATGGGCTGTTCTGCCCTGGCTAGCTTTGAACCACGATCCTCAGATCTCAGCCTCCTGAGTAGCTAGGATGACAGGCCTGAGCCCCCAGCACCTGGCTCTGAGGGAGGCTTCAATGTGGGAAGTCATCTCATGTCAGCTATTCCCAGAACCTCCCAGAATAGGAGGTCTCACAATGACCAGTGAAGTCCTGACTGGGCTGGCCCAGCTCTGAGTCCCACAACCCTGGCTTTGGTCCAGTCACATGAGCAACCTTCCATTTCCTGGACGTGCTAGTGCCCCCTGAATGTGCTGCCGCCCCCTGGACGTGCTGGCGTCCTTTTGGATATACTGGCGCCCCCCCTCCCCCCGGCAGCCCCCACATGGGTAAGATGTGTGCCCGTGGTGCTCTCTAGCACAGTCGCCCCCTTCCCGTGCTGGTGGGCACGCCTGGTCACCCCTGCTGTCACGCAGCCGTTCCCACTCGTATGACTGGTCGTCTGTCGACTCGTTCCCTGCTAGAGAGCCACGTGGGTTCCCAGGAGGAGGCCCCCCCCCCCGCATGCTGGCAGTGCTGGCTGGTGGCATCCCGGGGCTGCTGGCTGGGGCCGAGGCTGGGGCTCAAGCATCTAGAACCCCGGCCTCCCCTGGGGAGACGTCCTTAGTGGGCTGCGTTTGCTTCCCACCCCTTTGCCCAGAGCTCTAAGCTCTAAGGAAAATGCTCACCTGCGTGATTAGGATGGCAGCTGGCAGCTGTGTCCTAGGCCCACAGAGCCAGGCGCATCGGGTGACCACAGGACACCAGAACTGCTATGCCCCGCTCTGTCCCGGGTGGAAAAGGTGACAGGCATACGCTGACACGCGCCCTTTCTGCTCCACCTCACTGACTTCCTCGGGTGAAGAAAGCCTTCAGGCGTCTGAGCTCCCCACCATCTTCCCAGGGCCTCCCCACAGGCCTGGCGGCTGGGCCGGGGTCTGGCAACGCCAGCCCGCACCTACACCAGAGGCCGCCTCAGGCTTCAGGCCTGAGACTCCTCGGAGAAGATGAAGCAAATGAGGATGGAGCCAGCCAGGGTCAAGGCTGGTAGAGAACCTGGGAGCTGGCTGACCATGGCACTGGACCTGGAACCCATCTGACCCACATCTGCTGGATGGCCACCCCCTACCCCCAGGGCTGTCCCGTGGGGGATGGGGATGTGCCCCCTGCTGGTAAGGCCACACAGTCATTCTGAGAAGTGATAGCAAATTGCTGGGGTGGTTCCTAAGAAAGCACCTCAAAAGGAAGGAAGGCAGAGTCAAGTAGCACAGCCTTAAACTGTCCCGTTCCCCCCTCCCCCCCCGCACCATCCCGATCTGGTATGTGAAAACAGTACCTGAAGTAAGGCAACCACTTTGAGGCTATGAGGCAAAGGCACATTGTAAGGATGGCTGAGTGGATAGAAAAGAGGAATGAGGGTTTTTGTTGGATTTACTTTTTTTTGCTAGTCGTGAGGCTTGGACTCAGGGCCTGAGCACTGTCCCTGGCTTCTTTTTGCTTAAGGCTAGCACTCTTGAGCCACAGCGCCCCTTCTGGCCTTTTCTATATATGTGGTGCTGGGGAATCGAACCCAGGGCTTCATGTATAGGAGGCAAACACTCTACCACTAGGCCGTATCCCCAGCCCTTGATTTTTGTTTTGTCAGTTGTGAGGTTTGAACTCCGGGCCTGGGCACTGTCCCTGAACTCTTTTGCTCAGGTGCCAGTGCCGGGTTTTGAGTGGTTCATTGGAGATAAGAGTCTCATGGGGACTTTTTTGCTCCGGCTGGCTTCGAACCGTGACCCTCAGATCTCAGCCTCCTGAGTAGCTAGGATTACAGGCGTGAGCCACCTGTGCTCACTGAGGAATGAGTTTTAAATGACACCACTGAGCTACCAAATCTGCCCTGAACTGCTTTGTGGACAGACTGCTTCAAATATGGACAAAGATGTCTCTCATTTAAGCCATGTGACTTCTGGAGTTTGTTACAGAGGAGCCCAGTTTCCTGATAGATGCCAGATGACCTGGAACTCAAGAAAGTGTGAACACTCCACCCCAGTTACTTCATTGGCAAAGATAAAAATGTTTGTATGGGGCTGGCAATGTGGCTTCATGGTAGAGTGCTTGCTTGCTTAGCATGCATGTGGCCCTGGGTTCGATTCCTCAGCACGACATAAGTAGAAAAAGCGGGAAGTGGCTCTGTGGCTTAAGTGGTAGAGTGCTAGCCTTGAGCAAGAGAAGCTCTAGTGCCCAAGCCCTGTGTTCAAGCCCCAGGCCTGGCCAGCCAGGTGCCGGTGGCTCACACCTGTAATCCAAGCTATTCAGGGGACTGAGATCTGAGGATCATGGTTCAAAGCGCACCTGGGCAGGGAAGTTAGTGAGACTCATCTCTAACCATGTAGAAGAAGCCAGAAGTGGCGCTGTGGCTCAAGTGGTAGAGTCTAGCCTTGAGCAAAAGAGCTCACTGACGGCGTCCAGACCGTGAGTTCAAACCCTGTGACCACCACCACCACCACACGTTTGCACCCTAGGTTGGTGAGAACACCGGGACAGTGGCAGCCGCAGGCCTCACAGGACCGGTGGGGACTCCACAGAGATTCCGTGTTGTCTGAGACTCGGCCTTGGGTGCACTGGTCCAGTGGCAGCGGGGCCCCATAGCGGTTTGCAGAGGTACCTCTGTCACCCCCGCACGTGGGAGGTGGAGGGAGGAGTGTGGGAGGTTCAAGGCCAGCCTGGCACACATAGTAAGATCTGTCTCAGGATCCCTTTGGGGGAGCCCACCAGCACGGGGGGTGGTCACGGCAAGTGCAGCCGAGCTGGGCCGCAGGAGATGGCACAGCCTAGAACATCTACGGATGGACAGGACCAGTCCCCATCATCCCTTGTCAGTGGAGGCGGAGGAAGTCGTGTACAGAACTACTTGCTTATAAAAGCTTTTGTTTTCTTCCAGATTTCATGTCTATTTTGTGTTTGAGGCCTGAGACTGGGTAGTTTATAAAGGACGGAGGTCTGTTTATCTCCCAGTTCTTGGAGCCAGCACCTGTTGGGCATTTTGGTCAGAGTCTCAGTCTGCCCCCCGCATGGCAGGAAAGTGAAGCAGGCTGCCAATAATGAATGCGCCCCTGGGGAGAGCAGGACATGCTCTCGGCACCCACACAGCCATTCTCCAGGCTCGGCTAACAGCCTCCCGCCAGCCTCTCCCAACAAGGCTGCAGGCACCAAGGAGCGAAGGCATGGCCAGGTTTTGACGGGCACACCGCGTTCGGGCCACCACCACTTTGTGTCTTCCCGTGTGTCCCGTGGTATGCCTTTCCACCTCTAAAACATGCATGTATGTCCAGCTGCCAGCCAGGCCTGGTCAGTCCAGAGGAGCCCAGGGGGGAGCAGACTGGCACTGAATGCCACGTGTGTGTGTGGATGTGTCGGGTATTTTACTAAACGTGACAAGAGAAGCTGTTTCCTGAGCCTCGGTTTCCCTTCGGAGAAGTGATAGGACGGGGCCAGCTCTACCTCCCTGCCTGCTCTGAGGGTTGGGACGCGTGGTCCCCTCTTGTTGGCCTGTTCTCCCTTAAGCGCGTTTACAAGCCCCCCTCCTCTTCCATTTCTCCAGCTCCACTAACCCCTGCCTTCGTCCCCCCCCCCCGCCCTTGGGGGCCAGGCCATGCTGAGTTGAGCCCCTTCCTGCTGTGCGCCTGCCCCCTGCCCCACAGACCTGAGCTGACTACCCTGGGAGTCTGGGCCCCTGCCCGCCTCCTAGCCGGTGCCTTTGTCCTGGCCCTCAGATGACAGGCCTTCCGTCCTGTCGGCCTCGGTCACAGCGTGGTCTTCTTTCCAGTTCTGGACCTGGCACAGTGTGCTCTCATCTCTGTGCACTTTCTCCCGATGACCCTCCTCTTGTGAGGACATCGTCACTGGGTCTGGGACTATGTGACATTTGGGATTCGCTGATCTCGAGCTCCGCGGCTTGACCTCTGTATGGTGCATATGTCCAAACAAGGTCATACTCACTGGAAGGGCTGCACTGTGTTTTAGGGGCACACCATCTAATGGTCCCCCGGGGCCCCCAGGGCCTGCTGTCTGCTCTGCCCAACAGATCATGTTGTGTAATTTCCTAGCAGTGGACTCTCAGGCCTTGACCTAACAAATTCGGTGTGTTTCTGACAGCTAGAGATAAATGAGTCACCCAAACTGGGTCAATAGCCAGTGTCCGGCTCTTTGCTGGCGTCAGAGGGACTTCTGAAGAGCCCAGAAGGACCAGCGTCTCTGAGCAGGCCCCGCCTCTGCATTGATCTCAATCGCGCAGGGCAGCGCTCCTGGGTATGTCAACTTGATGCATTGCGTCCAGTTTGCCCGGCAGTTTTGGGGTGCTGGGCACGGGTGACTCTCCATGGTCACAACGTTGTGATTCACCAATAACAAATAGAACCTTTGCCATGAATAATCGGTGGGCTATTTAAAACACTCTGAAATGACGTTTGGCAGTGGCTACTTCCGTTTCATGCTGCGTGCAGACCCCTCTTCCTGTCTCCATGCTGTGTGGGCGCGGTGTGGGCGTGAAGTGGGTGGTGTGGGCACGGTGTGTGGGGGTGTGGATGCTGTGTGGGTGGTGTGGGCGCGGTGTGGGCGTGGCATCGGGGGTGTGACCTGCATAGTCCAGGGAGCATCAGGGCCAGTGTCCTAGGTGGGGGTCAAGTGTCAAGGGCTTGAACATGGAACGTTGTAGAAGTACCAAGACACCAGTGTGGCCTGAGCAGATGGACACAGACAGCATGGGGAGAAGGGGAGAGACTGTGGAGGGTGCAGCTCCCGCTCTGGGGGCAGTAGAAGCCTTTCTGGCATACTCTAGTACATCCTCTGGTCCTGGGGAGAGGACCAACTGAGGAGGGGCAGCACACCAGAGGGAGCTTTTGCAGTGAACAGGCCCAGCCTGCGCAGCCTGGGCCACTGTGGAAAGAGCAGCAGGCAGCTGGTGCAGGCAGGTGTGGGTCCCCTCTCCCCCCCCCCCCCCACCGCCCCAAGCAAGGGAGGTAGACAGAGCTGGGCTGGCTAAGCTGGGTCTCTGGACAGGTCAGGGGTCAGCCACAAGGGGTGGCCGTGAGCCCTGAGGGACTCAGTCACCTCTGCAGGGTCGCACGGGCGAAGCCTGTGGGACTCCCAGCTGGGGTGCTGCGTGAGAAGGGGCGGGAGCTTGCAGGCCATGGTGGAGGTGGGGGGGGGGAGGCCCTGCAGCTTCCCTTCCCTTCAAAGCCCACACAGCCCGGGGACCAGGGGCAGCTCCTGTCACGGAGGCGAGCAGGGGCACCGAGGGGCCTCGGCTCCGCCAGTCAGGAGCCCACGCAGCCACCCGGGCCCTACCTGCAGGGCGGTGGGCGCCGCCGCCAGGAACTGCTCGGGGCTGTCCTTCTCTGGGTCGAACTTGTCCAGTTGCTCAATGACAGCAGCGATGCACTTCCCGTAGTAAGTCATCGTCCCGGGCAGGACCCTAAAAACACATCATTGCGGGTCACCTTCTCCACCACACCCGGGCTGCCGGCCTGGCAGAACTGGCTGCTGCACCCGCACCGCATGGGCTCTTGGCAATCTCCCAGCGTCCCCCAGCCAGTGGGCGGGGCTACCACTTGACAGGCAGCACAGGTGAGGATGGCATCCCCCCCCAACACCTCCACTTTAGGGGTGAGGGGACTAAGGTGAGAGGACCGACGCTGCTCAGTGGTCAGGCCTCGTCTCGGCCCTGAAATTCTGGAAACATGCCAGAGAAGACGGGCTAACCCCAACTCCTCCGGGGGAGACCTTGGTGAAACTACTCGACCGGAGGCCAGGACCCAAGGACTAGCACTCCCATCACAGGGGGCCCCCAACTGCCCTCTGAGTTGGCAAAGGCCTCGTGTGCCACGCGGCAAGCGAGCACCGGCTCCAGTCAGACTGCTCAGGGCAGCTGGAGGGGGCCCCAGGGCCAGCCTGGGCTCCCTGCCCCTCCCTCCCATTCCCTCATTCCATGCCTGAGCAGCCACTCAGGCCTCCCCCCGCCCCCCTCGAGCTGGCAGAGCTGGGCGCTGGTGCTCTGTGGACAGTGCAGTCACCTCTCGCTGACCCAGGCCCTCTAAGCTGGGGAGCCCATGTTGAAGGTTCCCAGAGCAGTGACTCGGCCAGACCAGGTCCCACGGTGGCTCTACAGAATTAGAAAGCTGTTCCCAAAGGTCCAAGTCTCATGAGCAGGAGCTCCAGAGAGGCAGGGAAGAGAAATAAAGCAAGCAAAGGCCTGGCCCTAAGGACAGTCTTCCAGGAGCCAGGAGTGTTTAGCATGACAAGGGGTCACGAAGTTCCTCAGTGGGTGCCTGCATCCGCTGCTGCCTGGGCATGAAATTCCAGAGGGACATCTGCCAGCCCTGGGGACCACCTCTCTAGCCTTGGGATCTCCCTTCCAGCCCTGGGACCCCTCTCCATCCCTGGGGACCCCCTCCAGCTCTGGGAACCCCTGTCTCCAGCCCTGGAAACCCCTTCTCCAGCCCTGGGGACCCCTCCAGCCCTGGGACCCCCTCCGGCTCTAGGGACCCCCCTCCGGCCCTGGGGACCCTGCATGTCTTGGAAAGCAGGTCCAGAGCAGGCGAGCTGGAGTGTGGTGCGGAGGAGATGCAGGTGACCCCAGGGTGGCAGGGGCCCCAGGACAAGGACATCAAGGGCAGGAGGAGGGCTCGCTGGGTCTTCACCAAGAGGAGCCTCTGGCTCCTGCAGACTCCAGCCAGCAGATACAGAAAGAGGCCAGGACACCCGCACCACCAAGGGCCAGTGTCCCCACCCTCACCGGGCCCTGCACTGTGACCCGGGGCTGACCTGGGCTGGCCCTCGGGGCTGCACAGACAGTAGTCAGCACCAGCCTCGGCTGAGGCCAAGAGAAAGACCTGGCATTCTGGTGCTAAGGACAGGGCCTGGAGAGCATCCTGCCTGGCTCACGGTGACCAGCACTGTGGCCGCATCTGGGATGGGTGGAGTGCCTCACCGTGGAGCCTCTGGCTGGGGAAGGGCTGGTGGTGAGTGGGTAGGGGAGAGACAGTGTCTCCCGGATTTGGATGATGCTAGACTCAGTCTATCAAAGAGATCCGCAGATGCCAGGCGTAGCCCACGGGCAGACGGGAGGTTTGTATGGACCTCCTCGATAGACAGCCTCCAGCCTGGCTCTGGGCCTGTCCCTGAAGCAGCTCCCCCTTCCCCCCACTTTTTGGTGCCAGTCTTGGGGCCTGCGCTGAGGGGCTGGGTGCTGTCCCTGAGCTTTTGTACTCAAGGCTAGCACTCTACCACTTGAACCATGCTCCAATTCTGACTTTTTGTTGGTCAGAGGTGAGAGTCTCATGGACTTTCCTGCCTGGGCTGATTTCAAACTGTAACTCTGCGATCTCATTCTCCTGGGTAGCTAGGGTTTCAGTGTGAGCCTGGCGTCGGGCTCCGCCCCAGCCCTGAGCACCTGTGCGTTGTTAGGAGGCTGGGTGGTGGGAGAAAGACCACGCCCATGTCCACCTGGCTCCTCGCCTTCTCCCCTCACTCGGGTCACATCTAGCCCATCTCCTGGGAGGAGAGCCCTCGTGAGTGCCTTCGGGGGCCCGCTGCCCACCCTTGGCTCCCCCGCTGGTGAGGGACTTGGAGCAGGGCCTGGACAGGCCTGAGGCGCTGTGCCCAGGGGCCGCTCGCTGCTCTCTCTGAGGTTGCGCCCTGTCCTTGGGAGGCTAGGCAGCTTGGGGGTCAGCTCAGCCTCCAGCCCCGGCCAGCCCAGGGGACGCAGGCTGTCACAGGAGGGCGGGCGGGCTGTGGAGGGGGGGACCAGAGGCCGGTGTGCTCTCTCCCTCCCTGCCTCCCTCCCTCCCTCTCCCTCTCTCTCTCTCACACATCTCTTCTGCCTGGCTGGGGCCTTGAGGGGAACGGTATGTGTGTGTGTGTGTGGTAGGGTGTCAGCCTCTGCCTGGAGTGGGTGGGGCAGGGATGTGGGCAGGCCTGGACTCGGCTGAGCTCTCCTTTGGCCTTCTTGGGCCATGTGGGCAGCGTTGGTGTGACTGAGGGCGGTGTCCGCGCACCCCGCACGTGACTCTCCCAATGGGCGAGAGAGACCCTTGCCCCCGCTCCTGGGCAGGCTGGGGGGGGGGTTGCCCATTCTTCCCTCCTGCCAGCTCATCCAGGCTCTGCTGGGCACTGAAGGCCCTGTGGCTCGGCCTCTCTGTGTCTCAGCCCTGTGGGGTGGGCAGGTGCAAGGTGGCCTGTGGCAGGCAGCCCTTGCTGAGGGCCCATAGGGGGGCCAGGGGAGCCATGCTGGGGTGGGCTTGGGGGAGGGGGGCGGAACTGGTTTGCAGTCCTAGTCCTACCTCCTGCCCTGCCAGCCCCACCCCTTCCCGGGCCCCAGTGCCACTGACCAGGCCGGGCCTGTGTCCTCATGAGCTGGCGCTGCTCTGGGAGCCTTTGTTCTGGTTCAGCCCTCTCCTCAGTGGGAAGCAATCCCAGACACTCCAGGAATTTCAGGCCAAAGACGGCACTGTACTCTGCGCGCTGTACGCTTTACAGACGGGGTCTGTACTCCGGAGAGCAGAATCTCTCCCGGCCCCCAGTCCTACTTATTCCTGCCCCGAGGACCAACAGCGACACTATGGGATGCCTGGGGGCTAAGGGCAGGTCTGGGGGAGGCTCTGGACAGACTCCCTTCCTGTGGTCTGCAGTCTGTGCCCAGCAATGCCTCATTGCAGTGCTACCCGTGGGCAAAGGCAAATTTGCAGTAGACTTAGACAAGAAGGGCCGAGCCTTCTGTGCCCCTCCCTGCTTCAGTGGGGGGGTGGGAGGGGGGAGCTGGCTCAGGCCACCCCAGGGCCCCCAGCCCTGGCCCCTCCCACCAGCCACACTCGGCCTGTGTTGCTTCGGTGTGCCTGCCCTGGCACGGCCGAAGGGCCCACGCACCACCGCGAGCGCCGAGGCAGGACACAGCTTCCCACCTGGGAATCCTGGCCCCGCCACCGCAGAGCTGGCATCTCCCCAGGACCCAGGAAGGCCCGTGAATACGGAGCGCAAAAGCACCAGGAGGACTGAGTTCCCTAAACCCACTCAAACCGCCACAGCGGCTTTTCTTCCTCTCTCAGTACTAGGGCTTGAACTCAGGGCTTGGGCACTCTCCCAGATTCTTCTCTCAAGGTATCGCTCTACTACTTGAGCTATATAAGCTCTATTTCTAGCTTTATTTTGCTTGTTAATTGGAAATAAGAGTCTAACAGCCTTTCCCGCCTGGACTAGCTTTGAACTACAGATCTCAGTCTCTTGAGTAGCTAGGATTACAGGTGTAAGCCACTAATGCCTGGCTTCTCTTTTTCTTCTAGTTTCTACATATCAGAGAAAATATGTGATACTTGTCTGAGGCTAATTTATTCCACTTGGCACTACGACTTCAGGTTAAAAACATTATTATTATTATTTGCAGAGCTGAGGACTGAACTCAGGGTCTGGCACTTACACTAAGTTAAACTCCCAAACCCCTTAAAATGTTTTGTGCTGGTACTGGGGCTTGAACTCAGTGCCTCAAATGCCTGTTTGGCTTTTTATCTCAAGGCTGCCACTCTGTCACATGAGCCACAGCTCCATTTCTAGCTTTTTGATGGTTAATGAGAGGTAAGAGTCTCAAGGTCTTTCTTGCCTGTGTTGGCGTGAACTGTGGTCCTCAGATCTCATTCTCCTGCGTAGTTAGGATTACAGGCACAAGTCAACAGTGCCTGTTTCAGCTTTAGTTTTATTTTACTTATTTTGCCAATCCTGGGGCTTGAACTCAGGGCCTGAGCACTGTCCCTGGCTTGTTTTTGTTCAAGGCTAGCACTCTGCCACTTGAGCCACAGCACCACTTTTGGCTTTTTCTATGTATGTGGTGTTGAGGAACTGAACCCAGGACTTCATGTATGTAAGGCAAGACTCTACCACTAGGCCATATTCCAAGTCCTCAGCTTTATTTTTAAATTTTGTTTATTTACTTTGTGGTGCTGGAGATGGAACCTGGGGCCTCACACATGCTAGGGAAGTGCTCTGCCCCCTGAGCCCCATCTCTAGCCCCTCAGCTTTATTTTGATGATGAGAAACCATCTACACAGGAAGTAGGATTTATTCCCTACGCTTACTGATTTTGTTTCTCATATTGATTCTTAACTCCAGAATCAGGACTTGACTGTGTCATATTGAAGGTTACTTGAAAACAGGCCGGACCACCTCTTTTCTTATCAGTGCCTTCTGGACAGAAACTGTATGTGAGGAGGCCTAATTTTCTTAGATACAAACCAGTTCCACACTCTCTACCACTACTGAGGCATCATTTGCACAGGAACCCAATTGTATGTTAATTAAAAGATGTTTCCAAGATTAAAGCCGTTCTCTTAATCTTCAGCACTGCTGCCCAAAGGTGGCTGGCGGCTTCTGCTGAAAGCCTAGCTCCAAGGGCCAGAGTTTTCTGTTTGCTTCTCAACCTCCACTTTCCCTTTCACAAGAGTAAAGGTTGGCCTACTGCTGACCAACCGCAAGATGATGCACCTGGGAGCAGGAAGGGGTCCTGTGTCCAAGGGCTGTGAGACTGCTGCAAATTCTGCCTGAAGCCTTTTCTCTTTTCTCTTTTCCACTTGGTGCCTGGGCTCAGGAGGTGAAAATACCAACTGGGGCAGCCATCCTGGATCAAGATGAAACATGACGGCAGCTGCAAATGCTGATTCCTGATGACTGTGGCGCTGTTGTACCCAGAACTGCCTCTCCAAGGACTTCTCTTATGGAGAGGTGAACAAACTACGATGATGGGATTTTATCTTAGTGTGTGCAGTTGTACCTACTCCCACCTGCTTCCCCACTTCCTTGACCTCAGTCTTTATCCTGAGCACAATTCCAAACGATGAGAAGCACAGGAAGGGAGTCTGTGGGCAGCAACAGCCCCAGACCTCGGAGCTGGACAAGGACAGGCCCACAGAGAAAAGCCATAAATTCACTGGGCAGTGACCCCAAATGCTTACTCTTAGTTCTCTCCCCAAGGGACCGCCGGCTTTAGGAGGAGCAGATTTTATGAGGGAAGACTGAGAGTAGTTTGGGACACATTCAATTTCACATCCAACTGGCGAAGAACGGATAAGCAGGTGTCGACTCCCAGGGTTTAGACTGGAGACCTAAGTCTGGATGCACTAGAGAAAACCAGGTGGGTGTAGGCAATCACTCAGGATGGGGGAAAGAATGGCTTCTGAGGATGGCCGAGTCCCTGGGCTGCTAAGGTGTGGGCAGAGGGACCCAGGGAAGGAGGCGGGGAAGGAGCCTGGGGGCGGGAGGAGAAGAGAGTGCCTTCCAGCCAAGTCAGCCAGGCAGTCCGGTGGAATCACCTGCCTGCCGCTGGCACTGGAGGAGAGTCCTGCTGCTGGAGGTAGCCGCATCAAGGCTCAGGTGACGCGATAAAGACCTTCAGAGCGGTGGATGGCTGGAAATAGGACTGGGAAGGAGTTGGGGACAGGCGGCACCTTCGGAAAGCTTTGCTCTAGGCGGTGGCGGGAGGGGAGCGGGGAAATCAGCCAGCCAGGCGCGCAGAGACGAACGTGGAGCTAGACCACGGCACGAGGAAGCTTCGCCCGGGCGGGTGTTGGGCTTAGCCGCTCAGAGGTGGAGGGAGGCTCGGGGCCGGATACCCAGCCCAGCCCGGGGACGCGGACCCGGGCCCACCGCGGCCGGGGGGCGGGGGGCGGCGCACCCGCGGAGCCTGGATTTGGGTGGAGCGCCATTTGTGTCCGACGGGTCGGAATTAGGAAGATGCCCTTCAAAAGAGCCCGCCGCTCACCTCAGTCAGGGGACCGGGGAGGAGCCCGCCCGGGGTCAGCGACGGCCGGACGCTCGCGAGCCGCGGGGACGAGGCGCGGAGAGGACGCCCGCCCGCGTCCGCGGGGGCGGGGGTCGCCGAGGGGTCGCGCAGGGGTCGCGCCGGGTCCCGGCGAGCGCTCCCTCCCGGCCGGCGGGGCGGCGTTGGGGCGTCGTCGCCTAGCAACGCCGCGCCGCCGGGGGCGGCCGCGGTGCGCGCCGGGATGTGTAGTCCGGCTCGCGCGGCCCTGCGGGGGCGCGCGGGGGCGGGCGGGGCGCGGCGCGGCGCGGCGATTGGCGGCCTCCCAGGCGGGCCCCGCCCGCGGCTCGCGGCGGGCTGGGGGCTCGCGCGCCCTCGGCGCATGTGCGGCGCGGGGCGGCGGTGACCGGAGCAGGCGCGGGGTGCCAGTGAGCGGCGAGGCGCCGCGCGCCCCCGTGCCCGCGTCCGTCCCGGAGCCCGACCGCCCGCCCGCCGCCCGGGCCCGCCCGGCGCGCAGCTCGCCGAGCATCCTCCGGGCTGCGCACCTGCCCCGCGCGCCCGCCCGCCAGCGGCCCGCGGCGCTCGGCGCCCGGGGCTCCGACGCGCCCAGCCGCCCCCGGCCCCGGCCCGGCCCGGCCCCGGCCCTGCCTCCGCGCCCTCCCCGCGTCGCGGCCGGGCCCGAGCTGAGCGCTGCGGCGGGCGGGGGCCGTCCGGAGCCCGGCCCGGCTCGGGCGGGCGCGGCGATGATGAACAGGTTCCGAAAGTGGCTGTACAAACCCAAGGTGAGCGACCCCGCGCCGCCCCGCGCCGCGCCGGACGCCCCCGAGCGCGCGCGGCTTCTCCCCCCGGCCGCCCGCCCGCCCGCCCGCCCGGCAGGACCGCTCCCCTCCGCGTCGTCGCCCCGTGCGCCCCTCCCTCTCCGGCCCGACCCCCTCCCCTCGCCCCGGCGTCCCCCCGTCCCGCCGACCCCGCCGCCCGGGCCGTGGCGCGGACCGGGCCGTGCTCGGCTTTCGGCCCGGGGCCCGCGCCTGGACGGCCGCTCCCTTCTCATTCGGCTCCGGACCCCGCGGGCTCCTGGCGCGGGCGCCCGGGCAGACCCCACTTTCCCTCCCCATTCCTCTCCCAGCCCCCCTGCCCGGTGATTCCGAGCCCCCAGATAGGGACGCCCGGCCTCTCCCCGCTCAGCCCCGTGGTCCCGAGGGCGCCCCGCGTCGGAGCCCAGGTTCCCCTCGGGCCCTTCCCTTCCCTTTCCTTCCCGGGTCCAGAGGGTCCCCTCGCCCCCGTCCGGGTCCGTGCTTCCTTCCGCGGCTCCCACCCGACCTCCGAACTGGTCTCCGGGCCGCTTCCCGGCGCCGGTCTCGTCCCCGCCCGCGGGCTGGCCGGGAGGGCGCGCCCGGAGCCCCCAGGCTCGGCCGGGCCGGGGGTGCGGCTGCCTCCCAGCGTCGCGGGTCCCGGTCCGCGCCGCGGCGGCTGCGCCAGTCGCACTGCGGGCGCGGCGTCCCCGCCGCCCGCCCCGGGCTCGCCCCGTCACGGCCGGAGCGGGCCACCCAGGGCCGGGCGGGCAGCCGCGAGGATCCGGGGCGCCCCGCGCGGGGGCCCGGCCCGGGGCCACGGCTCGGGTGGGGTCGCCGCGTCCGCCCGCCCGCCCGAGGCGTCCCCGCGGCTCGCCGACCCGAGCGGCCGCCCGCCCGGCCGAGCACTTCACTGCCCAGGGTCCCCCGCCTCCCCTCCCTGCGCCCGAGTGGTTCCCAGAGCCGGCTGTCAGTCAGCCCGCCGCGGCTCGGGCGTGCGCGCTCCGGGGAGACGCGCACGGGGCCCGGGGCCCGGGGCCCGGCCGGAGTTTCCAGCGCCTGGGGCCCGGCGTTCTCCCCGGGGCTCCGGAACGTGGCGGGGAGCTCCCGGGGCCGGGGCCCGCCCCTCGCTCAGCCCCGGGCCGGCCCGCCCGGAGGTGACGTGCGCTGGCGGGTGGGTGCGGGCGGGCGCCGGGTCGCCGGGGTCCCGCACTCTCTGCTGCAGCTGCTGTTTTGGGGGGACTGAGACCACCCCGACACTTCCCGCACTCATGCACGCACGCCGGGTGTGGCGTGCGGGCCTACATTGCCCTTGGCCACGCCCTGGGTGCCCTGCCTTCGCCCCGCTGCAGTCCACTCGAGGCGCCCCGTCCTGCCCGTGGGGGCTTTGGGGGGCCCCTGCAGAGAATCCGTGGCGTGGCTTTCCTTGGAGTGACTTTAGTCGCCGGTTAGGAAAAGGCGTTGGGAGTGGACAGCAGCCCTTTTCAATGACAAGTGGCCGTGCAGGGAGGGAAAGTGCGCACCGTAGCTCCGTGCAAACCAGCCTGTTTCTGTTCATGGAGAAGAGACTTTCAAACTGGGTGTTGTTACTGCCCTTGAGGTTGTGTTCTGCAATAAAAGTCAAGGGAGAGCTTGAGGCTTAGGGTGGGGGGAGGATGGGGGGAGAGGAAGGAAGGAGAGAGAGGAGAGAGTCCTTAGGCTCTCTTCCAGCAGTCAGCTGCCTTTCCATTCTCTCCCAAGCTGGTGCTTCAAAGGAAAGGAGGAATGCAGTTCCGTCCAGGCCCGGTCCTTTTCCTCCTTGTCATTTCTCAGCAGCCAGCAGGTATTTGTCCCTGACCTCTGGATTTGAGCCACATCTTGGTCTCAGATCTCTGCCTCTGGCCATGGCCATCTCAGAGAGCCAGCTGCCCAGCACTCAGCCTAAACTCGGGCCGGCTCTTGCTTGGAACCCATCTCTGGAGTTAAGTATGCCCTGATTGTTTGAAGTGCTGGGCTATGTTATGTCACTGCAGTAGCCTTTCATTTTCTGAACCGAGGCTCGGATGTTTGCCTCAGATCCTGAACTGAATTTTCTGCTTTTCCATCCTGTGGAATGGAGTGTGTTTGGGCAGAAGGGAGGTAAAGTCGATAATGGGAAGGTTCCTGGCATGAAAGAGTTGAAGTGTTAAGTGTGAGCAAAGGTGTGTGTGTATTTCTTTTCCACACGTATTTGTATTTCATTTTTTTTTTGCCAGTCCTGGGTCTTGAACTAAGGGCCTGGGCACTGTCCCTGAGCCTTTCTGTTCTCAAGGCTAGCACTCTACCAAATTGCCACTTTTAGCTTTTCCTGTTAATGTAGTACTGAGGAATCGAACCCAGGGCTTCATGCATACCAGGCAAGCACTCTACCATTACGCCACATTCCTAACGTTCATATTTTAGATATACAACCCAAACTGCTTTTATTCTCTGAACACTGACCTTGTTTGTTACAGCACAATGGAGAATATTCTGAAGTAAACATTTTATTCATTACTCCTGTAGTTCTAAAAAGTGATTGAAAATGCTTAAAATATTTTTATGTAACACGATTTCTGGTATGTGACCATTAATAGCTACTAAAGTTGGGTAAAAGTGTATGCGATGAATAATACAATAGTTTAACACTAAAATGACATTTGCAGAAAGTATTTCCACTCATTTCCCTAAGATCAACCTTTTCAGCATCAATGTGATTTTTCCTGATGAAGCTGTTCAGGATTGTGAGCGCGTTGCTGGCTCTGAAGGCCTCCTGGGAGGGCAGTGCTAGGGGGATCTGCCGGCCTGGGAGGGCAGTGCTAGGGGGATCTGCCGGCCTGGGAGGGCGGTGCTAGGGGGATCTGCCGGCCTGGGAGGGCGGTGCTAGGGGGATCTGCCGGCCTGGGAGGGCGGTGCTAGAGGATCTGCTGGCCTGGGAGGGCGGTGCTAGGGGGATCTGCTGGCCTGGGAGGGCAGTGCTAGGGGGATCTGCCGGCCTGGGAGGGCGGTGCTAGGGGGATCTGCCGGCCTGGGAGGGCGGTGCTAGGGGGATCTGCCGGCCTGGGAGGGCGGTGCTAGGGGGATCTGCCAGCCTGGGAGGGCGGTGCTAGAGGATCTGCTGGCCTGGGAGGGCGGTGCTAGGGGGATCTGCTGGCCTGGGAGGGCGGTGCTGGGGGGGGATCTGCTGGCCTGAGAGGGCGGTGCTGGGGGGGGATCTGCCTGCCTGGGAGGGCGGTGCTAAGGGGATCTGCTGGCCTGGGAGGGCGGTGCTAAGGGGATCTGCGGGCCTGGGAGGGCGGTGCTAGGGGGATCTGCTGGCCTGGGAGGGCGGTGCTAGAGGATCTGCTGGCCTGGGAGGGCGGTGCTAGGGGGATCTGCTGGCCTGGGAGGGCGGTGCTGGGGGGGGATCTGCTGGCCTGGGAGGGCGGTGCTGGGGGGGGATCTACCGGCCTGGGAGGGCGGTGCTAGGGGGATCTGCCGGCCTGGGAGGGCGGTGCTGGGGGGGATCTGCCTGCCTGGGAGGGCGGTGCTGGGGGGGATATGCCGGCCTGGGAGGGCGGTGCTGGGGGGGATATGCGGGCCTGGGAGGGCGGTGCTGGGGGGGGATCTGCCGGCCTGGGAGGGCGGTGCTAGGGGGGTCTGCCGGCCTGGGAGGGCGGTGCTGGGGGGATCTGCCGGCCTGGGAGGGCGGTGCTGGGGGGGGATCTGCCGGCCTGGGAGGGCGGTGCTGGGGGGATCTGCCGGCCTGGGAGGGCGGTGCTGGGGGGATCTGCCGGCCTGGGAGGGCGGTGCTGGGGGGATCTGCCGGCCTGGGAGGGCGGTGCTAAGGGGATCTGCGGGCCTGGGAGGGCGGTGCTAGGGGGGATCTGCTGGCCTGGGAGGGCGGTGCTAGGGGGATCTGCCGGCCTGGGAGGGCGGTGCTAAGGGGATCTGCGGGCCTGGGAGGGCGGTGCTGGGGGGGATATGCTGGCCTGGGAGGGCGGTGCTAGGGGATCAGCTGGCCTGTGAGGGCGGTGCTAGGGGATCAGCTGGCCTGGGAAAGACGCGTGTGGGCACCTGTGGGCCTGTCCTTTCTGCTGATGTTCTCCTCTTCCCTCGTGACCAGCCTTGCCGAGAGCGGATGCTTTGAAAGGCCTTTGGAATTGGAGTCTTTACTTGAGACATATGCCTCGGTACTGTGTGTCTTGCTTGGTCTAATGCTCTACCTGTAGCTCTGAAGGGACATCTCTGGTCACCAGGAGGGAAGAAGGAAGGCTGGCCTGGGGGTGGGGACCCTGGACTCAGACCTAGGCCAGAGCAAGACCGCTGACGGCCCTGCGATTGAGGAGGAGTTGGCCTGTGGGGGGTGAGGCTGGCTGGGTGGCTGGGCTGATGGCCACCCTCAGCACGCACCCCACAAAGGGGGCCTCTCATCTGTACTCACAAACCTTTAACCTATTCACGTTTCTGGTCCCTTCCTTTGCAAGGGAATTCCTTGTCACCTCATTTTTCTGAGTGATGTGTAGATGCTATAGGAATATTCTAGGGCTGGGAATGTGGCCTCGTGGTAGAGTGTTTGCCTCATACATGAATATTCTAGGTTCAGACGAGGGTGGAAATGGCCTTTGCAAGGGAAGATGACGCTTGCTGGGCATGTGCTTTCTAGGAGAGTCCATGAGCTCTGGAGAGTCTGGGGAACGATAAGCACGGGACCTCCTGCCAGCGAGCTGCGACCCGGGGAAAGTGGGATCTAGACCCGAGAGGCCCTTCAAGGCCCGTGGCCCATCCCGCCCTAGCTGCCACAGAGAGCTGCTCGTGAGTGGTTGTCCCTGACCGCTGGGCTACAGTGGCAGGTGGGGCAGGGCTTGGGCATGGCCTAGGAGGTTTGTGTCTACGCGGCCCCCGTGCTCCCTTTCGAGGGTTCCGAGAGTACCGAGGGACGTGGGTGATAACACAGATGAAAGCCACCTGTACAAGCACAACCTGGGTGCCAGCGGGCCCTGGCCGTGGGCCGTCGTGGGGCGGGCCAGTGGAGGTGGGGGAGATGGGGCCAGCTGCCTGGCGTCTGAGCAGGAGAGTGCCCAGCGTCCTCGACGCCCTGTTGACGCCCGTGCTGCCCCCACGGGAACACACTGCTGCCCCGCAGCACTCTGCCGGTGCCCCGTGCGCGTGGCCCGTGTTGTGGCGTTTGGGACTTGGGTCTTGTCACTTCCTTGCCGAATAGCTAACTGGCTGTCCTTCAGCTGGTCAGTGCCGCGTGTCCAGCCGACCCCGGCTGTCGCTGCGGGGCAGGGCCTCCTGGGCAGGACCCTGGGAAAGCCAGCGTCCAGGTCCCTCGCAGGCCTCACCAGGGCCGGCTCCCCCTCCTAGCAAATGCCCGGCACAGAGCTGGCCTCAGGAGGGCCCGACAGGGCTGCTGCGCCAGGCAGGCTGGCCAGTTCTGCACACTCTTACCCGTGTCCCGGGGCTCCCTGAGCTCACAGGGTTGGGCCCCTTCCTCCTGGCCTCTGCTTCTGGCTCGCCCCAGAGCCTTGCTTCAGACACGGTCCGGGAGGGTGGCTTTGTAGCTGTTGTCTCTGGTCTCAGGGCAGGGTGCTCAGTGGGAAGCTGCTCTCTCTCTCTCTCTCTCTCTCTCTCTCTCTCTCTCTCTCTCTCTCTCTCTCTCTCTCTCTCTCCAGACTTGGCTGTGGTTTCTGGGTGGTTGGGAAGTGCGGGGTGCACAGGCAGCTCCCCCAAGCACATCTTCAAGATCAGAGAGAGGTGGCGCCACAGGAAGGGCCGGGATGGGCTTCTGTGGGACGAGGTCAGTTCCCCGGCCCGCGGGGCGTGCTTACTGGAAGTGTGCGGTAAGGGTTTTGTTAATGGCAGTCATAAGCCTGCAGTAATTGACATTTGGACTCAGCTGTGTCCAGTAGGCAGTCACCCCGGCTGGGGAGCTGGGCTGGGCACACAGGGAGGTTTTAGGTCATTGTTTTCTACCTCTAGGCGAGAGATGGATGACTCGGGGAGGTTTGAGTGCCTGCTCTGAGCCACTGGAAGTTCCCAGAATAGCATCTGTGCTTGCTACGGGACGTGCAGGACGCACCCCTCAGTGCCCTCCGTGGCTGCCGTGGTTCTGCCTGTGGGAGTGACGGCCCCGGGCTCCACGCTGTGCCCCGCAGAGGGCATGATAGTCGATGGCATCCGCGGGGGAGTGGACTCGTAGACTGCGGCGGAGCGCCGGGGCTGCGGCCGGGGCGGGAGGGGCTGGCTTCCGCGCTCCTCCCAGGCTCCTGCGTCAGGTCCCTGGCTGTCAGGTGGAGGTGATGTGAGCCTCCGAGTGGAGTTGTTAGGAACGGAGGCTCCTGGTGGCAGCCGGTGCCGCAGAGCTGCTGGGTGTGGTCAACGTTTGGTTCCTCAGTTCAGTATCGGGGTGTCATGGAGACCCAGAGTCCAACTGTGCCTCCAGCTGCTTCTCCCAGATCCCTTGTGGGGGAAAGGGGCCTTCGCAGCCCTCGTCGCCCTTTTGCTCTCGGAGGCCTGTTAGGTGCTGGGTTGCTGAGAACAGACCCTGACACAGGTCACCTGCCAGTTACAAAGGGCGAAGTCTCCGTGGGGACGCTGCTGCCCTCCTCCACTCCCTCCCTGGGGCGACCCCTCTCTCTGCTAGAGCGCTGCCCAGACACCCGCTTCCCCGTTGCTGGGGGTCAGCGTGGGCAGCAGTGGGGTCCACCCCGTCAGGCCTGGTCCCCAAACCTCTCAAGCTCTGTGTGCCCACAGCCCACATTCTGCTTGTTGGCCGGTTGGCCTCCCCCCAACCCTCCATTACTGCTGGCAGCAGCCAGGGGCAGAGGCACCAGGTGAAAGCGGCAGCTTGGTGGGTTGTTGTTGTTTTTTTGCCAGTCCTGAGAGCTGAGCTCAGGGCCTGAGCACTCTCCCTGAGCTTCTCTTGCTCAAGGGGAGCACTCTACCACTTGAGCCACAGCGCCACTTCTGGCTTTTTCTGTGTATGTGGTGCTGAGGAATTGAACCCAGGGCTTCATGCATGCTAGGCAAGCACTCCACCACTAACTAAGCCACGTGCCCAGCCCGAAAACAGCAGCTTGGATGCACCGTCTCTACCATGGGCTGTGAAGTGGGGGGGGGGGGGGAGTGGAGGGGGCTGAGTTTGTATTGGTCTACAGGTGATGTTGTGGGCTCTGTGTTATCATCTAGACTATGGGATACAGCCTGTCTTATCTATGAAGTCTCAGAGAAGGGTGTGTTAACGTGCTGGAGACTTCAGAGCTAGACTCCCAGCACTTAGTCCTTCGCCTCGTCTCTTAGAGGAAGTTTTTGCGTGGGCTCCATGGGGCAGAACAATTGCTTTTCTGCTGTTCACAGTTGGGTCACACAGGAACTTAGAGACAAATCAAGTGCCTGAAGGAGAAAGACCAAAGTGAATGGATCCTTTTCCTTGACTGGTCTGAATAGATGAGGCAGAATTGACTAGAATGCTTTCTATTCTGGTAATTGGTGTGAAGTCACTGGATAAGATGGATGGAGTGGTTTTTCCTTCCTCCGGTATGTGCATTTCTTCCGTTGGTACTGTTTCTGTGCTGGTAGAGGCAGGGGTGCCGGGGCGGGGGGCTTCTTCCTGGCCAGAAGCTGAGACCCTCACAGTTTTGCCTGGCTGAGTCTCTGCCGTGGGCCGGCTGTGCAGAGTGCCCCCCCCCCATGCCAGGCAGGGTGGAACAGTGGTTTCCCAGAGAGACTGGGCGTGAACACCCAATTTGGGGATAATGACTCGCAGGCACTACTTTTTCTTTTTAAATTTATTTTATATTTTGCCATGTTTTTCATAATATCTAAGTTTCCCGATGTTTTTAGATCTTTTTCTCCGGTGAAGCACGAGTTTCTTGTCCTGGTCCCTGATCACTTTTTAAGCAGTTGGAACACCAGTGGCACTGTTGACTGCTTTCCGGGCAGCCTCTTTAGCTTGGTGGGCTTGTAGTACAGCTCCATCAGCCTTAGGACAGAGAGGCTCCGGAGACTCAGGCACATGAAGTAATTCTGAGTTATCTATCTCCAACAACATGCCAGTGATTTTACCAGCAAGAACAGGGTGCATGGCTTGGATAGGTGGAAAGCGCCTTTCACCCAACATTTGCTTTTGCTCTTGACGGGGGGGCAGATGCCAACATGGAAGCAGTCAAAGATTCCTGACCTTGTACCTGAACAGCAGGCTGTTGCATGGTAACTTGTGGCTGCACATTAAGCGATTCCTGCAGCGTATCTATACTGGGGAACGGTGCGGACAGCAGGAGTGGCTACTGCAGCCGCAGCTGCAGGACATGGACCCATTGTTTGTGTTGATGTGTTAGCAACATGCTGTGTGGACATGACTCGCAGAACCTGTGAAGAAGCTGGTCTCGTAGTACTAAATGGTGGTCGAGGAGCGGCTGGGCGGATGGCACCGGGCAGGTTTTGGAATGGATGAGGTCTGGCGCCCCAGGCAGTCAGCAAGGACTTGGTCTTGGTTGAGCGGTTTGGCTAGGAGGATAGGACACAGCACGGTCCTGAGTCTGTGGGATAGCTGCCATGAAGTAACCTGAAGGAGGTGCTGGCTGGCAGGGGTTGATTACAGGGTTGGGCACAGCTCGTGCACTAGCCGTTCTCTGCATACACTGGTTAGTGAGGTGAGCTTGGCACGCTTCTTTGCACAGAGCTGAAGCTACATAGAGTGGCCACAATTCTACCGTTCATTTCTGTAACTGCTTTAGTGGCTTCTTCTGGAGAGGAGAAACATCCAACCTCTTTGCTTCGACCACCTTCCATCATAACCTTTGCACTAGTGATGGTACCAGATGGAGAAGACTCTTTCCGGAGACGTTCATCATCAATACCATCATCAGGACTTTTCACATAAAGGTTAACACCCTGGTATCTGGTGATCCTATCTTGCTTCATCTGCTCAAATTTGCGCTTCAGTTCTGCCTGTCATTCCACTTTTTTTCTGAGCTCAACCAACATAAATCTGTTTTCCATTGAGCTCCTTTCCATTCATCTCATCCACAGCTTTCTGTGCATCTTCATGCCTTTCAAAGCTTACAAATCCAAAGCCTTTGGATTTCCCACTTTCATCAGTCATTACTTTCACACTTAAGGCAGGTCCAAACTTGCCAAAGAGTTCCTTAAGGCGCTCATCATCCATGTCTTCTCCAAAGTTCTTGATGTAAACATTGGTGAATTCTTTCGCCCTAGCTCTAAGTTCTGCTTCTCGTTCTTTATGAGACTTAAATCATCCAACAAATACTTTGTGATCATTTAGAAGCATCCCATTCATTTTTTCAATAGCTCTTTCAGCTGCTTCCTGTGTCTCAAAAATGTACAAATCCATAGCCCTTGGAACCATTTCCTCACAAACTACCTCACATGAAAGGATGTTGCCAAAAGCAGAAAATGTGTCACACAGGGCTTTCTCATCAATGGATTTGTCCAAATTTTTAATGAATATGTTGCCCACTCCACTTCTACGAAGTGATGGATCACGCTGAGACCACATGATGCGTACTGGCTCGCCCTTTATAACATCAAAATCCATGGTGTCCAAAGCAGGCTCCGCACCCGCCGGCGGCTGGAAGGTCACACGCGCGTGGCCCCCCAGATGGAGAGGTTGGGCCCGGCCCGGCTGAGCTTCTCGCAGAGCATCGCCTCGGTCACGTCCACGTCGGGGTGTGGATCCCCCACATAGAGCGAGGCCGTGGGGTAGCCGGGGGCGCTGGGGTTCATCTGGGCACGGCTGCCCGCAGGGCCACAGGCCACGACCTTTCCAGGAGGGAGAGCAAGTGCTGGGGGCAGGGCCAGAGCCGGTGCAGAGGGACAGAGATCGACTGGAAGAGACAGCGGAGTGGCCACTGCGGCTGGGAGAGAGGCTGGCGGTGCCGGGGGCAGGTGGTGGGGGGGAGGCCTTGGTCTCTGGGTTTTGGAGGTGCTGTGGGCCCACAGGCAGGTTGCTCTTGGCTGCTTTACCGGGTTATTTTATAAAAGAGGAGGAAGGAAAGAAAAAGTAAAAGTCTCCGGCGGGGGAGACGCGGATTTTTTGTAATTTCTTTTTTTTTTTTTTTTTAAAGAATCTTTTTAGATTTTTTTTTGGATTTTTTAATAACCCATGTGTGTTCCGAGCCCAGAGCACACACCTCAGTCTCAGCACTAACCGCCGGGGAGAAGGGCTTTTTAGTTTGTTTTTTTTTTAATTTATTTTTATTTATTTATTTATTTATTTTGCCAGTCCTGGGCCTTGGACTCAGGGCCTGAGCACTGTCCCTGGCTTCTTTTTGCTCAAGGCTAGCACTCTGCCACTTGAGCCACAGCACCACTTCTGGCTGTTTTCTTTATATGTGTTGCTGGGGAATTGAACCCAGGGCTTCATGTATACGAGGCAAGCTCTCTTGCCACTAGGCCATATTCCCAGCCCGGCTTTTTAGTTTTTGAAAAAGTCTTAAATTATTTTTTTAGGGATACTGGGACTAAAAAGGAATCCTAAAACTATTGTCACTACATAAATGTCAGGCGCTTTAAAAAGTTGTATGCCCAAGTTCACAATAGCACTATGATTAATAGCCCGAAGGGGCAAACAGCCCACATGTCTTCCAGCACATGCGGGGGTCAATAAAACATCCCACGATAGGATAGAACATCCCCAGCCTTCACAGAGGAGGGCTGCAGGTGGTGGCACACGTTTGTAAGCCTGGCCCCGGGGCAGGCAGGTTGGGGGGGACGGGGGAGGAGCACATGTTCTAGGCCAGCCTGGAACACACAGTGAGACCTTACCTTAACAACAACCACAAGACAAACCACAGAACCCTGATCAAAGTTCAGTGAGGGAAAATGAAAACATTTTCTTAAAGTCCAGGAATAAGACAAGAGTAGCTAATCTCTCTCTTTTTTTTTTTTTGGTCAGTCCTGGGCCTTGGACTCAGGGCCTGAGCACTGTCCCTGGCTTCTTCCCACTCAAGGCTAGCACTCTGCCACGTGAGCCACAGCGCCGCTTCTGGCCGTTTTTTCTGTATATGTGGTGCTGGAGAATCGAACCTAGGGCCTCGTGTATCCGAGGCAGGCACTCTTGCCACTAGGCTATATCCCCAGCCCCCATTCTCTCTACTCTTAGTACTCAATACGGCACTGGAATTTCTACTCAGAGTCATAAGGCAGGAGAAAGAAATAAAAGGGATTCAAATAAGGAAGGAAGAAGTCAAAATTATCCATGTTTGCGGATGATATGATTCTGTACTTGACTGCCCTACAGACTCAACCAACAAACTTCTAGAATCTGATAAACATCTTTGGAAACCTAACAGGATATAAAATCAATACTAAAAATTCAATAGCTTTTCTATATCCCAATAATGAACAGGTTAAGAAAGAAATCAGGGGGCTGGGGATATGGCCTAGTGGCAAGAGTGCCTGCCTCGTATACATGAGGCCCTGGATTCGATTCCCCAGCACCACATATACAGAAAATGGCCAGAAGTGGCGCTGTGGCTCAAGTGGCAGAGTGCTAGCCCTGAGCAAGAAGAAGCCAGGGACAGTGCTCAGGCCCTGAGTCCAAGCCCCAGGACTGACCAAAAAAAAAAAAAAAAGAAATCAGGAAAAATAATTCCGATCACAGTAGCCTCAAAAACAATGAAATACTTAGAAATTAACCAAGGAAGAGAAGGACCTTTACAGTGATAACTATAAAACCTCAAGAAGGAAACTGTAGAAGCTATCAGAAGATGGAAAGACCTCCCACACTCATGGGTTGGCAGAATTACTATCTTGAAAAGGGCTATATTGCAAAAAGCATTCTACAGATCCAGAGTAATACCCATTGAAGTCTCAATGTCATTCTTCACAGAAATAGAAAAATCAATCCAAAAATTCATATGGAAGCATAAAGGTCTCTGAATAGTGAAAGCAGGCTTGAGTTATAAGAACACGGCTGGAGGTATTGAAAGGATATCCCAGCCATCCCAGGGACCATGGGTAGATCGTGGTGGATGGAAGTAGAGCGCTCGGTCAGGAGAAGTTACCTTGGTGGTCCTCTGGGTAGGCTTAGGACAGCAGAATAGGTCCCGGAGGCAGCTTGGACCCCCCAGAAATGGGGGAGCAAATTCACCGGGGAACCTATTCCGGGTTTGGCACCCATGAAAGGATATGTCCCGGTCATCCTGGGGGACCATGCGGAGATAGTCACAGACAGGAGAAGAAGGTTCATATAGAGGTTTATTAGTGGGGCCGTAGTTCCCATGGGAGAGGGAGCTACATGGCATCTGCACCTTATCCAGGGGGCAGCTTCTCTGGGGCTAAAGGGGAAGTAGGTAGGTCTTAATGGTGATTGGGAGTGGCTCATTATAGGTCTAGGGTAGGGAGTTTAGGGGTGGGTGGATCTGGAGGCTAATGGGAGGAGCTGAGGAACTAAGGCGGGGGAAATGCTAACAGGTATTACAATACCAGACTTCAGATCATCCTAGAGAGCCATAGTAACAATGTACTGGCACAAAACAGACCCAAAGACCAGTGCAATAGCTTAGAAGACCCAGGAATATAGCTATAGCCACTCAAGCTGTGACAAATGAGTAAAACAACAACAATAACAAAAAACCTGAAAACATCCCCTGGAGAAGAGAGAGTCTCTCATCAACAAATGATGTTGGTAGTTGGATCGGTACGGGAGCGGAGAGTGGGCCGCAGAGAGCCCTGAGCAGCTCCGCCTCCGCCGCCGGCCTAGTTACCATCACGCCCCGGGGGGAGCCGCAGCTGCCGCAGCCAGCTCCAATCACCATCACCGCAACTATGAGCAGCGGGGCCGAGACCCAGCAGCCGCCCCCCCTCTGCCCCCCCCCCCCAGCGCTGCCGACACCAAGCCCGGCACCACGGGCAGCGGCGCAGGGAGCGGCGCCCAGGCGGCCTCACATGGGCAGCACCTGCCGGCGGGGACAAGAAGGTCATGTCAACAAAGGTTTTGGGAACGGTAAAATGGTTCAATGTAAGGAACGGATATGGTTTCATCAACAGGAATGACACCAAGGAAGATGTATTTGTACACCAGACTGCCATAAAGAAGAATAACCCCAGGAAGTACCTAAGCAGTGTCGGAGATGGAGAGACTGTGGAGTTTGATGTTGTTGAAGGAGAAAAAGGTGCGGAGGCAGCAAATGTTACCGGTCCTGGTGGCGTTCCAGTTCAAGGCAGTAAATATGCAGCAGACCGTAACCTTTATAGACGCTATCCACGTCGTAGGGGTCCTCCACGCAATTACCAGCAGAATTACCACAACAGTGAGAGTGGGGAAAAGAATGAGGGATCAGAGAGTGCTCCGGAAGCCCAGGCCCAACAATGCCGGCCCTACCGCAGACGAAGGTTCCCACCTTACTACATGCGGAGACCCTATGGGCGTCGACCACAGTATTCCAACCCTCCTGTGCAGGAAGAAGTGATGGAGGGTGCTGACAACCAGGGTGCAGGAGAACAAGGTAGACCAGTGAGACAGAATATCGGAGGGGCTGGGGATATGGCCTAGTGGCAAGAGTGCCTGCCTCATATACATGAGGCCCTGGGTTCGATTCCCCAGCACCACATATACAGAAAATGGCCAGAAGGGGCGCTGTGGCTCAAGAGGCAGAGTGCTAGCCTTGAGCAAAAAAGAAGCCAGGGACAGTGCTCAGGCCCTGAGTCCAAGCCCCAGGACTGGCCAAAAAAAAAAGAATATGTATCGGAGTTATAGACCACGATTCCGCGGAGGCCCTCCTCGCCAAAGATAGCCTAGAGAGGAGGGTAATGAAGAAGATAAGGAAAATCAAGGAGATGAGACCCAAGGTCAGCAGCCACCTCAACGTCGGTACCGACGCAGACGCCCAGAGAACCCTGAACCACAAGATGGCAAAGAGACAAAAGCAGCCGATCCACCAGCTGAGAATTCGTCCGCTCCCGACGCTGAGCAGGGCGGGGCTGAGTAAATGCCGGCTTACCATCTTTACCATCATCCGGTTTAGTCATCCAACAAGAAGAAATGAATATGAAATTTCAGCAATAAGAAGTGAACAAAAGATTGGAGCTGAAGACCTTAAGACCTTGCTTTTTGCCCGTTGACCAGATAACTAGAACTATCTGCATTATCTATGCAGCATGGGGTTTTTATTATTTTTATCTAAAGAAGTTTCTTTTTGGTAATGGCAAACGTTTTTGTTTTTTTAAAAGCCTGGTTTTTCTCAATACATCTTTTTTTTTTTTTTTTTTTTTTTTGGCCAGTCCTGGGCCTTGGACGCAGGGCCTGAGCACTGTCCCTGGCTTCTTCCCGCTCAAGGCTAGCACTCTGCCACTTGAGCCACAGCGCCGCTTCTGGCCGTTTTCTGTATATGTGGTGCTGGGGAATCGAACCTAGGGCCTCGTGTATCCGAGGCAGGCACTCTTGCCACTAGGCTATATCCCCAGCCCTCAATACATCTTTAAAGGTTTTTAAATTGTTTCATATCTGGTCAAGTTGAGATTTTTAAGAACTTCATTTTAAATTTGTAATAAAGGTTTACAACTTGATTTTTTTTCAAAAAAGTCAACAAACTGCAAGCACCTGTTAATAAAGGTCTTAAAAAAAAACACAACAAATGGTGTTGGGTAGATTGGATACCACCTGCAGGAGACTGAAACTGGGCCTCTAGCTCTCACCTTGGACCAAAGAACTCAGAGCAAGACCTACAGGTAATTACCACAGGTAACTATTTTCTGAATAGGACTCTAGCTGCCCAGAAAACAAGAGCAAGAAGTGACAAATGAGACTATATCAAATCAGAAAGTTTCTATACAGCAAAACAAATAATTACTAGAACCAAGAGGCAGCCCATAGAATGGGAGAAAATCTTTCCTGTTACTCAGCAGATAAAGGATTAGTATTCAGAGTATATAAAGAGCTAAAAAAAAAAACTTTATAAATAGCAAAAGAACAGATAATCTGACTAATAAATGGGCAAGCAAATTCAATTATACAGTTTTCAGAAGAAGAAATATGAATGGCTGATATGTGGAGAAACTGTCCACCTCTTTAGTCACAAAGGAAGTGCAAGTCAGAACAGTACTAAGATTCCATCTCACCTCAGTCAGAATGGCAGCCATCAAGAAGAGAGACAACCCTTCATGCTGGTGGGAAAGTAGGGTAGTCGGAAAGGAACACTGTTGGTGTGAATGTAAACTAGTGCAGCCCCTATAGAAATCAGTACGGAGAGACTTCAAAAGACTCATAGGCTTCCCTTCTGACCTTGCCATTCCACTAGTGGATGTAGATCTGAAGGAGAGTAAGTGATATGCCAGAAAGACGTGCATCCTTATGTCTACTGCAGAATTGTTCACAACAGGCAAACAGTGGGATCAGCTGAGGTGCCCAGCAGCAGATGAGTGGATAAATAAAGTGTGATACACATAATGTATATATAGCTGCAACCACCCAGGACTGAATGCCGACGGCTCATTCGCTCGTGGTCTGCATGTCTGTCCCCCGGGGCAGGTGTCAGCACTTGCCCATCGGCTGGTTAGGGTGGTCTCTCTGGGCCTCACAGGTTCACAGAAGCTGACTGGACAGCACTGTGGGGCCTCTCTTGGAGACCGAGTGGAAATGCCTTTCTTTTCCTTTCCTTTCTTTTTTTTCTCTTCTTTTCTCCCCTCTCCTTTCCTTGCATTAAGGTTTGAACCCAGGGCTTCATGCTTGTTAGGCAGGCACTGAGCCACTCCTACAGCGTCTTCCTTGTGTGCTATTTTCAGGATAGTGTCTTGCTTTTTTCCCGGTGGGCTTGAACCTCAATCCTCCTGTTTACAGTTACCACTTACTGTCTTTGGGATGACAGACATGAGCCACCATTCCAAGCAGTGACACTGCATAGAAGAGTCAACTTTTTGTCACGATAATGAGATGCCTGAAGCACCTAACTTTATAAAGCAAACGAGATTATGTGTCTCAGTTTTAGAAGTTCAGGTCCAAGATCAGGGGTCCCTCACTGGGATGCCTCTGATGAGGGTGGCAGATGGTGGCTGGACCTTCTGTCACCAAGGAGGAAGCCAGACAGAGGCTCCCATAGTCCCTTCGAGAGCACAGCCCCCTGGCAGCCTCCACAAGCTCCCACCAGCGCTGCCCGTGGACCAAGCCTTCCGTCCTAACAACCCTCTGCCCCGTCAGTACCCGCATTTGAACTACCACCCAAACATCTAAGTGGCTGGGGGAAAGGCCGAGGTCTCCAGGATGACAGCGAGGCCTGCTGAAGACTTCAGGCCCAAGGGTCTGGGGAGCAAGAGCTCTCGAGGACTGCAGGCAGCAGCCCGGGGCTGAACCCAGCTCCAGTGTGCAGTGAAATGAAAGACAGCTTTAGGAGACAAAAAAGCAACCGCCCCCAAGTCCTCGCCAAAGAAGTACTGGGAAATGTACTCAAAAAGAAAATTAAAGTCAGGCAGAAGGAGTGGGAGGCAAGCGGCCATGGTGGGAGGCCAAGCCGAGGACGGGCGTGTGGGCGGGGGCTGTGCCAAGGGAAGAGAATGAAGAGAACTGGACTGAAATGAGGGGCCTGAAACACAGGGTGGGTGGGAGAGTGGACTGGACTGCTGGGCGAATGCAGGCTGGCTTGGGATGAGGTTAAAGACGCGTCTGATGCTTGCGGGGCGTGGTGGCTCGGGTCTGTAAGGCCAGCTGCTTGGGAGGTTGAGAGGCAGGAGAGAGATGGTGGCCGGGGTGGAAGACTTCTGCAACCCCAGCTACGTGGGATGCAGAGCGAGGAGGGTGGTGGTCTGGGTAGAAGTATGAGAACTTAGCTAAAAGAATTACTGAACTAGGGCGGAAGGTATGCCTTAAGTCAGGAGAGAATTTGCCTTGGCCAAGCCTAAGGACTTGAGTTCAAATCCAGGTGCCGCAAAAGCAGATTTTTAAGTAGGAAAAAAACATGTGCCTGACTCCAGCCTGCAAATTCAGCACGCGGATGGCGGATGAACACAGGCCGAACGTGTGAGGGGAGAGGAGAGAACCCGTAGCTCCCACCGAGGAGAGGCCTGGGCGCGGACAGCGCGGGTGTCTTCCGTCCACTTGAGGCGCCAGGAGAGCGGAGCGGCGTGGAGCGGAGCCACACCCCAGCAAGCAAGGGTTCGGCGCCGTAGAAGTAACAGCATGTTGTGGTCATCACCGTGAACACGGGCCCGCTCACCTGGCCAGAGTCTGACTCCGTGCTCAGGCCTCGCGCCGTGAGCTGTGGGCAGATGTCCCCGGGGCTGTGGGGCTGCGGGCTGCCAGGCCAAGCAGGGCCCCAGGGCGGGGCTGCACCCACAGGGACAGTGCCCGGCCCTGGTCCCAGCTCCCTGCAGCCAGGTCTGAGGGGAGGTTGACCTGCAAGGTGCTTTGGAAGACGAGGGGGCGGCGGGGCTGGACATGAGATGAAGGCCCACTAGCGGTCTCGAGGCAGGCCTGACCAGGAACGGGGGTGGCACTGCAGGTGGTCAGGTGGCCGGATGGGTGGTGCACCGTGCACAGAGGCGCCCACAGGGAGGCACCGCCCTCCGTGTGTGTGTGGGGGGCCCTCTGGTCCCCGGTGCACTCTGCACAAGCACATTCCTTTAGGGTCTCCTCCTGTGGGACGCTTCTTCTCGGTGTTGCCCCCTCTGCCTCCCGTGTTCCCTGGGGCTTCTTGAAAAGTGCGGGAGCTGCTCTGATGCCCGGTGGGAGGCATGGGAGGGCCGGTGTCGCAGTCGGCACCCTGTGGACTGGGCAAAAAGCGTTCCTTCCACATGCCTGATGTGGTGCACACAAAGCCTGCCCGTGAGGGGAGGCGCGTGGGGGTCTGCGTGTGTGGGGGTCTGCGTGCGTGGGGGGAGGCGCGTGGGGGGAGGCACGTGGGGGTCTGCGTGCGGGGAGGCGCGTGGGGGTCTGCGTGCGTGGGGGGAGGCGCGTGGGGGTCTGCGTGTGTGGGGGGACGCGCGTGCGAAGGGATGGGCTCTTGGAGGTCAGCCATGCTGCACCCCGGCCTGAGACGTTGACCGTGACTCCTGAGGACGTGGACCGGGGCGTGGTTTGCTCTGCAGGTGTTGGCGAGTGCTGTGGTCTTGGTGTTTTTAGACTTTGTCTCAGCCGTGGGGAAGGCATAATTAACTTTCTGAGGCTGATCACATTCTGCAGACACAGCCGCGTCATCCGTGTTGGACTCCGGGCCATGAACCCCTGGCCGAGCAGGGGCTCACGCGCGGTGTGGTGGATGAGCTGAGGCCTTGGGTGCGGGGACCCAGGAGCCTGCGCAGCCCCTCCCCCTCAGCTTCCTGTCCTCTCATGCAGGGGGTGGTGTGCTTCGGGGTGCCTGGAGTGTGGGTGACCCTTCACCAGCCCCCACGGAGCCTCGGGCCAAGCGCAGGTCTTGGGGCGGCGCGAGGCTGCTCTCCCGCCGCGGGGCCCTGGCCTGGGGCGTGGGGAGCTTTGCTCTGATGTTTCCTCCAAATCAAGTTTGCGAGGAGGGATGATGGGCCGCCCGGGACTGGGCCGCGGGGGAGGAGTGGGGCCCTGCGGGGGACCCGGCCCCTCTCTTGGTCACTCGGGCTCCTGCCGTGTTGCTGGCTGGACACACTTGCTCTGGCTGGCTGTCCAGGAAGAAATGCTGCTAGGCTGAGAAATGCTGGCTCCAAGCGCCCCGAGAGTCCTGTCTCCATACTTCCTCCCTGCGGCCCCCAAGCCCGGACCGGCTGGGGCGCCGGCAGCATCCCAGCCCTGTCCTGATCATGCCAGACGTAGGCCCTGCCGTGGCAGCCTCCTGGGGTAAGGATGACCGCCTCTGGAGCCCAGAGCTGCTGCATGAATGTGCTGGGGTCTGCTGAGCTCCCGGGGGCCTCCAGGGAGGAGCCCCGCAGATCTGGGCCGAGCAGACTCCATCCAGTCCATGCTTGCTGATGGGTGCCGGTCTACTTCCACTGGAGATCATTTACAGGGTATGCAAAGCACAAAGAACACCAAGAAGCCCTCGAGGTCCCCTAATCCTGTCGCAGGGAAGACTGGATACCTGGGTTTGCGGAGACTTAGAAAATGCAACAAAACTTTCTGGGAAGTTAGAGACTCCTGCGTGCAGTGCAGCAGGATGAGGTTCAAGAATGGGTTGGAGACTGAGCGTACCCCACCCTCAGTGCCCCCGCTTCATCGTTAGTGGTGCTAACCTCAGCATGACTGCTTAGAAGGTTGAAGGTGAGTGTCCACGGACCTGCATGCGTGTGTTCTCCCTGTACCCGGGGGAGACAGTAATGCGTGGTGCGTCAGCTCAAGGTTTTCCATCGGAAGAACGGGCCTCAAGTCCCCCCAGTCACCACCGTCCCCCTCGTGGGCCCCACAGACGAAAGCGCCCAACTGGGCAGCGTGTGATGTCTGCTTTCTGGTGAAAATCCACAAAAGCCTTCCGTGCCTTTTCAGTGTCTCGTGCTACGTCAGCAATCCGATCGGAGACACGCCAGTGCTCCGCTACGTCAGCAATCCGATCGGAGACACGCCAGTGCTCCGGGAGGGCTTTCCTTTGTCTCCCACGGCCGCTGTGGCACCTTGCCCTCTCCCAGCTCCTCCTGCGCGAGGCCCCGCCTCTTCAGCCTGTCTGTCACAAGGAGGCCTACAGAGAGCAGCTGCTTGTGACACTAGCAGCCTGGGCAGGAAGGTCTGTGAGACTCCCCCCCCCCCCCCCCCAACTACTTACCAACAAACTGAGAAGTAGACCTGTGGCGCAAGCGGTGAAGCACCAGCCTTGAGCTCAGGTCCTAAGTGCAAGCCCCCTGCACCGGAGCGCACATGCACACACACACACACACACACACACGCACACACACGCACACACCAACAACTGCTTGTCCATTTCTCACAGATGAACACAGCTCTTCTCTGTACCCATTTGTGTGATGTCACACCACTTAGGTTTTTAACAAACAGTGTGGGGTGTGTGCTGCCAGTGATGTGACTGTTTCACCCTGATGGGTATTCTAATCCGGCCTTTTGAATTTGGAACACATCAGCATTTGCATCATCAGTTCCTGAGGTCTTTTCTGTGTACTTCGTTTGCTTCATCACCGTCTGAAATTCGTTTTTTACAAGGACGGTTGATCACGGTGTGGATAAAGGTTGGAGTGATGGTCTGTGACCACACTCTGGTCACTGATCTTCAGAGGCAAGTCCACTGACATTACATTGCTGATAGCGCCTCGTGTGCCCCCCTCCCCCCCCCGCCTGCCCACAGCAATTGTCCTCTGAGTGACCACAGGACAAGGCAGGTGGGGCTCAGGGAGCTGACGAGAAACATGTGTGTCTGTCCTGGCTGTGCTGTGATAGACATTATTTGTCCCTCAAAGTATATGCTATTGTGACTACTCACTTAATATAAACTTACGTTGCCGTGAAGAAAGCTCCTGTATTTACTGAATATCATGTCCTGCTTGCAGGGGTCCCTGCACCCCAGGCGCTCTCCTGACCAGCGGGAGAAGGGAGAAAGCGCGCCTCGCCGAGGCTAAGCCCAGAATAGGTAACGAGTGCCCGCGCACAGCCCAACCCAACCTTTCGCCGGAGGTTAGACAGTCAGACAACTCGAGAGAAGTTCAAGACCGCTCTCCGTGTATTGGCACAAACCTGATCTTAAATATGGGCAATGGCGGCAGGAAGAAGAGGGGTGTAAGGTACCTAGCCAGGGGCTATGATTGGTGGTCGGAGCTGTCAGTCAAGGGCGGAAGGCCATGGGACCTCCCTAAGGGCGGCCTAAGTCTACGTCACTACCAGCAGGACCGCCCCCAGGTTACTGCCGGCCGCCATCTGGCTGCACGTGGTCTTAAGGCTGGGAGGCGCGGCCAGTTAGAGCCGCCTTTCCGGTTCCGGACCCAGAAGGCAGGCGGGGCTAGCTGGGATCCCTCTTCCAGGAGGTGATGCCAACAAACATGCCCCCAGGGACTGAGGCAGGCGGGGCTCTTCAGGGCCTCACTCCCGAGGCTCAACAACCACACACCTCCGGGGTGCGAACGGGCAGGGCCAGTTGGTGCGCCCCACATCTCCCCCTTTTTTGTTTTTAATAAGCAGGTGGATGTCCTACTGGAGAATGCGCCTGTCTTAGGTTGTTCCCCCCTTGAGGAATCCTACCCGTCTTTGGCTGACCATCCTTGCTCTTCGGGCCATCCTACCTGAGAGGCTTGCCAGCACCAGCAAAGGAACTCCGGGGGGCGGTGGGAGAGGGGTCTGCGCAGAAGAGGAGGCCCTGCTATTTCTGCCTCACGCCTGTACACCGGTAGACTGCACATCCTGGAAGGGGCCATGACCAACCTCCTAGGGTTCCCAAATGGCTAAAAGCAGCATAATGCTGCCAGACCACCGTTGACTGGACAGCTCTGGCTCATTGCTTAAGAACTAGGGGAAGCCTATTTGCCCTAGCATGGTCAGGTGTAAATACAGAGGCAATATAAGCACAGAGGCACATGCAAACACAGAGGCAAATATGAACACAAGGGTCATGGGGGGGGTCTCTCCCACGAGGGGGAGAGGGTAAGGGAGCCACCCATCTGGCTCAGTCCAGGGAAGGTTGGAGTTTAGTCCGTCTCCAAACTGCTCAAGGTGGGCAGGCAGCGCCATCCCCCATCTCTGGCGGTGAGGTAGAAGCAGGTCCAGGCCTTGGTGGTTCTGGAGGTCCATGGCAGCCAAGGTGCTAGTGACTTAATGCATGTGGTTAGCAAACATTTTATCATAAACATTGAAGCAAGGTGCAAAAAAAACCCTCAATGTTTATCCCCGCCTCCCCAATGGGAATCCCCAAGCTCAGCAGCAGGGGAAGGGCAAAAAGGGAAACAACAGTGCAATACTTCATTTCAGTTTTTTGGCAAAGCTGTAGGCAGTATCACCACTGCGAAACATTGCACCATAAAAGACACTAAAGTAGAGTCTAGAAAGCAAGCAGCAAGCAGGGCTGGGCACTGGAAGGAAGGGAGGCTGGCTGTCGCCATTGTCGTCTGTTGGGGACACTTGGCTCTGAGCGCTTCTCCCGCTGGCAGGAGGAGCAGGGAGCGTATCGCAGGACGGCAGAGCGGAGATGAAGTAGAGCCGCGAAACCGCCCGCCCCGAGCCCCCCTTAAGTTTAAAGCAAGACTCAGGACACAGGCGTCTTTCGGGGAGCCGTTAGGTGAACATCCGTTTAATAAAGGGAAAGACAATTACATTTATAGCAGTAATGACGGTGGGAAGGGGAGGGACTTGGAGTGGCTAACTAGGTACTAGCGATAGGCTAATGAGCTGTCCATCCAAGGGCGGCATCCTAGGACCTCCTCCATGGGCTAACGTCACATCCCACAGGACCGCCCCCTGGGCTCCGGCTGGCGCCATTTTTTTTTTTTTTTTTTTTGGCCAGTCCTGGGCCTTGGACTCAGGGCCTGAGCACTGTCCCTGGCTTCTTCCCGCTCAAGGCTAGCACTCTGCCACTTGAGCCACAGCGCCGCTTCTGGCCGTTTTCTGTATATGTGGTGCTGGGGAATCGAACCTAGGGCCTCGTGTATCCGAGGCAGGCACTCTTGCCACTAGGCTATATCCCCAGCCCCGGCTGGCGCCATTTTGACACACACGTGCTTCGAGACGGGAGGTGGGGCTGGTTAGCTACCTCTTCCGGTTCCGGACCCGGAAGGGAGTAGGAGTGGCTAACAGCCACGCAGCCCCAGGGTGGGAGAAGGGGCGGCCAGTCAGGACCGCCCCCTTAAAGCTATAGCCGGTGCCCAACAGTTGTCCACCGCTGACACTCGCAGACAGGTTTCCTGTGGTTCCAGGGAGGAGCAGCCTTTCTCTCAACCGAGACGAGTGCTCAGTAACCTCAGAAGATACTTAAGGGGAATGCACAAAAACATTCTCTCCAAAGAGGAATTTGGTTAGTAGCACAGATGGCGGAAAGCAGGGAGAAAAACCATGCATTAAGACCTTGTCGCTGTTTTAAAAAAACCCTGAAATCCCCCTACTTGTCAGACCTGTGGTGAAGCAGGAGCGAAAGCAAATAATTTTAAAACCATGATGCCAGTTTTTACATGTTTTACCAACAGACAGACAGACGGACAGACATGCAGATAGACAGTTGTGCACAAGCTTTGAGCACACTTAGAAAAAACCTTTCTCTCTTTTTTTTGAATCGGCCATGTAAGTTTCCTGGAATTCCAGTGGCAAAATAATATTATTTTGCCCATATTCTAGAACCACGTGGTCAGTTAGAAAACAAAAAAGCTTTTTCAGCAAACAAGATTTAAGCAATCAAGGTCACAGTTGCAGACTGCAGACAGGAGGCTGGAGTCTCACCTCCGTCTAATACATTCCTCAGCTTCCCAGTCTCAAAAGCGCCTTTACTGTCCCCAGATGTCCCTTTACCACCTGGAGGGCCCGGGGAGAAACCGGCCATGAGGGAGAGGGTCAGGTAGACCCCAAGAGGGCTTTCCTCTCCCAGGCCCACGCAAGATGGTGGGGAACCTCTGGTGGAGGGGCGACGAGGCCGCGGAGGCCGCCCGCCCCCGCCCCGCTCGTCCGCCACGTGTCCTGGGACCGAGGTGCCTGGCCCAGGATCCAGGGGATCAGGCCAAGGCCCGTCCATGGGCCCATCGGAGTGAGGTGCCGAGCCCCTCTCCTCCTGGGCAGCGGGAAGGCCGCTTCCCTCCCCTCCAGGGCGCTCTCGCCCCCCTGCAGATCCCTCCTGGGCCCAGACGCTTTCCTTCAGGGGGCCTGGAGAAAAACAAGCCTCAAGGGCAGAGAGGACTGGAAAGGCCTCCTGAGGGAGCTCCCCTCCCAAGTCCAACTTCCTCCTTTTCACTTTCTGCTCTACGGGGCCCCGAGCTGTCCAGCTAGCAGCCCCCGCCAGCCGCACAGGGGTGGCGCGTGTCCCAGATCCTTTAGGCCCGGGAGTCTGACATGTCCTGTCCGGTATTTTGCTGACTTGGAGTTTGCCCCATTCTTCCCGGGGAGACTCTTACCTATGGAAACTCGCTTCACCGGGCTCACCCATAGTTCCGGTGTCCCGTGCTTGCCTATTTCCTGTGTCCTGTGTCCTGTGCCCCACGTTCGGGCGCCAGCTGCAGGGGTCCCTGCACCCCAGGTGCTCTCCTGACCAGTGGGAGAGGCGAGGAAGCGCGCACTGCCGAGGGTAAGCCCAGAATAGGTAACGAGTCGCCCGCACGCAGCCCAACCCAACCTTTCGCCGGAGGTTAGACAGATGACTCGGGAGAAGTTCAAGACCGCTCTCCGTGTATTGGCGCAAACCTGATCTTAAATATGGGCAGTGGTGGCAGGAAGAGGAGGGGTGTAAGGTACCTAGCCAGGGGATACGATTGGCGGTCCGAGCTGTCAGTCAAGGGCGGAAGGCCATGGGACCTCCCTAAGGGCGGCCTAAGTCTACATCATTACTAGCAGGACCGCCCCCAGGTTACCACCGGCCGCCACCTGGCTGCACACGGTCTTAAGGCTGGGAGGCGCCGCCAGCTAGATCTGCCTTTCCAGTTCCAGACCCAGAAGGCAGGCGGGGCTAACCGGGATCCCTCTTCCGGGAGGCGGTGCAAACACACCCCCCCCCAGGGACTGAGGCAGGCGGGGCTCTTCAGGGCCTCACTCCCAGGAGGCGGCGCAACAGCCACACACCTCCGGGGTGCGAACGGGCGGGGCCAGTGGGTGCGCTCCACACTGCTTGTGGTTGCCTTGGCAAGGCCAGACTAAAGAGAGTTCCCGGAGTGCTGGGGTGCCTCTTACATTCTTGTGGGATAGAGGGATAAGAGAAGGAGTAAACTTCTGGGAAAAGCTTTCAAGCAGATCTGGGGGACTCTGCTGTCCCCATTGACACGTGGTGACCTTTCTCTTTGCCTGGAGGATTGTTTTCCCCCATGAGGTAGTTGTGTTTGGGTTTGACATTATTTAGAGTGATCTTGAGGAGCTAATTGAGAAATTGATGTCATGTAAGCTTTTAATCTGCCTCTCTTGATGGGATCCATGTCTAATGTAGTCATAATTGCCAGTTTTGTATGTGCCTTGATGTCTAAATGTATTCCCAGGCTGTGCGGGGAATCACGGTACCCGTGCAGAGGCTGGCGGAGAGCATGGGCTGTGTCCTGCCTCCTGCTGGGTGCTGTGTGGAGGGGCCCACTGCAGGCCATGGGTGCTGGCAGGAACGGCAGGCCCGATCTGAGCAGATCCTGCCTTGGATGGTAGCCACGACACAGCACTGTGGATTTGTGTGCGGGAGGTGAGTCCCGGCGTGCTCCCACAGGATGGGATGGGCCGCGCTGGCCTGCCGCCTTGCTGGGAACCGCCTTGCTGGGAATTCACAGGCCTTTAGGGTCTCCCCAGTCACGTGACTTGGTCTGGCCAGTGAGTGGCTAGCAGAGCCTTTCTACCTCTTTCTACCTGTTTTCCTGTCCTTGTAAGGATCTCCCCCACTTAAGTCTCAGCCCAGTACCTACGTTACCTAGGTAACTGGTAACTGGCACACCTTGAGGCAGTTACCTCCCCCTTCTCTCAGGTCACATCCAAATCCAGCTGGCCACACCTCCCGCCCCTGCCCTAGATAAGGCATGTCCTGGCTGGCCATGGTTCAGCGCTTCTCTCCTGCCATGCATCAGGTCCTAGGCGGAGGGGGTGGGGATCTGCACGGAGCCCTCCTGGAGGTGGACCTCTTACAGTATCCTCCGCTGGCCCGACAGGAGCTCCACTCTGTCCTATCTCAGCAACCCAGGGGTCCACCTGGCCTCCTCCAGACAAGACTGGACTCTGGGAACCTACACCGTGTGACTATTGGGGGTCCTTGCTCACCTCAGACCCTCCACTGAAGGCAGCGTGCTATGTCGGGGCCAGGTCAGTAGGCGGGAAGATAGGTGCTCCTGTGCAGAGTGTCTGAACCAGGCATGGTGGCACACACCTGTAACCCCAGCACTGGGGAGGCTGAGGCTGGAGGAGCTCAAGATGGAGGCTAAGCTGGTTTAACAAAACAGTGCCTGGGTAGAAAGCCAGCAGCTGCCGAGCTGAGAGTCAGAGTCTGGGGAGAAGAGGAAGGGAGAAGAAAGCGTTAGGGGTTTAGGTGGGGTGGAAAATCACCATAGGCAAGTCATACTCGGTGCTGGCTCTGCCCTGGAATAAGAAAAGACACCACATGCAGTGTTCCTGGGGCAGGCTAGACACTGGGGAGCCTCCTTCAGGAGGGCAGGAAGGTGGCTGGAGCCGGGGCCGGCGGCCAGCCTGGGCCACATGGCAGAAAGGGCTGCGGGTGAAGCTCAGTGGTGGAGCGCTTGCCTCGTGCGCACGAGGACCTGGGTTTGGTCCCCAGCGCGGCAGCAACAGTAGGCGACCTGTGGAAACCCCCTTGTGAGCTTGAGACCGCTGACAGTGCCCATCGTGACTTCCTTCCCAGAGGGCCGCGAGGGGCCCCGTGCCCGTGCCACCGCCGCCCGCGCTCCCCAGGGCGCGGCGGGTGGCTGACTGGCCGGCCCCCCCTCTTAGGAGGACGGGGACTCGGCGCTGGGGCGTCTAGGGAGTCGACTCGGCTGGGCTCCACGCGTGGAGCATCGGCGGCAGGTGGCAGGCAGGCCTGGTCCTTCCCAGGCGGGCGGCGTGGGTGACCCTGGCAGGCTGGGGCCCAGTGGCGGTGGGCGCAGTGGGACCCCGCATCCACGGCCCGGTCCTGTCTCTGGATCCTGCCGTTTCTGCTCACAAGGGCCCAGGGCCAGAGTCCATTCGGCCGATCCTGTCATGAGGCGAGTGTGCGTGTGCGTGTGTGTGCGTGTGTGTGCGTGCACTGTCCTAACTCAGTGCTTTTCTAAGTGGAAAGCAGATCACGCCACCACAGGGCTCCTTAAAGGCAAGTATATTCTCTGTGGTCCAGCGTCTCCTGTACCATGGATGGAGAGACGTGCTGGCAACCTCTCTTTCCTGGAGTGAGGAGGCCACGTGGAGCACAGGAAAGTCGGCCACAACGTGAGACACCGTAATACCGGCACTAAACACGTTCCCTGTGGCCAGAGACGACCGTAGAGGGGAAAATATTGGTAATGCTAAACTGGAAAATTTATCGATTTTAGAAATGTATAAAAGCTAATGCAAATCACTTAGAAAAGAGAAGTGCAGAGGGAAACATGGCTGAAGGCCACGGTGCCCATTAGGGCTGGGTGTGTGGTGTGTGCTAGGAAACGAAGTGCAGACCCCCAGGCCCCACCCTGCTTAACTGTCTCCTCCATCCCCTGGCCGGTCCTGAGGGCAGGCCGTCCCGTCTGCATGCTACAATACCCCTTCCTCCATGTCTCTCGCTGGTTAGAACCTAATCTCAAGGCCATATCTAGCTGCAAGGCAGGCTTGGAAATACCAGCCACACAAACACTGAAAATTAGGAGTCTAGCCGCAGTGGAAAGACCAGAACAGTCTGTTGCAAACACAGTAAAGCAACTGTGCTAAGGGTTCGCCCCTAGCAGCCACAGGTGATTAGGAAGTGAGGCCCTGACCTCTCTTGGTCCTGTGCCCCAGCCCTGCACGCCCAAGCCAAGTGTGGCTCAGGCTCCCGTGCTGTCCGCTTCCCCAGGTTCGGCCAGTGGGGGGGGTGGAGGAGGCAGAGTGCGGGTCCCCACCCCCTCTGGGCCTTACCTTCCGCAGCAGGCTCTCATTGCTGGCTCCCCCTTCAGCCCATGCCTGCCTCTCTCCTTCCAGCCTGGGCTGGAGCCCCTTTCCTTGAGGCTCTGTTTAGGTCCTAGCAGGATTGCTGTTTTCTGGTTTGGATCTTGCTAGTTTGCTGCCACAGCAGCAAAGTAGCTGAGATTATCCCCTTACTTCTTGTTATTAGCATACATTAGTTGGACAAGAAGGCAGCCTGCTTGTCTCCTTTCCCTGCCTGTGTACAATGTATCCAGTCAGCTGAGGTGATGGATTGATGAGGAGGAAGTTAACTTGCCGGTTCTGGAGGTCCAGTGGCTTCTGTCCTGTGGTGGGGCTGCCCGGCGTGGGAGGGCAAACCTCACCTCAGCGTGCAGGCCGCAGGCGGCAGGGAGAGGAAGCATGTTGCCCTCCCACCTGCCCCTAAGAGGGCACAGCCCTGCCGTCCTGCACGCCCCTCCGCAGGCCCCTCCTCCCCGTAAGGGCTCCGCCCCCTCCCAGGACCCTGGCTGCCCGCAGCGTCCACCCCCTGGGGCTTGCCCTGATGCTTACTTAACCCTGGGAGTTTGCAGTCGGGATGCTCTGAAATGCCGGCTCTCCTTCCTCCCTGACGGGAAGATGCTGCTCTGGCGGGCCCAAGGCCCGCACGTTCAACATCCTAACGGCCGGCCAGGTGCGGAGCGCTGGGTCGGCGCTTCCAGCCTCTTGGGGCCTCACATTTGTCACCGGGGTGTCAGAAAGGACAGGATTGAGTGTCCCCCACTAGGAAACAGTTCAGCGGGTGTCAGGGGACACAGACGGGTTGTTTCACACAGTCTGTTCGCATTGCTGGGCGGCTGGCGCGGCTTTACCTTCGACAGCCACGTTCGTGGTGCAGTTGAAAAGGTCACTGAAACACGGCTGGCTGCTTAGCCAAGCACTGCACACAGTGTAGAGAGCAGGTGAGGAACTGAATGCACAGTTGCGTTCTATTTAAAGATCTGTAAGTGCAGGGCTGGGCGTGGTAGCTCATACCTGTAGCACGAGAGGGATGTGTAATACTCTGAAGGCAGTGATGAGAGGATTGAGCTTTGAAGCCAGAGTAGGCGAAAAGTCAGTGGGACCCTATTTATAAAAACAAGAGCAGCCTGGGCATGCTGATACACGCCTGTAAACCCAGCACTTGAGGGATTGATAGGAGGATGAAGTCCAGGACTGGCTCCGTGCCTGAATGTAAACGAAAGCAACCGGGCTACGGGAACGACCCCTACGGCTCCAGCATCGTATGCTAGCACGTACGCTGCAATAAGGCCCCTCATGTGAAGCCACGGGTTCGATTACGTGCTTGACCTTCATTCTGACTTCTTTGGGCTCTCTGTAGAAATGGACCACGTCCTGGGGGATTCACCCAGACTGAGAAGACCAGAGAGAATGGACGGCTTGTTGCCAGTCTTTTTTCAGGCAGTGGCTGCTGGGCCTCACTTATCCCCTTACCCATGACCCCCTGGGGTTAAGAATGAGGTGCTTGGCCCCCAGCCTCAGGGCAGAAGGGCACCATGGTTATGGTGCTTCGGCACTGGGTGTCACTTTCCTCTCTACTGTTGAGTCGAGCTTTTTCATAGCTTTTGTTTTGCCAGTCCTGGGGCTTGGACTCAGGGCCTGAGCACTGTCCCTGGCTTCTTTTTGCTCAGGGCTAGCACTCTGCCACTTGAGCCACAGCGCCCCTTCTGGCCTTTACTATATATGTGGTGCTGGGGAATCGAACTAGGGCTTCACGTATACAAGACAAGCACTCTTGCCACTAGGCCATATTCCCAGCCCCTGTTTTCGTACCTTTTACAAGAAGTAATTGTAAGTCCTGTGTTTAACGCACATAGCCATTACTAAAGGCTTCAGCATAATTTGTTCTTGGAGGCTGGAGGGTGTGATGGGAGTTCCTGTAGAGGGAGGTGCCTGCTGGGAATGCCCCCCCCCCCCCCGTGCCAGCCAGGACGCGGTGGTCTTCTGTCAGGTGTGCTGTGGTTTGGCTCTGCCTGGACCCCTGGGGGCCCCAGGGCAGCATTCCTGAAGGTGCCCGGCTGACTTGGGGCTGGCCAGAGAGGTCTGGGACACGGGGGCTGTGGACAGGGGCTCTGGGCTGCTGCTGAGCGCGTCTCCAGAAGAAGCCTTGGGGACAAGGACTGGGTTGGGGAGTGTGCAGTTCACGGGTAGGGTCCACCCCCCCCATGCTTAACCCTGGGTGCTCTGAATTGATGGCTCTCCTTCCTCCCTACTGCGGAAGGGCCCAAGGCCTGCGTCAGGCATGTGGGCAGGGCCTGAGTGAGGCTGGCGGTACGGGAGCTAGAGGGCGAAGGCCCGAGGGCAGACACGCTGGGCTGGCCTGGGGAGCGGGGCTGACGGGGCTGGCGCAGACACGGGGCGCCGTGGGCAGGCCGGGCTGTGGGAGCTCCCGTGCTCCAGGGATGCCGGTGGTGTGGGGAGGGGGGGTGGCCGACACAGCAGGCCTGGGGTGGACCTCTGCCTGAGTGTAGGGAGACTGACTCCTGCTTTCCTCGGAGGTACTGGGATTTGAACTCAGGGCCTCCGCATCTACTCCACAGGTGTTCCCCCCTCCCCCCCGCCCGGAGCCCTTTTTGCTTTAGCTTTGTGTTTTTCAGGTAGGGTTGGGAATTTTGTCCAGGGTGAGCATCAGACAACCACCCTCCTACCACCTCCCGTGTAGCTGGGATTACAGATGTGTGCCACCATGCCTGGGCTGCCTCTCGTGGGCTGCGGTGAGCATTGAAATGCAAGCCTGTGTGCGTACGCGCCTTCAGGCCTCCCGTGAGAACTGCAGGGGCAAACTCTCCAAGCCACGGGAGCTGCCACTTTGTGCCTCCGAACACGCCTGAAAACGCGAGGCTCTTTCCAAACGCGAAGCTCTTTCCCAGCGCCGCCTCCACCCCATCCCCAGGCCCGCTGGAAAGTTCACTTGTCTCCTTGTTGCAGTCTGTGTGTTGAACACATTCCGCAAATACCTGGTCTGTGGCTAGACTTTCCATTTCTGAGCAGTATCTTTGGAAAAACAAACATGAATGCAGATGAGATCGCAAAGATTATTTCCTCTTTCCTAGTTCATGAGTTTTATTGTGTGTATGTGAGCTATTTAAGAAATCCTTGCCAAGCTCAAGAATGGTAAGATTTTTATAGCTTATTTTTCTGTGTATGATGTGCAGCGAGGTTCAAGGATCTTGGATGTCTACTAGTTTAATCATGACTCTCCCTCACCCCAGCCCCGTTCATTGAGAAGGATTTGCTTTGGTTGATTTCTTTGGTCCTTTTATAAAACATCAGTTGGCTCTGTACATGTGAATCTCCTCCTGGCTTTTATTCTGTCGCGTTCTCTAGGCATTGTGACTGCTACTGTCACGTCTCTATGTCCCCAAGCACGCTGGGTGCCACTGGCCATGGGTCAGGTCTGGCTGTCAGGGTGACCCTGCCAGGCTGGGGGTCAGACCTCACCGTCGGGGTGACCCTGCCGGCCTGCGGGGCAGCGTGGTAGACAGGGAGTGCTGCCCACACCCGAGTCTGGCTGTGGAGAGCATCCTGCACGGAGGCAAAGCCTTCCTCTGCATTGCTCGTCCGGGCTGGGGCTTGCTGTGCCCTCTCCTCTCCTGCTCTTGGCTGTCTTCTCACCAGAGTCCGCCAGCGGGGCTCCTCTGTAGCCATGGGCTGGGATCTGCTCGCAGACCCTTTGCCCTTTGGGCTGTAGAAGGGTCTGGCTCTTGGGCTATCCACACTCAGCCCATGCCTAGACCTTCACCAGGTAGCTGGGTAGCAGCCAGCTGCAGGTGGGGGTGGGGTAAGCAGTGGTCCCAGCTACAGATGGCGGAGGAGGAAGGTGCCTCCCGGGAGCTAGAGGGTGGGAGAGGTGGGGTGGGCACCACAGTCAAGTTATTCATGGTTTGGTCTTTTGGTTTTTTTTTGCCAGTCCTGGGCCTTGGACTCAGGGCCTGAGCACTGTCCCTGGCTTCTTTCTGATCAAGGCTAGCACTCTGCCACTTGAGCCACAGCGCCCCTCTGGCCATTGTCTATATATGTGTTGCTGGGGAATCGAACCCAGGGCTTCATGTCTACGAGGCGAGCACTCTACCACTAGGCTACGTTCCCAGCCCTCCTCTGTTTACTTCTAGTAATATTTCACCGTGTAGCCCAGGCTGGCCTCACACGCACAGCCCTCTGGGCGCTGGGATTGCAGGGGTGTGCGTCCACACCCAGAGCAGCATGGGAAGGTTTCACTATTTACCCCTGCTGGTGAGGCAGTCATTTTACTCCATTTTCTGTTTTCTTGGTTTTTGTTTTTTTCTTTTTTTCCATCCCTGACTTGAGCATCTGCTCTGAATTCATTTCCCGCAGTTCCTCCTGGGCAGACACCCATTTCACTCTGCTGCCATATGTTGAGCCTCCAGAATATCCTACTCTATTTTCTCCTCTAAGAATGCATTCAAATCAAGCACAGAGCCAGGGCTCAGACTGGTAATCCTAGCTACCCGTGAGGTAAGATGGTTGGGCTGGGGATCTAGGCATTCTTGGTAAAGAGCCGGACACAGTGATGTGTTCCTGATACCCTCGCTAATGGAGCGTGTCCACGCCTGTTCTGTCTTAAAAATAGCCAGCAGAATCTACAAACTCAATGCATTACCCATCAATATCCCAACACCATTCTTTAATGAAGTAGAGGAAGCAATCCAGAAATTCATATGGAACAATAAAAGACCCAAAGAACAAAAACAATCCTAAGTAGAAAGAACAGTGCTGGAGGAATTTCAATACCAAACTTCAAGCTGTATTACAAAGCTATAGTAATAAAAACAGCTTGGCACAAGAACAGGCCTGAGGGCCATTGGAACAGAACTGAAGACCCCAAAATGAACCTGCAGAACTATGGCTACTTAATCTTTGATAAAGGAGCTAAAAAATAGATGGAAGACAGCCTCTTCAACAAATTGTGCTGGCAAAACTGGTTTAACACCTGTAACAAACTAAAACTAGATCCTTATATATCACCCTGCACCAAAATCAGTTCCAATGGATCAAAGACCTAGAAGTAAAGTCAGAAACCCTGAAAACACTACAAGAGGAATAGGAGAAACACCTGGGCTCCTTGGCACAGGATGAAACTTCCTTAATAAAGGCCCAGAAATGCAACAAATCAAAGAAAGGTTGGACAAATGGGACTGCATCAAACTGCAGAGCTTCTGCACAACCAAGGGACATAGCTTGCAAGATAAACAGAAAGCCCACAGATTGGGAGAAGATCTTCACTGGCCATACATTGGACAAAGGCCTCATAACTAAAATACAGGCAGAACTCAAAAACTAAATTCCTCCAAAACAAATCCTCAGAAAACCAACTTCCCCCTCAACAAATGGGCTAAAGACCTAAAAAGAGACTTCTCTGAAGAGGAAATGAGAACCGCCAAGAGACACATGAAGAAGTGCTCTATGTCACTGGCCATAAAAGAAATGCAAACCAAAACAACATTGAGATTCCATCTCACCCCAGTAAGAATGTCCATTATCAGGAAAACTAGAACAAATGTTGGAGGGGATGTGACCAAAAGGGAACCCTACTACATTGTTGGTGGGAATGTAAACTTGTCCAACCACTCTGGAAAGCAGTATGGAGGTTCCTCAGAAGGCTAAACATAGAGCTCCCCTGCAACCCAGCAGCCCCACTTTTGGGCATCTCCCCCCAAAATTATAAGCAAGACCACACCAAAGCCACCATAACCACTGTGTTCATCGCAGCACAATTTTTGGAACCAAATAAATATGGAACCAACCCAGATGCTCCTCAGTAGAAGAATGGATCAGGAAAATGTGGTACATATACACAATGGAATTTTATGCCTCTATCAGAAAGAATGTCATTACCCCATTCGTATGGAAATGGAAGGACTTGGAAAAAATTATACTAAGTGAGGTGAAACATGGACTCTATGGTTTCCCTCATAGGGAATAATTAGTACATCTCTAGGATAGTCGTAGCAGAAGATCACAATAGCTCCATAACTATGTCCATATGAACACACAAGATGATGCTAAGCCAAATAAACTCCTCGTTATGGAGAGTGGTATATCATCGTTCTAATTATTTTCAACATGCATGTGAAATTGTACCCTTTTTTTTCTCTCTCGTATTTCCTTCCTGTGGTTTTATCCCTGCTATCACTGTATCTGATCTTAGTACCCTGGATACTGTATGTATGTGTATTAGAACTAGGGAAGGGAAAGGGAATACCAAAATCAAAGGACAAAGGATCAAAAGACAAACCATTCCAAAAGCAATACTTACAAAACCATTTGGTGTAAACCAACGGTACGACTCATTGTGGGGGGGCAGGGGGATAAGGGAGGAGGTAACAAGTTGGGTAAGAAATGTCCTCACTGCCTTACATATGAAACTATAACCCTTCTGTACTTCACTTTGACAATAAAGAAGAAAAAAGAAAAGAAAAGATCCAGCAGAGATGAGTGCTAGTGGCTCACGCCTATATTCCTAGCTATTCAGGAGGCTGAGATCTGGGGATCACAGTTCAAAGCCAGCCCGGACAGGAGAGTCCTTGTGACTTTTATCTCCAATTAACCATTAAAAGCTAAAAGTGGAGCTGTGCCTCAAGTGGTAGAGTGCCAGCCTTGATCACAAAAGCAAAGGGATGGTGCCCAGATCCTGAATTCAAGCCCCAGTACCGATGTGGTATGTGTTGTGCATACGCCTGTGCGTGTACATGTACACACACACACACACACACACACACACGCACACACAGAAGAAACCAGGTCTGGAAGCTGGATCTGTGGTAAAAGTGTTTGTCTGGTAATGCAAGGATCCAGTTTCAAACTCCCAATACTGAAAACAAAGGCTCTTAGGCTCTTCCTGCACTTTCTGTACGTGGTTTCTGTCCTCTCCTCGAACGGCACAAGGCCAGTGCCCTTGTTCTGCCAAGACAGCCATGAGCGGTGGCTTCATTCTAAGTCAAGGGCCTCTGCATTTCATTTTCTTTCTTTATTTGAACAGTACGTGGCATGAAAGGTTGCAGCCTGAGGGCCACCTCTGCCTGCGGTCGGAGGGCCAGGCGGCAGCCAGCCAGGCCTAGGTTTAGGAGCTGCTTGGTGTTCTCCTGGCTCCCCATCATCTCATTGCCTGACCTCCTCTCTTCTCCATCGGTGCCCCAGGCATCCCCCGGACCCACACTGGGCCATCTCTGCTGGCCTCCAGGTATGGGACCGATCTCCTCCCCCACCCTAGCTCTTGGCCAGGGCTGGCTGCTGTCACCCCGTGTGGGGTTCACTCAGCCAGATCTGGGCCTCTGCTGCTCTTTTTACGTGTCAGTGATTAAAGAAGCAAGCTCCGTCCTGTGCCCTGGGAAGTCATCTCGGCTCCTCCCTGCGTGCTGGGTGCTGTCAGCCCGGCAGGGTGGGCTCACGAGGGTGGGTGGCACCCTGGGTCACGGCTGGCACTGCCGGGACCGAATCGATGGTTATCCTAGCAGATTTGCTGCTCAGTAGCTTACAGAGCCTTTTAAAAGGCTCTGTAAGCCTGTTGGAGATCAGCAGTGAGACTGTCTGCAGTGTGCTCACCCGGCTGTCAGGTTTGTTCTGTTTGGCGATGCAGCACTTTCCTCTCGACCTGTCGCTGCCCCAGAGCGCTCTCTGCGGTCACCGGACCCCCAGCAGGCCCTTGGGGTCCTGATGTCACTGCACCACGTGGTACACATTCTCAGTGTTCTTGGCTTGCCAGTGGGAGCTGTATTTGAAAATTCATCTTCCTTTTGGAAACCCATTGTCCTGGCTCCTCTGGAGGCAGAGGCAGGAAGACTGCCTGAGGCCACATAGAAACACGCTTTCTCCAAAAGGAAAGGAAGAGAAAAGGAAAAGGAAAAGAAACCCTTTGTTGTAGAGTTGCATGTGGGTGTCCCGGAGGCCCACGCCCCACCGCTCCCCTCTAAGGGGTGTCCCGGCAGAAAAGGAGACACTTGCGGTCCCAGGGCTGGGGACCGCCTTCTCTGCAGCTTCTCTCTCCTGGGCAGAGTCTGCACACAAGAGGTGACGTCCCGGTTCCCAGGGCATTCTTTACCGCACCCCAGGAGTGGGGCTTAGCTGGCAGCTGGACCCTCTGCAGCCCGAGCACTGGCTCTGGAGCCGCCCAGCTCTCCCAGCACTGCTGACCTCAAGTGGGAGCTGGCTCTTCCGGGCCCTTGCTGCTCCTCTAGCTGGCTGAGCCAGATCTCTACGGTGAGAGACCCCGGGGGGGAGGGCGACGGGGGGGGGGGGGGGGCGGGCGCCGGGGCTGCAAGAAGGCGCGTCTCGGCAAGACCGCAGGTGCAGGGTTGTTTTGATTGCAGTGTCTAAACTGGCCCTAAAACCTACAGCTGTCCAGCACTCATTCATTCACCAGGCCCTGGGGGAGGCCGCGGAGCTGTGGGCAGCTGTCAGGGAGCGCTCCTGCAGGTCGGCACCAGTGTGTTCTTGGCAAACATCATTTTGGGCAACAACGAAAACTTAGCGAGGGGAGAGAGCGAGGGGAGGGGTGACATTGTCCAGAAAGAAATGCACGCTTCACCTGACTTATGTAACTGTAACCCTTCTGTAAATCACCTCTATAATAATAGAAAAAACCTTTAAAAATAAATTATGATCGTCCTCCTAAAATAACTGGTGAGACGTATGATTTCTCGGGTTTATGTGTGAGTCTGTGAGTAAGGTTTGTGACTCTAACGTTTCATCCTAAGCAAGCGTTGCGCTTTCAGATGTGAGCTGCATCTTCTGTGCGTGCCCGTGTCCGGGTTGGACTCAGGGCTCAGGGCTCAGGTTCCAGACAGCACGGGGAGCGGGGAGGGGCCCGCTCGGCGCCCGGGCCCCTGGTCCCTGCAGCAGGGTGGAGGGGTCAGGTCACACACGTCCTCCTCAGCTCCTTCCTGCTCTGGCCTCTGCGCCCTGGCCAGCGGGTCTGTGCCCCAGCCCTGCAGGGCGCTGCCTCCACCTCTGTCTTCCTAGCCACTCCTGGGTGCCGTGCCCCACGGGTCTCCTCACCCTTGCCCGCCCAGCCCCGGGGTGTCCCCTGCCCTGCCTGCCGCCTACCCTTCCTCTGCTCTTTCGGGCCGGAAGTCTAGGGACTCGGGCGGTGGGCGAGTCCTCCCTGGGGCAGCCCTGATGCACCACCTGCTGGCTGCTCTGGGCTCGGCCCTGCCTCCCTCGCTGTCCCCTGGTGGCGTGGTGGCTGCGGAGGTGGGGGAGGGAGCGGGTAAGGCTGGGGGGAGGGGGTGAGGAGGAGCCGGGGGTCCTGGCCGTGCCAGGTGGGGAGGGCAGTGTGGTCAGGAAGGCCCTCACCAGCGGCCTCCCGCACGGCTGCTGGGCACACGGGTTGGAGTTGGTGGCTCGTGGCAGGACCCGAGTGCTCCTAGGCCACGTCGCAGAGAATGGTCCGAGGTGGAGTGTGTGACTGAGCAGGGAGCGGAGCCGGGGGCACCTGGGGCCTCTGCCCACCCGGGTCCCACAGACCCTCTTTCTTTAGGTCTGAGACCAGGACTCGAACTTGGTACCAGGTGCTCACTCATTAGCTAGTGCTCTGCCAACGGAGACACGCCTCCAACCCCGTAAAGGGCTAATTTCTCCCTCCCTCCCTCCCTCCCTCCCTCCCTCCCTCCCTCCCTTCCCTCCTTCCCTCCTTTCCTCCTTCCCTCCTTTCCTCCCTTCCCTCCTTCCCTCTCAACCTCCCTCCTTTCCTCCCTTTCTTCTTTTACCTTTTTTTTTTTTTTAAATGCACACCCTTCCTGCAGGGCCTTGGTTTCTTAACCACACTGTGAGGAGGGCTCATTCCTGTCCTGCCATAGGAGCAACACACTTAGTAATGGGAACGGCATGAAGTCCTCAGCCTGTCCTGGCAATGTGTGCTGCTTTGAGAAGAGCCTTGAGAGGGGCAGGCCGCGTCCTGGGGGCAGGCGGGCTCCTGCTGGTCTGCCTGTCCAGGCACCAGTGAGGTGGACTGGCTGGGCCCGGGTCCGGCTGCCGGCAGCTGCAGTCCGGGTGGCTGGCTGTCCTCAGGTGCTGGGGCGGGGCGAGTGGGGCCTGGCTCGGTGCCCATTGCCTGGCCTGCAGTGTTCCCTGAGCGCTCAGAATTGGCGTGTGGTGTCCATGCAGGCTGACCTGCTATGGGTGTGGGCTGTGGGCATCCCAGCCTTACTTCCTGGTGGTGCTCAGAGGGGCCTTGGGTCCGAAACCACACACGGAGGAGCCTTGGCCTTGAGTTGCCGAGCCCAGGCCGGTGATGGCGGCTCTGGGCTGCTTTGCTGACCTCTGCTTCCTTTTATTTGAGGCAAGGCCTCACTATGTAGCCCAGGGGTGGTCTTGAACTTGTGGTCCTCTGTGACTCCAGAAAGCTGTCCCAGGCAGATGGAGTCTCTACTATGTGGCCCCATTTAATACCGTAGCCGAGCGGAGCTGGCAGAGCTTCCAGGGACAGAGGAACAAGGTCAAGGCTGTCCGGGATGTTCCTGGGAGGAACAGCCAGAGCTCAGGCTGTCCCGGACCGTCTCTCCCTGACCCACGGCCGTTGTTCCCAGCAGTTCTACAGTTTCTACTGAGAGCCCCTGCAAGAACAGGGCAGACACTGTGTGGGTTTGAGGCGGGGCATCTGCGGGCTTCCCTGAGCTAGGTGACGTTGCTGTCACCGGTGAATTGGGTCTAAGTGGTGGCCAGGCTCTCACCAGGCTCTGGGTGCCCTCCTGTGCTCGAGGAGGAAACAGCTGGCACTCGGTGGCTCCTCGATTGGGGTGAGTGGCAGAGTTGAGGAGATCGTGGGGATGGTGGCGGGTGCAGTGCACGGCTCTCCACTCGGGCCCAGAGGCCATAGGCAGCTGGCACCTGCATACCCAGGGTAGGCAAGGAGGGGCCCGGCAGAAGCCATGGCTGGTAGGCGGCCTCCACAAAGGCCCGGATGGGCAGCCGCCAGGAGGGAGCCCGCATCTCTGCCAGGCCGCCTGATGCCTGGCATGGCCTCTCCAGGTCTCCAGTCCCAGGAGCAGGATGAAGAATGAGGGTGGAAGGGCAGGGACCATCCACCTGCCCATCAAGGGGCCAGAGGGGCAGCAGGGCTGTCTCCCAGTGACTGCAGGCGTGAGCGCCTGCTTGAAGCTCCAGGTCCTTTGAGGGGCGGCTGAGGTACTTCTGAGTCAGTGGTCTTGGCAGCCCTGGGGGGTCCTGAGGCCCAGTTTGGGGATGTGGCTATCAGGCCTCAGATGGACCCGCAGGAGGGCCTGGGCCAGCTGTGAGGGTGGGGGGTGTTTTGGCCCCTGGGCCCTGTTTGTTGTCCCTCGGTGGCTGGGTTTGGTGGCCCGGCAGCTGCCACACGGGGCTGTGGGTCACGGGGCCGTGGATCACGGGGCTGTGGGAGCAGCAAAGTCACATGCCACCCGGCCTTCCTTGACTGCTTCCGAGGTCAGGCCCAGGATTGGCTGGCACCCAGTGGGGGCCTTGGGCCCCTGACCCCCCCCCCCCCCCCCCGTCTCACCAGTGTGTCCTGCCCAAGTCCATGTCTGGCCACCGTCCTTGAATAGCTGCTGAGATCAGGACCCCCATCTCTGAGTGGCGGGGTGATTTCCACAGGACCGACCCTGTGGGGTGGTCTGGCTCGGGAACGGGTGTTTGGAATCCAGCTCATGTCTTCGGATAGCTGCTGAGGGGTGTGTGTGCTCCCCATGAGCCTCCAGGCTTCACGCCATCCCCCGGCATACCCCTGAGGTGGAGGATGTCTTCTCCGGCCTGCTGTGCCACCCATTTGACTGCCTGTGCCGCCCACCTGTCTCACCCACCTGGCCAGGCCGGTGGTGCTGCTGCCCCGAGAAGCAAGGTGTCCTTCAGGGTCCTCAGCTGCAGCAGTCAGGGCTTGGGGTAGAGGGCCCAGGCCCGGCGCTGACACCCTTTCCCCCGAAAGGCCATCCAAGGGCCTCCATTGAGCAGCCCAGACCACGCTTCCCTGCGTGCGTAGCACAGGACAGCCCCACAAGGCTGTGGGGAGCAGCGCTCTGCCTTGGACCTGGGGGTCCAGTCCCTCTGAGGTGGCCCATGGTGGTCGGGACCCGTCCAGGCCGGTGGCGCTGTGTGTGCAGAGTCCCGAGTCAGCGTGGCCTGCCGCCAGGAAACCAGTGTTACCCCCCGCGGCCCCCGCCAGGCCTGCGGACAGCGTGTAGCCTCCCGCCGCGCCGGCAGCCGGCGCCAGGGCTTGGAATAAACGGACAGTCCAGCAGCTGTGCAGGCAGGTCTGTGTCGTCCATCTGCCTTGTGTTTCTGGGCTCAGAGCTGCTTCCGAATTACCTTTATCAAAGACCCTGTTTGTTCAGTTTGGTCTTCTAAAGAAATGCTTTCTTCGTGGCTCCATTTTTGCCTTCTTTTAAAACTTGTGCTGATGTGAATTAATCTTGAGACGATGTTGACATAGCATGATTTAAAATGTGTTTCTGTTGGCTAGTCTAATTTCTTGTTTTACACTGTGTATTGTACACATTTTAACAAGGTTACCCCTACTTAGCACCACGTGGTTCCTATGTGTTGTGGACATTTTACTTAGGGATATTAAAAAGAAATTAAATCTTATGTTAAAAATCTAGTGTTGGGCTGGGGATATGGCCTACTGGCAAGAGTGCCTGCCTCATATACATGAGGCTCTGGGTTCGATTCCCCAGCACCCCATAGACAGAAAACGGCCAGAAGTGGCGCTGTGGCTCAAGTGGCAGAGTGCTAGCCTTGAGCAAAAAAGAAGCCAGGGACAGTGCTCAGGCCCTGAGTCCAAGCCCCAGGGCTGGCCAAAAAAAAAAAAAAAAAAAAGAAAAAAATCTAGTGTTAATTTGGTCAGGCACCGGTGGCTCACTCCTATAATCCCAGCTACTCAGGAGGTTGAGGGTTCAGAATTCTGGTTCCGAGCCAGCTCAGACAGGAAAGTCTGTGAAACACTTACCTCCAATTAACCACCCAATAGCTGGAAGGTGAGCGGTGGCTCAAGCGGTGCAGCGCTAGCCTTGAGCAGAAACACCCAGGGGCAGTGCCTGGCCTCCAGGTTCAAGCCCCAGGACCTGTTAGCTGCAGCCGTTGGTTACTGGGACAATCCTGTTGGGGGCTGATGGTGTGAGCTGGGTTGGCTCGCCCGTTTAGCTCTGTATGGTGAAGGTAATTGCTCGTTTCCTACCTGCATACTTAGAAATGGAAATTTGGTTCCCCCAATTTCTCTTCTGGATTCTGTAATCAGAACAGATTGATTCTTGTCAGCTGCAGGAATTCATTTCCAGGGACCCCTGCCGGGAGGCTTCCTCTCACACAGTGTCGGAGGTCTTGGGGTTATGACTGACATAGGAAAAGACCTAGTTCTGGCTCCTACCTGCTCCCACCCCGGGGCACTGCAAGAGACACACAAGAACGTTGAATTCTGTCTGAAATACCAGTTCTGCGGGGGCTGAAAGCTAGCTCGGTGTATAACTGAAAGTTTAAAATAGCATGGGCCTTTTGTATTTTCATAACTTTTTTCCTGAATACTCTTCATTTCTTCTTCTTGTTGTGTGGGGGGTGGAGAGGGGAAGAGAACCCAAGAGCTGTGATGTAGCTCTTTGCCGTTTGTCCACAGGTCTACAGGTCTGGTTTTAAGGGCTTTAGTTTACTGCGATCAAAGCCAGGTCAAACCGGCGTTTGTCTCTACCCCCTTGCTGTGCCTTCCTTCTCAAGCAGAGATTTCACTTCCTGGAGGCATCCTTTATTTCCCAGTGCCCTCAATCCAACACCTGGGCTGGTTGCTGGACCAGATGGCGTCCTGATCATCAGTGAGCAGCAGTGGGGCTGTGGAGCAGGCACAGGGCTTGTGTGCTGCCTTTAGGCTGAGCTTTAGCCCAGCTCTGAGGGGGGCACTGGGTCAGACAGACATCAGCTGTGGGACTGCCCCCCACAGCCCTTTCCCTACCTGGTGGGCCTGGAGTCAGGCACGGGGGGGGGGGGCGTGAGCCTCACCCCCATGTGATAGTCAGCATGGGTGTGTTAACAGGCAGTAAGGTTAGCCTTACTGTGAAAAGGAACCAGGGTTCTTCCTGGAGCCAGAAATCGCAAAAGGAGGTGCTGGCGGCTACCCCTCTGCCCGTGGCCAGGTGCTGCGGGGTGACCGCCCCTCCGCCCGTGACCAGGTGCTGGGGGGTGACCGCCCCTCCGCCCGTGACCAGGTGCTGCGGGGGTGACCGCCCCTCCGCCCGTGACCAGGTGCTGCGGGGTGACCGCCCCTCCGCCCGTGACCAGGTGCTGCGGGGTGACCGCCCCTCCGCCCGTGACCAGGTGCTGCGGGGTGACCGCCCCTCCGCCTCCAATCAGAAGCACTGGGAGGACACAGCAGGGGGCGGGGAGGCTGGACTGGATTTTGGGGCTCCATCTGAAAAGCAAAGAGCTGGGCTCCATGTTCATCAGTGAGTCTACAGCTGAGCTCAGGCCTCAGAGCGGGAGAGCGGGGACTGGGCCTCACTCCGGACAGGAGAGGCAGACACGCGTCTGTGGCTCCCAGCTTTGACGACGGAGGCGCAAGGCCCTCATGAGTGTGGCCAAGTCCCCGAGGGCCACACTGTGGTCCTGAGCCAGCCCGACGCGCCCAGGGGCCTTGTGCTGGGGCGAAGCCCGGACTGCACCCAGGACGCATGGGCCAGGCTGAGTGGCCCCTGGGCCGCCTGGGGAGGCGTGGGAAGGCGTGGTGTCCACCCTGGCCAGCAGGCACAACGCTGCGGGGTTCTGCACACACCCGCATAGCTGGCTGCAGGCTTGGGGCTCCCAGAGCGCCCCACCCCATGCAGGTCTGCTCCGCTGCATTTGGGGTTCTCTCTGGCTGAGGAGGTGACGATGGCTTTGCATCATCTCTGGGACAGGGCCACATAGAAGGGAGCAGAGAAGAGAGCTGGGGTGAGAGCGGAGTGCAGGGCATGCCTGCGGGGGGGGGGAGGGGCGGGGAGACAGGGAAACTCTTCTACTTAGGGCCACAAACAGGACCCCAGGCTAAGCCTGAGCGGGGAGTCTGCAGCTGCTTGTGTGCTGTGTGCACGCAGGGAGGACGCGTGTGCAGCTCGGCTTTCGGAATCTCAGACCTAAGATCCGCCCCCCCCCACCCCCAGGTTAGAGGCACCCACGGGCGTGTGGCAGGTGGCCTGGCTGAATGTATGCAGAGGCCCGGGAGGGGGTGGGGGGTGGGGTTGCAGGTGGCAGGGCGGGGAGCCTGGATTTGGCTGGGAGCAGTGCGTTTGGTGGGAGGAACCCCCGTGTGGCCACCCCGAGCACTGCGCTTCCTGGCGTGGTGAGAACCGGTCTGAGGGGGGTGAGGATGTTCTCCAGAGCAGAGAGTGTCACGGTCGATCATTCCAACAGAGGCAAATCTCCCGCTCACAGCTGTTAGTGACTGCCTTTACCATGCCTTCGGCAGTTGTGAATACAAACATCTTTCCTATAGGAACGATTCCACCAGCCCACAGACCCTGCAGCCCTCTCCCGTCAGAGCTGCCGGTCTGGTGAGGCCACAGTGTCTGACCTCGGCATCCGGTGCAGATCCAGAGCTGATGCCCACAGCCTCAGGCAGTTTTCTGAGACGGGGTTGCAGCTCCAGCTAGAACCCTACAGGCGGTGGTGACCTTCCTAATGGTTCTTTAAAAAAAATTATGTGGGGCTGGGAATGTGGCTTCGTGGTAGAGTGCTTGTCTAGTGTGCATGAAGCCCTGGGTTTGATTCCTCAGTAACATATAAACAGAAAGCTGGAAGTGGCGCTGTGGCTCAAGTGGTAGTGTTGTCCTTGAGCAAAAGAAGGTCAAGGACAGTGATCGGGCCTTGAGTTCAAGCCCCAGGACTGGCCAAAAAAAACTGTGTGTGTGTGTATACACACATATAGATATAAAATTTTTAAATAGTTGTTCACAAGTGTTTCAATTCACCATGTCAGTTTAGGTGTGCAGTGCATCTTGATTGATGGGTGTCTGATGGACAAACCTGGTACTGGGCAGGGCGGAAGGTTCCAGACTGCTCTTGGCTCGAGGTCCAGGCCTGGCTAGGGTCACGAACTACAGTATCTCCTCTCCTATCAGCGCCCACTTTACCCCCTTGGTGCCTTCCCCTGCAGAGGTCAGACCCGCAGCTGCTGGCCCAGTTCTACTACGCTGATGAGGAGCTGAACCAGGTGGCCTCGGAGCTGGACAGTCTAGACGGGCGCAAGGACCCCCAGCGGTGCACTCTGCTCGTCAGCCAGTTCCGCTCCTGCCAGGTGAGCCGGCCGGGGGGGCGGGGGGACGGGGGACGGGGGTTGCCCTGCAGGGAAGGTCGGTCCTGCCTGGGTGAGTGTCCAGATACTTCCCTGCGTTCCATGGGGTCAGCCCCAGGGTCACCTCGGAGTGCTGGAGACACCAAGCAAGCCCAGGTCATGGCTGGGCCGAGAGCAGGCTGGCAGGTGGCCGATCACCCAGGACCCCGGGGTGGAGAGAGGCCGGGAGGAGATGCGGGAGCCCGGCAGGAGCGGCTGGCCGGGCTGGGATCTGCCCGCTGGCAGGCGCCGCGCAGGGAGCCGTCGCGGGACGCGGCCTCGGCTCTGCTGCTGACTCACCGTGCTGCGAGCTTCTGCTGCATGATTCCCAGACAGCCCCGGAGCAGCGACTAAAAATACCTCGCGACCACGGCTGCCGCCACGTGCTCCCCGAGCGCGGCAGCCACAGGCTTTCCCGGGCGCCCCGGCAGGAGGGCAGAGCAGGGCGCAGTTCTGCCCAGGGGCAGGCAGGCCCTTGCGCGTAGTTCAGGACCGGCCTCGGTGTTCTTCCCACAGCGTCCGGTGGGGGGGGGGGGGGCTGACGTGCCAGCCGGCGGGAAGCCGCCGCTCGGTCACTGTGGCCCTCGGGGTCCCACCCACGCAGCCCTGCCAAGTGGCCGAGCTGGTGGCGCTGGGTTGGCTCAGGCCTGTGGCAGACCAGCGCTGGTCAGTCGGGTCCCTTCCTCCGCGCCCTCCGTCCACCTGGCCTGATCCAGTGGGGCCTCGCCCCAGCAGGGCACCTTGGGGGCCAGCTCACGATCTGCGCCCCTTTTCCCTTGGCTTCCGTGGCTTTGCATTGCGGGGTGACAGCCTCCACCCAGGAGTCTGTCCCGTCCCTTCAGAACTGCCGCTTGCAGCCTCACGCTGAGAACCGCGCTGGCCGGGGCCCAGCGGTCACGGGGCCTCCTTCCGAAGGCGCGCCATGGCGGGAATGCTCCGCGGGGCTGGAGGCCGCACCCTCCGCGGCCCTCCGGGGACAGAGGGGACAGGCGTGGTCCCTGTGGGGGACGCGTGCCGCTCCCTCCCGTCCCCGTCCCGTGGCCTGGGTGCTTTTCTTGAGTGGTGTTGTCTCCAGCAGCGTGGCGAGTGCGTCGGAGAGGGGGTGATGTGCCGCAGAGCCGTGGCCCCTTTCCCGGCGTTGCTGCCCTGCGGGGGGGTCTGTGGCCGAGTCAGTGATGAGGAAGGGGGCGGTCCTCGCCCCACACTCACCTCCCACCCCCCGCGGCTTCTCCGCTCCCCTGGTGACTTTGCTTCTCCTCTCCAGCCTCTGAGGTGCTGGGCACCGCGCTCGGTCTCTTCCTCCCCGGCCCTGCATGGCCGCACTGTGCCTGCCCCTGTACAGCTCAGCCCCTCCCCCTCCAGCTCCAGGCGTGGACCCCATGACTCCTCCACCTCCCCCCCCCACCCCGGACATCACACAGCTCAGTCCTAGCATGTTCCGAGGACCAGGGATGGTCTCTCCCCTTCTTGTCCCCGGGGGGCCGCGCACCCCCCCCCCCCCAGTATCTCAACTCTTCCCAGTCCTTGTCACAGGCACCTCATACAACATTGCTCGGTTCATCCAGAATTCTGTTTTTCTTGGTATTCTACATGGTATTGCTTTTGAAAGGTCAGATTTTGATTGCTTCGATTTTTGGTGCTCTGTTGAACAGCAGTGGGTGTTGTATGGGATCTGTCCCGATACCCTTGCAAAGGGAGAGTCCATGCTGACCCAGGCACTCAGCACACCGACCCCCGGGGCGTGGGGCTCCCCACACAGCCAAGCTGTTCTCAGATGCTTCAGGTGTCATCTGGCACACTGGGTGTCATCCGCACATTCAGCTCTGACACCGCCTGCAGTGTCAGCTGCCACAGGTTGAGGGTCCAGAGGACCCAGGAAAATGCTGAACTTACCTTTACTATTTAATAATGAGGGATATGGTGAACACCTGCTCAAAAGTTCCGAGACGCACAGGCCCGGGCTGTCTGCAAGAGGTGAATAGCTGCATGGGCCTGGGGCGTATGCAGAACGGTGCCGAGCCCCACAGGCCTGGGGTATCTGCACAGAGGTCCATCAGTCTGGAAGTTCTTCAGCAAGGCACAGGGGCACACAGATCTGGAAGGGCCTGAGCACGGGGGCTTCTGCCCTTCACTGCTGCAGAGCCCTTTCCCTGGATTGCAGGTACATTCACCAACATGGAAGTCCTTGAACCTAGTCCTTCTAGGGTTTTGTGGAGGTTTCATAGACACAGTCATGGAAAGTCAGCTCGGCCTCCCCAAGCTTGAGGGATGGGGCAGAAGGACGCAGCCCCCTGCTTCTGCCTTGGTCTTTCGGGTGACCAGCCGCACCCTGAAGCTGCCTGCGGAACCAGCCAGCAGTCAGCTCTCTGTCAGAGAAGGCAGCCTTGACCTTCAGAGACCCCAAGGAGCTTAGGAGCCGTGTGTCAGGAAAATGGAAGAAAAAGAAGTGTGTGTATGTACATTATATATATATGTATATATTATTGTTGTATATGTTTTTTCGTTGATATGAATGCCTATTTCTTCTCGAAGAATTTTGGTAGTTAGTATCCTATTTCAAGAACTTTCTTCTGCTGGGCACCTGCGAGCCATGCCTGTAGTCCCAGCTACTTTGAGGCTGAGGTCAGGAGGGTTGGGCAAAGAAATCTGCAAGACTCCATCTGGTGGCAGTGCCCGTCATCCCAGCTTCACAGAGGCAAGTGCCCAGCCGTGTGCTCCTGGCTGGGGAGGAAGCAAGAGCCTATTGCAAAACTATCTGAAAGGGGCGTGGGGGTGGGGGAGACATGGTAGTAAAATAGCTGCCTGGCAAGCAAGAGGCCCTGAGTTCAAATGCCAGTAGTGCAAAAAAAGTCTTATAAATTATTAATTGTACTGGCAAAAATAGTTCATGTTCCGCTACTCTCCTTTGCTCCTCCGGATCTTGTTGTTTAAGGTCTCAGGCAGATCAGCACCGTGTCTGTCCAGGACCCCTGACCCTTTTCTTTTCCATGATGCCAAGCAGGGATTTCCCATCCTTAGCCAGTACCAGCGAAGGCCTCTTCCCCACTTCCACAATCTGGGGCTCCACCCTCTGGGTCCCCCGGGGGCCATCTCTCTCAGCTCTGACCGGAGGCTGCACCTCGCTTGCCAGGACCTGACTTGCTTGCCCCGACTCAGGCTCAGGGACCTCCTTTTTGCTGTCCAGTGTTGTGAGGGCTATTGTTGGGAGAGGTCACTTTTGTCTTCTGCCACTACATCTTGGTTGGCATTAGAATACCCAGCCAGGGTTTGTGCAGGCTGGTGCACACTGGTGGGCGGTGCCCTGCACTAACTTGTTCTTACTGCTGTTATTATTATTTTTTGGTCAGTCCTGGGCCTTGAACTCAAGGCCTGAGCACTGTCCCTGGCTTCTTTTTGCTCAGGGCTAGCACTCTACCACTTGAGCCACAGTGCCCCTTCTGGCCGTTTTCTATATATGTGGTGCTGGGGAATCGAACCCAGGGCTTCATGTATATGAGGCAAGCACTCTTGCCACTAGGCCATATTCCTAGCCCCCTGCTGTTATTTTTTATTGGACCCTATAATGGGGCCTTCCTACCCAGGAAGGCTTCTAGAAAGTAATAACAGTAGCACCACTCGATGTTGGCTAGATACTATTTCTTCTCTTTACCTTTAAGTAGTTGTACAAAAGGGATTACCATTCAACACGTCAGCTTATAAGTTCAAAGCATCGTGATCAGCTCACCCTTCCGTTATTGGCTAGATGTTATTTTCTTTTGTGTCGTTAAGGCATAGCATTTTCCTTACACTGCCTGAGAGCTGTGTCTCAGGGTTGAGTGCAGAGGCTTCTCTAGTCCCATGTCCCCCACTTAGCATGATTTTCCATATCTGTTTTCTAAAAAGAAATTGAAACGTCCGCCTCGGAGGGCAGAAGGGAATGACGTCAAGATCCAGAATCCCTGAGGGTGAGAGTCGGTGAGATTGATCTTTCTGCAAAGCAGCTGGGCAGAATCTAATCAGAGCCTGCAGCTGCACTTCTCGTTCTTGACTTTGTAACTCATTTCTAGAGATCTGTGTCCTAAAGAAATTCCCCACAGTTGCAAGTCACTGGTGTCAGTGACTGCAGCACTACGTAAGGTGGCGGAGAGCCAGAAACATCATCCCTGCACTGCAGGAAAGGCAGGGGGAGACCGCACGCCACCGTTTGTATAGCTGTCCATCAAGAGCTGCACAACGGCATGTCCCACAGGAAGTGACAGCGGCAGAATGCAGGATCAACCGCTGGGGCGAGGGCAGCGCCGACGGGACCTGGGAGGAAAGGCCCCGCCTGCAGTATTGTCACGGAGAAAGCCTCCCCTGCTGCTGTACTTTGCCGTCGCGTAGACTTCCTGTGAGCAGTGTGCAAAGAAAGGAAAATTCAGATGTAATTCTCTGCGTGCTTAAAGAACAGAGCAATTTGAAAAGGAAGGGCGAGATGTAATTCAAGATACAATAAGCCTGATTTCCTCGAAAACACAAAGCATTCATTCAGCCTGTGTACTTTGTATTTTGAGCATGAGGAAGTAAAGTAAAATAATTTTAGGGTCTTTTTTTTCTTTTTTTTTGGCCAATCCTGAGGCTTGAACTCAGGGCCTGGGCTCTGTCCCTGAGCTGCTTTTGCTCAAGGCGAGCACTCTACCACTTGAGCCACAGCGCCACTTCCGGCCTTTTCTGTGTATGTGGTGCTGAGGAATTGAATCCAGGTTTTCATTTATGCCAGGCAAGCAGTCTACCCCTAAGCCACATTCCTATCTGCATAATTTAAGTTTTTAAAACAAACGTGGTTCATTAAGGTTAGCCATAGGCCAGGACAGAGCCGAGAGGCTGTGTGTACGCACACACACATGTGTATCCTAGGGCTTGAACTCAGAACTCGCTTTTGCTAGGCTTTCATGCTCGTGACTGGTGCTGTACCACCTGAGCCATGTCTCTAGCCCAGCGTTTGCTGCTTAATTGGAGATGGAATCTCATAGATTTTTCTGCCCAGGCTGGCATCAAGCCATGATTCTCCACCTCCTAAGCAGCTAGGACTACAGGTGCGAGTCCTTGGCACCTGGCTGGAGAGGCCCTTTCATCCCCCACAGGGTGCAAATTCTGCAGTCGCAGCAGTGCAGTGTCCCCTGGCGTGTACGCAGCAGAGACCCGCCTCACGGGGTCCTCTCAGCCATGTTCCCGACCGGCAATGCCTGACACACCTAGCGTGGCCCGGGCCTGTGCTGGAAACAGCAGCCACACCGAGACGTGGCAGACAAAAGCCAATGCATATGTGAGCGTGTTGACCCAGCAGCTCCGTTTGCTCCCTGCGCCCTTAGGAGAACCTAGACAGGCGTGCAGGGAGGTGGTCGAGGTGGACACAGCCCCTCCTGCAGGGAGCCCGGCAGGAAAGAAGGGCAAGCACGGCCCAGCTGTGGCCACGTGTCATGGGGAAGTTCCCCAGAGTCATCTCCCAGCCGCTCTCCAGCCCCACGCTAGAGGCCCCATTGGCCTCGCGTGACCGAGGAAGGGTCTCGGGGATGAACGTCGGAGTTCCTGTCCTCTCTGGGAACATTCCTGGGACGTGTGGCCCTTCCATAGCAAGTGTACAGCCAGCAGAGGCATGCTACGGGACGGCTTTTGCAGTCCCAGTGTGCCTGCCATGTGCATCTGGCTGGATGTGGTGTCGGCATGCTCGCTCCTTTTGTGTTTCAGGACAACGTGCTAAACATCATCAACCAGATCATGGATGAGTGCATCCCCCAGGACCGCGCCCCCCGGGATTTCTGCGTCAAGTTCCCCGAGGAGATCCGGCACGACAACCTGGCCGGCCAGCTGTGGTTCGGCGCTGAGGTAGAGAGTGGCTGGCTGGGGTCCCGGTGCCACCTTGCAGTGGCCTTGTCCAGCCTCTGCTCTGGAGCACACTGTGGGCACCGCAGGGGCCGGGGCTTGCCCAAGGGAGACAGCCCCAGCCCCCGCACTGCAACTGCACACGTGGTTTCCCACGTGGTTTTTGATGAGGTTCACAGGGCTCCAGGACATCACCAGTATTGGTGATGATATCCTCTCCTACAGAGTCCATCCGATATTTGTATTTATTTCCCATTGAGGCATCGAGAGGTGCAGTCCCCATGCCCAAGGGCTCCCTGCGCCTCACCGAGGGACACCCAGGTGCCTCTCATCGGCTATGCTCTGTAGGCCTTGAGGTCCAGGAGTCTGACTGCAGCCTGTTGCTGCTGCTCCTCTGTGCTGTTTCCGTCATCTCTACAGCCCCCTCGGCCCCCGCCCCCCCCCCCATCCTCTAAGCCACTGGCTAGGAAATCCTCCGGAGTTTCCAGTCGGGTGTCGTGACCCCAGCACATGGTGCCCACTTCCGGCCTGGGCATAGGGCTGCTGTGTGGAGGTCCTGCCTGCTGGCCCGAGAGTCACGTGTGCCCCAGGACTGCTGCCCCCCCGCCCCAGATCCACGCCCCACACCAGGGCTGGCTGGAAGCTGAAGCTGGGCCCTCTTGCTCCGCTGCTCAGGAAATTGTCCCCTTTGGTCATTGCGGGTGGGCTGGTTGCTTGGTTCTGCCCCAAAGCGGTGAAGGCCGAGGAGGTATGTAGGCATCCACACCCCAAGAGGGCCCCCCAAGGCCTGGCTACACCTCTGCCCCTGATCTCTGGATCCACACTCTGCCCTGGAGGCCCAGGCAGACGGGGAGGATCTGTGGTCAGAGGGCTCCTCACCAGCCAGGAGCCTGGCATTCTCGGGGGGGTGAGTCTGGTTCCAAGGTGGCTGGGTTTCTACAGCCTTGAGGGGCTGTCCGAGGTCTCCCTGCAGGCTGTCATGCTTGGGGGTCAGCTTAGCCCTGGCATGTTACACCGGGGATGCAGCCCTGAGCATGGCTTCTGGAGACTCCTGACCCACAGCCACCCTGTGCGCTGGACTGGAGGGGACGGGAGCCCCACCACCGGGGTTGCTGCGCGAAGCCCTCTCCTCAGCCCCCGTGCCCTGCCCGCCTCCCCGGCCCCTGTGGGGAGCACGCCCCTCTCAGGAACAGACACTGAGCACTGCTGCCGTGGTTGCTCTGAAGTTAACGGAGGCCTCAGGAGAGAGGGCCAGTCAGTAGCAGGTGCCCGTCCTGGCCCTGGGGCACACAGGGTCGAGTCCCCCACCCTGGGGACTGGGTGACCCCGAGAGCCCCGGGCTCCTCCCAAGCCTGTTCTCTGCCCTCCTGCCCGCAGTGCCTGGCCGCTGGCTCCATCATCATGAACCGAGAGCTGGAGAGCATGGCCATGCGGCCGCTGGCCAAGGAGCTGACGCGCAGCCTGGAGGACGTGCGGGGCGCCCTCCGGGACCAGGCGCTGCGGGACCTCAACACCTACACAGAGAAGATGCGGGAGGCGCTGAGGCACTTCGACGTCCTGTTTGCAGAGTTTGAGCTCAGGTGACCCCAGAGACCCCACACCGAGCCTTTGCCCTCCGAGTCGGGGGCTGCCAACTCTTAGGGGCTCAACCTGGTGTTTCCAAGTAGATCATGGGGAAGTTAGCGAATATGGCGCCATCTGTTTGTGGGGTTCACCCCTGGGGCCCTGTGGGGGCAAGTGGCGATGTGACAGGAGGGTCGTGTAGGGTCCTGGCTTGGATGGGCCTCTGGGAGAGAAGGCCCTTTTGGGGGGTGGACGAGGGGCCCGGCAGGAACATTTTACTTTCTTCCCTCGTCCCTGGATATTCAGTGGTTTTGAAGGAAGTCAGTGTTGTTGTGGGGAGTGTGGGGAGCAGTTGAACGAACCCCGCGACGGTGTCCAGCCAGGGCGGCTCCCGGGCTGCTGTCCTCGTGGGGCGATGTGCTGTCCACCACCCGTCCACGCACGCGTTCATTTGCTCCCCTGGCCTGTTAGGGCCCGTGGGACGGTAGCGGTATCTGGGTGGTCAGGGCCCATAGGGTGCGGGCTGCGGAGCCCAGCAAGGTCTGCCCTGGCAGGAGCTCCGATTTACAGTGTCACTAACGCCGAGGGTTGTGTATTTATGCAGTTAGGACCTGGGGCAGCATTGCGATTTGCGGGGTGGTGGTGAGGGGGGGTCATGTGTTACCTCATGGGGAGGCCTGACCTTGCATGCTGTTTGCAGCTACGTCTCGGCCATGGTGCCGGTGAAGTCTCCCAGGGAATACTACGTGCAGCAGGAGGTCATCGTGCTGTTCTGCGAGACGGTGGAGAGGTGAGCGCGCTGCTCCCCCTGCCCTGCCGCAGGCCCGGCAAAGGCGGCAGAGCCCCTTACCAAAGACTCCAGCGTTTGGAAGGCCCTGGTCCCCGGCCTTCCCCACCCAGCCTTCTGGTGGCCCATCCCCAGGCCCCGGGCCTGCAGGGTGGCCGGTACTGCAGAAGTCACGTGATAGAGCACGGTGCAAAATGCTCTGCTTTGACGCCTCCACCCAGACCCCTGCGCCTCCTCCCTCCCTCCCTCCCTCCTCACGCCCACTGCTCCTCCCCTCCAGGGCCTGGGATGGGGCCTGCTAGCCGTGTCGTGCAGCGTGGCCCTGGATGCCCCTCCACCTGATGCAGTCATCTGAAGTCAGAGTTTGCCATTTGGACGTGGCAGTCAGGATTTCTCCTGGAGTATTTCTCCAATTTGTATAGTGCTGTGGGCACTAAGTGATTCAAAATTGGCTAAGTCACACCCTACGTGTGTATTTTTAGAAGAGACTGTTTATTCTTTGGCAAGGTGTCTCAGATTGCCAGAAAACAAGGTGGCAGAAAATACCTGTTATTCTGAGGCCCTGACGGCAGCAGCACCTGCTCACGGGGTCAGCGGAGCCGTCGCGTGGCTGGGCTGGAAGCAGGCCGGCTTCGCAGGAAGCGCTGTCTTGTGTGGGGAATGTTTCTGTCCCGTGTTTATTCCTGTCACCTGCATTCTTTCGGTTGCCTGGTTAAACAGAGCAAGGACTGCGCGGCCTGTTTTGTTCCGTGGGGTGTCGGACACCCAGTGGCACCCAGTGCCCCCTGTGTTTTCTGTCCTTTCCTGGGGCCGGAGGGAAGCTGGAAAATGAGCTTCAGCCGCTCCTGCCTGGGCCTTCCTGCAGAGAGGAGCCCCCCGCATGGCACGCGGGGCCCCTGTGTGGTGCGGGTCCCCACCCCGGCCCATCCCCTGGGGGACCAGGCTGAGGGGAGCGGGCTGTTCCCCCCAGCGTCCTGGCACTGACCATGGATGCCCACTCGTTCTGTCTCCCTTGGCCAGGGCCCTGGACTTCGGGTACCTGACCCAGGACATGATTGATGACTATGAGCCAGCCCTCATGTTCACCATCCCCAGGCTGGCCATTGTGTGGTGAGTGCCCTTCTCTCCGACAGTCGTGGAGCAGAACCCTGGTGGCCCGTCCCCGCTGGTGGGGACAGGACCTTCTCTTACTCACAGTCTGGAAGTGGCTGTTCATCCCCCAGTGCGGTCCCCAGGCCGGGCTCAGTGGGGTCCCCAGGCTGTCCTCGGTGCGGTCCCCAGGCTGTCCTCAGTGGGGTCCCCAGGCTGTCCTCAGTGCAGTCCCCAGGCTGTCCTCGGTGTGCTCCCCAGGCTGTCCTCGGTGGGGTCCCCAGGCTGTCCTCGGTGGGGTCCCCAGGCTGTCCTCGGTGCGGTCCCCAGGCTGTCCTCGGTGTGCTCCCCAGGCTGTCCTCAGTGTGCTCCCCAGGCTGTCCTCAGTGCGGTCCCCAGGCTGTCCTCAGTGGGGTCCCCAGGCTGTCCTCAGTGTGCTCCCCAGGCTGTCCTCAGTGCGGTCCCCAGGCTGTCCTCAGTGGGGTCCCCAGGCTGTCCTCGGTGGGGTCCCCAGGCTGTCCTCGGTGGGGTCCCCAGGCTGTCCTCGGTGCGGTCCCCAGGCTGTCCTCAGTGTGCTCCCCAGGCTGTCCTCAGTGCGGTCCCCAGGCTGTCCTCAGTGGGGTCCCCAGGCTGTCCTCAGTGTGCTCCCCAGGCTGTCCTCAGTGCGGTCCCCAGGCTGTCCTCAGTGCGGTCCCCAGGCTGTCCTCAGTGCGGTCCCCAGGCTGTCCTCAGTGGGGTCCCCAGGCTGTGCTCAGTGTGCTCCCCAGGCTGTCCTCGGTGCGGTCCCCAGGCTGTCCTCAGTGGGGTCCCCAGGCTGTCCTCAGTGGGGTCCCCAGGCTGTCCTCAGTGTGCTCCCCAGGCTGTCCTCAGTGGGGTCCCCAGGCTGGGCTCGGTGTGGTCCCCAGGCTGGGCTCGGTGGGGTCCCCAGGCTGTCCTCAGTGTGGCTCCCAGGCTGTCCTCAGTGTGGTCCCCAGGCTGGGCTCAGTTCAGTCCCCAGGCTGGGCTTGGTGGGGTCCCAGGCCGGGCTCAGTGGGGTCCCCAGACTGTCCTCAGTGGAGTCCCCAGGCCGGGCTTGGTGTGGTCCCCAGGCTGGCATTGATGCTGTCCCCAGGCTGGGCTCAGTGGGGTCCCCAGGCTGGGCTTGGTGTGGTCCCCAGGCTGGCGTTGATGCTGTCCCCAGGCTGGGCTCAGTTCAGTCCCCAGGCCGGGCTCAGTGGGGTCCCCAGGCTGGGCTCAGTGGGGCCCCCAGACTGTCCTCAGTGGAGTCCCCAGGCCGGGCTTGGTGTGGTCCCCAGGCTGGCATTGATGCTGTCCCCAGGCTGGGCTCAGTGGGGTCCCCAGGCTGGGCTTGGTGTGGTCCCCAGGCTGGCGTTGATGCTGTCCCCAGGCTGTCCTCGGTGCGGTCCCCAGGCTGGGCTCAGTGGGGTCCCCAGGCTGGGCTCGGTGGGGTCCCCTGGCTGGGCTCGGTGCGGTCCCCAGGCTGTCCTCGGTGGGGTCCCCAGGCTGGGCTCGGTGCGGTCCCCAGGCTGTCCTCGGTGGGGTCCCCAGGCTGGGCTCGGTGCGGTCCCCAGGCTGTCCTCGGTGGGGTCCCCAGGCTGTCCTTGGTGGGGTCCCCAGGCTGGCCTCGGTGGGGTCCCCAGGCTGTCCTCGGTGCGGTCCCCAGGCTGTCCTCGGTGCGGTCCCCAGGCTGGGCTCAGTGGGGTCCCCAGGCTGGGCTCGGTGGGGTCCCCTGGCTGGGCTCGGTGGGGTCCCCAGGCTGGGCTCGGTGCGGTCCCCAGGCTGTCCTCGGTGCGGTCCCCAGGCTGTCCTCGGTGGGGTCCCCAGGCTGGGCTCGGTGGGGTCCCCAGGCTGTCCTCGGTGGGGTCCCCAGGCTGTCCTCGGTGGGGTCCCCAGGCTGTCCTCGGTGCGGTCCCCAGGCTGTCCTCAGTGCGGTCTCTAGGCTGGGCTCGGTGGGGGTCCCCAGGCTGTGCTCAGTGTGCTCCCCAGGCTGTCCTCGGTGCGGTCCCCAGGCTGTCCTCGGTGGGGTCCCCAGGCTGGGCTCGGTGGGGTCCCCAGGCTGTCCTCGGTGGGGTCCCCAGGCTGTCCTCGGTGGGGTCCCCAGGCTGTCCTCGGTGCGGTCCCCAGGCTGTCCTCAGTGCGGTCCCCAGGCTGTCCTCAGTGGGGTCCCCAGGCTGTGCTCAGTGTGCTCCCCAGGCTGTCCTCGGTGCGGTCCCCAGGCTGTCCTCAGTGGGGTCCCCAGGCTGTCCTCAGTGGGGTCCCCAGGCTGTCCTCAGTGTGCTCCCCAGGCTGTCCTCAGTGGGGTCCCCAGGCTGGGCTCGGTGTGGTCCCCAGGCTGGGCTCAGTGGGGTCCCCAGGCTGTCCTCAGTGTGGCTCCCAGGCTGTCCTCAGTGTGGTCCCCAGGCTGGGCTCAGTTCAGTCCCCAGGCTGGGCTTGGTGGGGTCCCAGGCCGGGCTCAGTGGGGTCCCCAGACTGTCCTCAGTGGAGTCCCCAGGCCGGGCTTGGTGTGGTCCCCAGGCTGGCATTGATGCTGTCCCCAGGCTGGGCTCAGTGGGGTCCCCAGGCTGGGCTTGGTGTGGTCCCCAGGCTGGCGTTGATGCTGTCCCCAGGCTGGGCTCAGTTCAGTCCCCAGGCCGGGCTCAGTGGGGTCCCCAGGCTGGGCTCAGTGGGGCCCCCAGACTGTCCTCAGTGGAGTCCCCAGGCCGGGCTTGGTGTGGTCCCCAGGCTGGCATTGATGCTGTCCCCAGGCTGGGCTCAGTGGGGTCCCCAGGCTGGGCTTGGTGTGGTCCCCAGGCTGGCGTTGATGCTGTCCCCAGGCTGTCCTCGGTGCGGTCCCCAGGCTGGGCTCAGTGGGGTCCCCAGGCTGGGCTCGGTGGGGTCCCCTGGCTGGGCTCGGTGCGGTCCCCAGGCTGTCCTCGGTGGGGTCCCCAGGCTGGGCTCGGTGCGGTCCCCAGGCTGTCCTCGGTGGGGTCCCCAGGCTGGGCTCGGTGCGGTCCCCAGGCTGTCCTCGGTGGGGTCCCCAGGCTGTCCTTGGTGGGGTCCCCAGGCTGGCCTCGGTGGGGTCCCCAGGCTGTCCTCGGTGCGGTCCCCAGGCTGTCCTCGGTGCGGTCCCCAGGCTGGGCTCAGTGGGGTCCCCAGGCTGGGCTCGGTGGGGTCCCCTGGCTGGGCTCGGTGGGGTCCCCAGGCTGGGCTCGGTGCGGTCCCCAGGCTGTCCTCGGTGCGGTCCCCAGGCTGTCCTCGGTGGGGTCCCCAGGCTGGGCTCAGTGGGGTCCCCAGGCTGTCCTCGGTGGGGTCCCCAGGCTGTCCTCGGTGGGGTCCCCAGGCTGTCCTCGGTGCGGTCCCCAGGCTGTCCTCAGTGCGGTCTCCAGGCTGGGCTCGGTGGGGTCCCCAGGCTGTCCTCGGTGGGGTCCCCAGGCTGTCTTCAGTGGGGTTCCCAGGCTGTCCTCAGTGGGGTCCCCAGGATGTCCTCAGTGGGGTTCCCAGGCCGGGCTCAGTGGGGTCCCCAGGCTGGGTTTGGTGGGGTCCCCAGGCTGGCGTTGATGCTGTCCCCAGGCTGGGCTCAGTTCAGTCCCCAGGCTGGGCTTGGTGGGGTCCCAGGCCGGGCTCAGTGGGGTCCCCAGGCTGTCCTCAGTGGAGTCCCCAGGCCGGGCTCAGTGTGGTCCCCAGGCTGGCATTGATGCTGTCCCCAGGCCGGGCTCAGTTCAGTCCCCAGGCCGGGCTCGGTAGGGTCCCTAGGCCGGGCTCGGTGGGGTCCCCAGGCTGTCCTCAGTGGGGTCCCCAGGCCGGGCTCAGTGGGGTCCCCAGGCCAGGCTCAGTGGGGTCCCCAGGCCGGGCTCAGTGAGGTACCCAGGCCAGGCTCGGTAGGGTCCCTAGGCCGGGCTCGGTAGGGTCCCTAGGCCGGGCTTGGTGGGGTCCCCAGGCTGGCGTTGGTGCAATCTCTGTGCTGGTCCAAGGAGGGCTTCAGGCTGCTGGCCTCATTGAGGTCCCTTGGTAGGCAGATTGGCCTTTTGGCCCCCTTGGCAGATGAGCAGCCAAGAGTCTGAACACCTCCTGATTTGCTCAGTGGTGAGGTGGGAGCCCCCACCCCAGATAGTGCAGGGTGGCTGGGCTCTTGCCCTCTGACATGGGGCAGCAGTCTGCTGGACACAGGTGCAGCTTGGGGGAGGCGGATTTCGCCCCTGGCGGGGCCACTCAGGTGACCAAAGTTGCAGAGTGACCCGTGGACAAGGTGTCCCCTGGTTTCTGCCAAGGGATAGGATTGGTTTGTTTGCATAGTTTCTGGGCTGGCAGGGAAGCACAGCCCGCTAGCCTGACAGCCAGGCGGACGGCAGCCCGAGGCCCACGGGAAGGCTGGGGAGCCCCGCCCCTCTGGCGATAGGGGGGGGGGGGCTGGTGAGGCAGCTCTCGGGTTGGCACTTGGCATCATGGTGTGGAGGAGGCATGTGGATGTGGGCCCGAGTCCACGGAGCTGTGTCACTGAGCATCTCTGAGCTTCTGGGGGTCAGAGGCCAAGCCCTGTGTTTGGGGGTGTGCATGGCTGTTCACCCAGGGACGCAGAGCACAGACACGCTGCGGCGCACCAGGGCACTGCCACGTGGGAAGTAGGAGACAGAGTGGAGACGGGGAGCCGCCAGAGCATGGGGACAGAGCCCGAGCCTCGGACCTGCCGGGGAGAGGAGCCAGAGCTTGCCCCCCAGGGAATCCTGCACACCCAGCCTCGCTGTGTCCCTGTCTGTCCCTGGAGGCTTTTCCAGGATCCTCTAATGGCTCGGATCCCTGGCCCTTCCTCTCATCTTCCTTCTTCAGCAGTTTGCTTTTACTCCAGTCAGCAAGTCCAAAGAGGGGGGACACAGCTCACCTCACACCCGAGGGCCAGTGGTGTGTTGGTTTATTTATTTAGAGACTGAATTTTGTACCCCAGGCCTTGAACTCATGACCCTCCTGCCCCTGCCCCTGCCTCTGAAGTGGTGTGACTGCAGGTGTGCATCACCGCACCCGTACCTGGGGGATGGCACTTGACACCCCATAATGACTTGAGTGTTGGAATTTCCCATCATCTGAGGATGTGGAGGTTGGTGTGAAGTGACACGTCCCTGGAGAGAAGCAGGGGTCTCGTGGGGTCACCCAGGGCCCCACCCGTTCACACAGGGCCCTGGGGTGGAGGGGTCCCTCCCTCCAAGGGCCTCACCATCTGTCACGTGGCTTTCTTCCCAAGCACGCGCTCTGTGGCCATCTTCATGCAGGTGAAAACGATGAGCTTATTTGGCTCTGACTTCCCGGTGTGTACAAGCAAAACAGCACGGTTCCTTGGGGACAAGGGTCCTCCGCACCTCCTGCTTGCCCAGCGGGATGGGTCTGTATTTCCTCTTCGCTCCAGGCTGCCATGTCTCTGGGATAGACGCTGCCTTGCAGGAGCACAGGAAACCCGCCTGTTCTTTGAAGTGGCCCCTAGCGCACAGCCCCAGCCTCGCTGGGACAGCCGCTGGGGTCCAAGCAGGGGCTTGCTTCAGAGAGCTCTACAGGGCCACCGTTCTGGGCTGCGCACCTCCTTGCACCGCCTGCCACCAGCCTGGCCAGAGGGAAGCAATTCAGAACCTTCTGGAAGCCCCTCAGGCCTCTCTTGGGCAGCACATCAGTTTAAAATAAGTGGGGGTATCAGACAGCCCCGCCCACCCTTTCTGGGTTCCACAGTGGTGCCTCTTTGCCAGGGCCCCCTCACCACCTGTGCCTGAGCACACAACCACGTCTCCCTGCCCAGGCCACTGGTGCCACATGGGCAGAGTCGGCTCTGCTGGCCCTGGGTCCGTCCACCCAGAGCCGAGCTGGGCTGTGGGGGGAGGGGGCTCAGGCTAGAGGGAGGGCCTGGAGGGTGCCTGGGGGGGAGCCCCAAGAAATGGAGGAAGACTGAGGTATGTGCTCAGGAGGAACAGGCCAGGGCCCAGAGCCCAGAGAGGAGCAGCGTCGCTTGGCCTGTTGACAGAGCCCCCAGAAGCAGGTTCCTCACCTCACAGTGAGGCTGTGTACCTGAGGAATCAGGGCCAAAATTGACTTCAGGCCCGTCCTTCGGCTGCCCCGAGGCGGATGCTCCCTGGTTCCCTCGGGGCTGGCAGCCTAGCACGCTCTCCGGCTACAGAGCTATTCTGGCCCAAAGATACGGGGCTACAGCCACGCACACAGAGGCTACAGCCCCGCACTCTGGCTCTCGCTCTCGCTCTCTCTCTCTCTCTCTCTCTCACACACACACACACACACACACGCTATAGCCGCTCACACAGAGGCTACAGCTGCTCACGCAGAGGCTACAGCCACTCACGCAGAACCTGAAGCGGCTTGGCTGGAGGCCTCCCTCCTGCTGTTACACAGTGAGCATGCGCATGCCGTACCACTGTGTGCCTGGGCTCTGCTCATCTCGGGGAGACTGAGATACCCATCAGGGAGGAGACCAGCTCTGGAGAGACTGAGTTCCCCTGGCCCAGACTGGGACACACTGGGTTTAAGGGAACACATTTATTTTAGTCCTTTTTAGTAGTATTATTTTTATTATCAAGATGATTTACAGAGGGGCTCTTGTTACATAAGTCAGGTAAAGAATATATTTGTTTTTGGGCAACATTATTCCATCAGTTGGTTTAAAAGAATAAAATCTTGACCCAGCGACTGCCCTGCTCACTGGCACTGGCCGCAGACTCTGCTGGCCCATGGCTGGCTGCAGCTGGGTCTAAAGGAGGAAACAACCCAAAGAGCCATCTCAGGACGTGTGGATAACAACTCGCATGCCCACACAGCCAGACACCATGTCCCCAGGAGAACAGAATGCTGACGCGTCGCAGTGAAGACGACCTTGAGTCCCATGCTAAGGGAAAGGACACTCACAGGTCACACGCTCTAGAGGTGTCCTACGTGGGTGAACTCCTGGAGTCCGGAGACGGTGGGCTTGAGGCTGGCCTGGGTGGGGAGAGAGAGAGGAGAGAGAAGGGTGCTCCTCCAGGGTGAGGAAAGGTAGGGTTACACAGTAGTGTGCAATTCCCTGGTGGCACCACACTTGGAAGTGGTTAAGGGAGGGTAATGCAAATGTTAAGAAAAAGACTCCCGGGCTGGGGATATAGCCTAGTGGCAAGAGTGCCTGCCTCAGATACATGAGGCCCTAGGTTCGATTCCCCAGCACCACATATACAGAAAAACGGCCAGAAGCGGCGCTGTGGCTCAAGTGGCAGAGTGCTAGCCTTGAGCGGGAAGAAGCCAGGGACAGTGCTTAGGCCCTGAGTCCAAGGCCCAGGACTGGCCAAAAAAAAAGACTCCCACCCTGCCACTTCCAGCTGGACTCCTATGCGTGCTGGGCCCAGGCATACGTGGCCCCGGGTCCGGGCCCGGGTCCCACTCTCCTAACACACACGGGCATTGGCGTCTGGGCCAGTTGGACTCTGTGCAGGTGTTTGCTGAGCTCCTGGGACCCAAGACCGACCAGCGTCGCCCTGGTTCACAGGGACAGGGCAGCGAGCTGGCCTCGTGCCTTCCCGCCCTTCCCAGAGCTGCTGAGCAGAGGGCAGGACGGGCACGGAGTGGGCTCACGTGGCCTGAATGTGCCCGTGCGTGGGAGCTGACTCACCCCTGGGCCCTGGGGCACAGCTGGGCACATCTGCAGGGACACTCGCGCGGAGGATGGGGTGGTGGTTGGCCTGCGGAGGCACACAGTTCCTGGGCTGCTTTCTGAGGTTCCAGAGGAGCCCAGCACCGTGCCAGGTCCTGCAGGCAGCAGCCCCTTCTTCCTGCTCTTCCAGAGCGGCTGGTGCCGCCTCCATCCCTGACCGCACCCTCGCGGGGCTGCGTGCACAGCGAGGGAACTGGCCACCGCCAGGCTGGCCCCAGGCACAGGGAGCAGGGCTCAGCTCAGCCTTGATCAGCAGGGACGGCCGAATTGAGGACCTGCCCTGTCCACTGCTCAGCTCTCTGACGGGACTGTGAGGACTGAAGGCCGGGGCAGCATCTCAACACCCAGGCCCCACCTCCAACACATGCACTCCGGCACCCTGTCTGCCTCTTTTCACTCTGTCCTGAGGACACCTGGTTGCCCACAAACGTGAATGCTCTGTCTTGCAAATCTGTCCCCTAAATTAGGCTCATTTGATCAGAACCATCCACTCGAGGGAGATCCATAAACCAGATAAGAGCCAGGGAGATGCCGCGCGCTGCCCTGTGCCCGGGACTCAGCACACCTGCAGACAGACAGACAGACCCGCAGCGACTCGCCTGTGGAGGGAGTCTATGCGGCCCTCCTCTGCACTCCAGTGGAAAAGATGGGAGGACAGACCGATGGACTTCCCTGAGACACGCTGGGACCAGCTGTCTGTTTCCTAGAGACTCAGCAAGAAGCACCCCGATATGGGTCGTGGGGTGACGCTGTAGGAGAGCTGGGCTGGGATGTGGCTGGTGGAGGCGCACTGAGAGTGGGGCAGTGCTTGGTGGGGCTGCGGGGGCCAGCATGTGTGCGGATGATGGTCAGGGTGGTTGGGGGCGGGGGGGGGCAGCTGGGAAAGGCGCTGAGCTGGATGGCATGCAGAGGAGGGTCAGACAGACCCCCTCCTGGAGAGGGAACAGCTCTCAAGGCATTGTGGGTATCGGGAGAGGGTCAGTCCTGTCTGGGCAAGGCAGTTTTTGTCCCCTCCTAAAGCACCGGGTGCCGGCGGGAAGCCCAGGAAGCCGGCTGGGAGGTGGCAGGCGCAGGCGCAGGTCCCCGGTTCTCCGTGACCTCAGTCCTCAGGCTTGGGTTGGGAATCCTTTCCGGCCTGATTCTCGTGAGCCTTCACAACTCCATTCTTCATGGTCAGTGAGGAAGATCCTAGTAACAAATCCTGATGCTGAATTTGCAGCACTGATAGGTACAAATGTCACGATTATCTTATGAATGTCCCTAATCCACTTCAAAAGGTGATAAAGGCTGCGTGGTGCTTCTCCTTGCTTTTTCTCTAAACTTATTAGACTTAGACCTAGAGGTGAAGGGGGAAGCTGTACCGCACTAAGCTGTGGGGTTGCTGGGGGACACCAGGGGGTGTCCCTTGAAGGTGGGATTCTAGGACGCCCTCAGAGGGCCTAACCACCCTGGCTTCTGTGTCTCGAATGCAGCGGCCTTGTGGTCTATGCAGACGGACCCCTGAACCTGGATCGCAAGGTGGAGGACATGTCCGAGCTGTTCCGGCCCTTCCACACGCTTCTGCGGAAAATAAGGTGAGGGCTGAGCGGCCGGGAGGGAAGAGCAAGGCGGGGCGGGGCGGTGCTGAGCAAAGGTATTCGGCCCCCTCCAGGGGTGGTTGGTATTCCCTGTGGGCCGGTCATGACCCCAGACTGATCCAGATCGTTTTTTTGCTTTTGCGTTGTCTGGTTGTCCCCTGTCATTTCCGGGAATGGAAAACGTGGTCCTTCCTTTAGGGTGGGTGCACAGACCAGCTCAGTGTCAACCCTTCGTTTACACCTGCCCCCAAATGTCCTCTGTTCGAGCCGCAGGGGCTCAGCCATTGGTTCTTATGGTTTGTAAGATTCCTAGCGATTTTGAAAGCCCATAGCCTTGTGTCATGTTGGTTTTTTCCTGTGGCTTCCCTGCTCCGGGAGAGCCCACAGGGGCCTCCAGAGGTAGATGGCCATTTGTCCTCTGGGCGCCTGCTGGTCCAGTGGCCTTGGGCACCCACGTGTTTCCTCCCCTGGCCCCTGGTCTCTACGGTAGCCTCCGCCCTCAGCAGGGGACCGCTGGGGACCCCACGGGGCCAGTACAGCATCCTGTGGCCTGCTTAGAGTGGCATAGCACAGGATGGCCCTAGAAACAGCCAGCAGGGGTCGGAACTCACTTGAGGACACAGAGCACAGGCCCTTGCCCCAGGAGGTGCCAGAGGGGCTGTGAGCCCAGTCAGAAATGACCTGGAGCTCGTGGGGCCGTGGCTTCTCCAGGGAAGGGGCCACATCTGCTGTGAAAGGCCCAGGAACTCGCCACCGCGGGGTCTCCTGTGGTCTGTGTTTATGGAGTGTACCCACCCCCGCCTTCGGGACTGTACGCCACCCCTGTGGGAGAGAGCCAGAGGGAGGCGGCTAAATAGGGTGCTGGGAGAGAACTCGGAGCCCGACATCTCTGTTGCTGGTGACTAGGGTATGGTTGTGTGATATCTTCCTAAATGAGCACCCTTAAATAAAAGACACGGCCAGCCATCTTCACATCTTTTTTTTTTTTTGGCCAGTCCTGGGCCTTGGACTCAGGGCCTGAGCACTGTCCCTGGCTTCTTCCCGCTCAAGGCTAGCACTCTGCCACTTGAGCCACAGCGCCACTTCTGGCCGTTTTCTGTATATGTGGTGCTGAGGAATCGAACCTAGGGCCTCGTGTATCCGAGGCAGGCACTCTTGCTACTAGGCTATATCCCCAGCCCTTTTTTTTTTTTTTTTTTTTTTTTTAACGTGGGTGAGACCCCTGCTTTGGGACAATTTGCCTCAGGTTGTAACAGGCCAATTTTCTGGCCTCAACAACTAGAAAAGTCTGGATAGGTTTGAAAAATGGTCAAAGTGAGGACTGACCAGACTAAACCTCAAGAGGAGGTGGGGTGCCACCACAGGGGCCCCCATCCCTTGAGTGTTTGCGGGTCCCAGGCTCAGGGCTCGGGCCAGAGAAGCCCCCTGGTGTGGGAGCCCAGGTGTGCAGAGCCTTGGACAGTGCTCCTGCACACCTGTCTCAGTGCCTGCTCCGCAGCGGGGAAGGAGTCCCGTTCTAGATGCTTATTAGGAAAAGGGCCTGCAGACCTCCAGCCCTCCCCACACTCCGGGCTCTTTCCAGGGCTCAGAGCTACCTGCAGAGGGAGTGGAGGCTGGGCTGGAACCCAGAAGGGCACCACTGAGTCTCTGAGACTCTGTCCCGTCTTCTGGGAAGCCAGAGCCCCGCCAGGCGCAGAGCAGCCGTCACCAGACCCACTGGGCTTGATTTCTGAGTGAAATACCTGTGGGACAGGCCGCCGTTGGCCTGACTGGGGAAGGGAGCTCCCTCGACACCTGCCATCTCTAGATGACCTTATGCCCAGCGACTCTCCTACTAGAGGAAAAAAAGAATGAGACAAGAAAATGAGATGGCTGCATTTCTTGTCCATCTTCGGCCATATCCAATGGACGTGGGAGTGACAGCCACTATCAAGTGGATAAGAACAGTGGCCACTATCAAGCAGACATGTGAATGATGGTCAGTATTGAGTGGACATGATCGGTGGCCAGTATCAAGTGGATGTGGGTGCTGGCCAGTGTCACGTGGCTATAAATGATGGCCAGTGTTGCATGGATGTGAGTGGTGGCCAGGTTCACATGGACATGGGTGGTGGCCGGTGTCGCGTGGACGTGGGTGGTGGCTGGCGTTACGGCATGTATGGTGGCCAGTGTCACGTGGATATAAATGATGGCCGGCGTTGCGTGTACGTGGGTGATGGCCGGTGTTGCGTGGACGTGGGTGGTGGCCGGTGTTGCGTGGACGTGGGTGGTGGCCGGTGTCGCGTGGACGTGGGTGGTGGCTGGTGTTGCGTGGGCGTGGGTGGTGGCCGGTGTTGCGTGGATGTGGGTGGTGGCCGGTGTTGCGTGGACGTGAGTGGTGCTGGCGTTACGACATGAATGGTGGCTAGTGTCACATGGATATAAATGGCCAATGTCGCGTGTACGTGGGTGATGGCCGGTGTTGCGTGTACGTGGGTGATGGCCGGTGTTGCGTGTACGTGGGTGATGGCCGGTGTTGCGTGGACGTGGGTGGTGGCCGGTGTCGCGTGGACGTGAGTGGTGGCTGGTGTTGCGTGGACGTGGGTGGTGGCTGGCGTTACGGCATGTATGGTGGCCAGTGTCACGTGGATATAAATGATGGCCGGCGTTGCGTGTACGTGGGTGATGGCCGGTGTTGCGTGGATGTGGGTGGTGGCTGGTGTTGCGTGGACATGGGTGGTGGCTGGTGTTGCGTGGACGTGGGTGGTGGCTGGCGTTACGGCATGTATGGTGGCCAGTGTCACGTGGATATAAATGATGGCCGGCGTTGCGTGTACGTGGGTGATGGCCAGTGTTGCGTGTACGTGGGTGGTGGCCGGTGTCGCGTGGACGTGGGTGATGGCCGGTGTTGCGTGGACGTGGGTGGTGGCTGGTGTTCCGTGGACGTGAGTGATGCTGGTGTTAGGACATTAATGGTGGCCAGTGTCACGTGGATATACATGATGGCCAGTGTTGCGTGGACGTGGGTGGTGGCTGGTGTCACGTGGATGTGAATGGTGCCCAGAAAACAAGCAGAGGGGCCAGATGCCAGACCTAACTCTTAAGGACTTGAGCACAATTATGGTGGATAAACTAAAGAACATAGAAGAAAGTTGGTGAAAGAATGAAGAACTTAAAACATTGGAATCTATTTTTAAAGAGAACATTTTAAAACTAAGAAAACTCCAAATCTAAAAATAAGAATGCTGGGGACTGATGGCAGATTAGACCCCACAGGACCGGACAGACATGAGGAGTCTGAGGACCGCTCGAGGAGAGCCACGCCAAAGCCCAGAGAGAAACAGCGGGTGAGGAAAGCCCCACGAAACAAGGGCAGCAGCGGGACACACCACAAGTGTGTGCTGTGGCTCACGCTGGTAGTCCAGGCTACGAGGGAGGAGGGGCTGGGAGATTGGGGGTTGAAGTCAGCCCAGGAAAATAGTGCTTGAGAGGCATCTCAACAACAACAACAAAAACACCACCAAAGCAACTGGTCATACCCCCGTCATCCCAGCCTTAAGGGAAGAATAGATAGCATTGAGGTCCAGGTTAGAAAGCAAGATGCCATTGAAAAGATAATGAAAGCAAAGGGGATGGACACATGGCTCAAGTCATAGAACACCTGCTGAGCAAGAGCAAGGCCTGGAATTCAAACCCTACTATTGTATCGTGTGCGTGTGCGCACATGAGAGAGAAAGAGAGAGAGAGAGAGAGAGAGAGAGAGATCCCTGGCAAGACTAATCAAGAGGAAAGAACAGATACAAACCACTACCAATAATTGAGTGGACAGACACTACAGATGACAGCAAGAAGATAGCTGCAAACAGCTTGATATGAAAAAAATTGGACAATTGGATTGTGAAGGACAAATTCCACAAAAAAAGTAATCAAAGCTACCAAAAGAACAGAAAATCTTGTGGCACAATTTGTATTAAGAAAATGTAATCTACTGCTTAAAACCCTTCCCACAGGGCTGGGGATATAGCCTAGTGGCAAGAGTGCCTGCCTCGGATACAGGAGGCCCTAGGTTCGATTCCCCAGCACCACATATACAGAAACGGCCAGAAGCGGCGCTGTGGCTCAAGTGGCAGAGTGCTAGCCTTGAGCGGGAAGAAGCCAGGGACAGTGCTCAGGCCCTGAGTCCAAGGCCCAGGACTGGCAAAAAAAAAACAAAAAACCCTTCCCACAAATACAGTCTTAACAGAATAGGCTTTGTAAACATACAAAGTGGCATGTGGAGTGGAGGGGAGTGGTGGTTCTTTTTCTTTTCTCGGTCAGTCATGGGGCTTGCACTCGGGGCCTGGGCGCTGTCCCTGAGCTCTTTTGCTCGAGGCTAGTGCTCTACCACTTTGAGCCACAGCTCCACTTGGTGGTTACTTTCTAACAGCTGCACGGAGCCAGCAGGTATCCCTGTGAGCACGAAGCCTCACGAAGCCTGTGGGGGCTTTTTTGTTTGTACTGGGTAGTGAGTTGAAGGCCTCATGTTTTCTAGGAGAGCACTCTTACCACTTGAGCCACATCCCTAGACCCCCCCCCCATTAAAGTCTCATACTTTGGCTTGGTCTGACCTTGGGCCATAATCATCCCGCATCTGCCTCCTGAGTAGCCAGGATTGCAGGTATGTACTGCTATGCCGGCAGCAGCCAGGCCTCTTCTCCCCCTGCTGCTCCCCATGCCCAGTGCCTGGATTAGGGCTGTTGCTTGGCTATCTTTGTTGAAAAAAAAATTTTTTTAACCCTACATTTAAGCCAGTGCTTCTTACTTCCTAACCAGTGTAGTGTCAGATGCACTGGCTCACTCCTAAAATCAGCCACATAGCACAGGAAGGGGATACCGAGAAGACGCTGGGTCAAGGCCCACTGGGCACCAAGCTGGCGATAGCTGGGTGTGGTGGCGCGTGCCTCTCATCCCACTACTGGCCCCTGGGCAGAACTCCCGGACCATATCCAGGAAAAAGACACACTCAAGCACAGCGGCCTGGGGAGGGGACAAGAGTGGAAGAGCCACCTGCGGGCCGAGTTCAAACCCCAGCACTGAAAACAGAGATTCCCTTGACACACGTAACATAGGACTGAAGACTCTCCTGTTCCGGCAAATGGCTCTGGAACGTCAGTTATAAAAAGAAAGCTTTTTGGAAAATCCTCAAAAACTTAAACCTAGAACTTCCCCACAACCCAGCCATTATCTACCCAGAACATCACAAACCAGGCAAAGACACCTGCATGTCCAGGGTCATCGCTGCACTGTTCACAACGGCCACGTTGTGAAAACAGCCCAGATGCCCCACAGCTGATGAGGGGGGTCAGGAAAATGCGGCACAGATACATCATAGGATTCTACTCGTCTCTCAGAAAGAATAACATGCCATTTGCAGGGAAATGGAGGGACCTAGGACAAATCACGTGAAGTGAGGTACGCCAGGCTCAGCGAGGCTAGCGGCGCCTGTTTTGTTTCACACGTGTGGCGGTTAGATCTAAAATGCAAACATGCATGATGGCGCACTCAGGGCCATGTGCGTGTGCACACACACAGACTGCCGTAAGGACGGTGTACTCCGGCGAGGTCTAAGGGCGAACTGCGCTGAACAGCCGTTTGTTAGAGTGAACGCCGGGGCGTGGAAACCAAAGGAGGGCGAGCGAGGGTTATTACAGGCGGTGTATGTCACATACAAGATAGATGAGGCGAGGCAGGGATGCGGGGGTGGGGGGTGGAGGACGGGCGGGAGGACCAGCCTTGACCAAGGTGCACCGCGTGCGGAGCCCGACTCCTGGACTCCTTTATACGAGGACGTAACCACAAACAGAACTTGTGCGGGGTCGGGGAGGGGAGGGAGGAGAGATGGCCCTCAAATGGCCGCCCTCTGGCCCTGAGCCGGAGGCACCGGGAGAGCCGGGCGTCGCAGACGCCCACCCGGCGCGGAGAGCCCGGGGCCAGCGCCCGTGCCCGGGTGCCCGCGTGCGGCCGCTCCGCGCCGGCCGGGGAGGCAGGCGTGACCTGGGGTTTGTCTCGGCCGCAGGGACTTGCTGCAGGCGCTGACGGAGGAGGAGCTGCACCGGCTGGAGCGGAGCCTCTGCGTCTCCCAGGACGCGGAGCTCCCCAAGCAGGCGGATGCCCAGGCACCCACCTTTCCGGCACCCCTGCCCCCCGAGGAGCTGCTCTCCGCCCAGCCCCGGGACCCGGATGCGGAGCTGGCCTGCTCCATGCAGTACGACGACCAGGAGCTGGAGGAGCTCAGCCGGATGGTCCACCGGGCTGGCGACGAGATGTCCTCCCTGCTGTCCCCGCCCAGCGCCTGCCAGTCCCCCGCGCACGGGCTGGGGGCCGCGGGCAGCCCCCGCGGGGAGGGCTCCCCCGGCAGGGCGCCGCCCAAGGCGGGCAGCTTCGAGGAGGAGAGGGTGTTCTTCATGGACGACGTGGAGGTGGCCGAGGCGCCGGGCGGCCCCTTGGCGTGGGCGGACAGCCCCCCAGCCGGCGCCCAGGAGGGCGGGGCCGGGGCCAGCACCCCCGCGGTGGACGAGGCGGAGGACTGGAGCAACAACAACAACGAGGAGGAGGGCGAGAAGCGGCCGGGCCTGGCGGGCTCCTCCTCCTGCAGCTGCCTGGACGCCCCGCTCTCCCTGGACGGCTGGGAGGCGGGCGCCGAGCACGCCCAGACGGCGGAGAGGATCGCCCACCGCACGGGGGGCATGAAGCTCTCCGCCACGGTCATCTTCAATCCCAAGTCGTCCCCCTCCCCAGACCCTGGCCCCCCGGGAGCCCCGGGCCACGCCGCCTCCCCTGCGGAGCCCAGGGCCGAGGGGACGGGGGACGGGCCCCGCGCGCTGGGCCCCACGGCCACCAACTGCCTCCTGCATTCCTGCGTGTGCTGCCGGAGCTGCCGGGATGGCCGGGAGGAGGCGGCCGAGCCCCTGCGGGGCCTCCTGGACGCCCCCCACCCCACCGCCGGCCTGGCCAAGGCCGGCCACAAGGGCCCCGAGGGACTGGGCGAGGCCCAGCCGGCCCCCACCTCCTCCCCGCCCGCAGACGATGCCTCCCACCGGCAGGAGCCCGAAGGCCCTGCCTCCACCACGTGCCTCGCACACACCTCAGGGCCTCAGGGGGACGCCAGCGGGCGGCGAGGCGGCGGCGGGGTCGAACGCCGGCCCGAGGCCCCAGAGCGCAGCCCCGGGAACCCGTCCACCTTAAGGGGGGCGAGTCCTGGAGGAGACGCAGCCCAGGCGGAGCCGCCCCACCCGTCGGGCTGCAGGTAAGGAGGAGTTCTGCCCCAGGGCCCGCGGCCTTGCCGGCGGAGCACCCGGGACCCTCGGGGCTGGACGGTCCTTACCGGGCGACCTGCTGAGGCTCCGCGCCATGGGTGGTGCGGGGTCAGTGTGACGGGAGGTGGGCCGGACCGGGAGGCGTCCACCCCACAGGAAGTTAGACAGCCAAGCCGTGACCCTCCCCCCTCCCCCCTCCTCCCGCCTGGCTGCTCATCTGCCCTCCCACCCCCGCAGGCCACCCGAGCCCGGGCTGCCCCGTGCTCTGCGGCGGCTCCTCGTCCAGCCCCCGCGTGAGCGTGAGCGGTGTGTGGGCGGTGGACGGGCCCGTAGCCGCCCCACGCGCACGTCTTGCCCTGCGCCTCCTGGCGCCGGCGGATGAGCGCACGGCGGCTGGGGTGCGGTGCGCGTGTGGCTCCCGGGTGACTTCATGGCTAACACCGTGGAGGAGCTGCCAGACTGCTCGCCAAGACAGCCGCACTTGGTGTGCGCTTGACTGGTCACGGACAAGGGCTCCGCTTCTCGCATCCCTGCCCACGAGGGTGGCCGTGCACTGCTGCTTTCTGTGTGTCTAGGGGATAATCCACTAGAGAGTGCATCCAGCCAGCTGCCTTGGTCACCCCAACTTGTTCCTCTCTCTGAGGTTCTGCCGGCAATTTTACTCCCATCAGGTCAACTTTGCATGAGATATATAGAGACTGCTGTTTATGTTTAATTTAACTCCATGTAAAATACTTGCATGGTTTCCAGCCAAATCTACAAAAGAAGTCAGCCCGGGGGCATTTTTTATTTTCTCTTGCTGCTAAAGGGAACAGGCTTCAAAGTTTTGTTTTTTTGTTTTTGTTTTTGTTTTGCCAGTCCTGGGGCTTGAACTCAGGGCCTGAGCACTGTCCCTGGCTTCTTTTGCTCAAGGCTAGCACTCTGCCACTTGAGCCACAGTGTCACTTCCAGCTTTTTCTGTGTATGTGGTGCTAGGGAATCGAACCCAGGGCTTCATGCGTGCTAGGTAAGCTCTCTACCCCTAAGCCACATTCCCAGCCATGATATCACAAACTTTTGCCCAGGTTGTCCTTAAACCACAATCCTCCTCATCCCAGCCCCCTGTGTAGGTAGAATCACAGGCATGAACTACCATGCCTGGACAGTCTTCCATGTTTAGGAGTCGAAGCAAGGAGAAGTGGACATGAGGCTCCACACACTCCGGCTGAGGAGAGGGGGCTTCCTGCTCCAGGAGCTCTTCCCGCCAGGCTTCCTGACTCTCCCCCCTCCCCCCAGCAGCTTCAGGCAGGCTACTTTCCAGAGGTGTAGAGCCGGTGGGGCTGGGCCACACACACTGCCAGCCGAGGCCCTGTCCAGATTCCTGCCCTGGCGGTCCAGCGCTGGCCGTGGGCCGTGTCCAGATTCCTGCAACCGTGGTCCAGCGCTGGCCGTGTCCAGATTCCTGCGACCGTGGTCCAGCGCTGGCCGTGGGCCGTGTCCAGGTTCCTGCGACCGTGGTCCAGCGCTGGCCGTGGGCCGTGTCCAGGTTCCTGCGACCGTGGTCCAGCGCTGGCCGTGGGCCGTGTCCAGGTTCCTGCGACCGTGGTCCAGCGCTGGCCGTGGGCCGTGTCCAGGTTCCTGCCATGGCGGTCCAGCACTGGCCGTGGGCCGTGTCCAGGTTCCTGCGACCGTGGTCCAGCGCTGGCCGTGGGCCGTGTCCAGGTTCCTGCAATGGTGGTCCAGCGCTGGCCGTGGGCCATGTCCAGGTTCCTGCGACCGTGGTCCAGCGCTGGCCGTGGGCCGTGTCCAGGTTCCTGCCATGGCGGTCCAGCACTGGCCGTGGGCCGTGTCCAGGTTCCTGCAACCGTGGTCCAGCGCTGGCCATGGGCCGTGTCCAGGTTCCTGCGACCGTGGTCCAGCGCTGGCCGTGGGCCGTGTCCAGGTTCCTGCAACCGTGGTCCAGCGCTGGCCGTGGGCCGTGTCCAGGTTCCTGCGATGATGGTCCAGTGTGCTCGCTACACTGCATGTCGGTTGGGACAAAATCCACTTCTGACAGGCTGCCACCAGCCTGGGCCCCACGCCTGCACTTGCTTTGTGGGTGGGAGAGCCCCTTTTCTGTGTGGTTGACACGAACCCTCACAGACTCCTTGACAGGTGAGGGGTTTGGGACTCTGACCTGCTCGTTTTGTGGTTTGTCCAGGCGGCAGCCCGAAGACACCAACCCCTTCTGGAAGTTTCTTGGGGTCAGATCATGCCTAGCTCGCATGCCCTGCCCTGCTCTGCACTGACGCCCCAGCTCAGGGGCGCCCCATCTCCCAGGAAGCCTTCCCGCAAGTGTAAGGACGTGCAGGCTGCAGGGCCGGTGGCCGGGGCTTCCGTGCGTTTGGTCCAGGACCTTGGACAGCGCTGCAGGGAGCGCATCCCACGCCCACAGCGGCTGCATGGGCGCCCCCTTTGCTCCTTTCCTCCTTCCTGTGTGTCGAGAGTCACGCTCTGTGCGCCCGTCAGGGAGCCAGACAGGTGTGGCCTCTCCTCCCGCCTGGGCTAAGCAAGCCCGGGGTGCTGGTCCCCGGCACCTGCACAGCACAGGCCCACCAGCCCGCTGTCCTGATCCGACCAGGCCCCGCCTGCCCAGCACCACTTCCGTGGCCCTGCGGGGGGGTGGCGAGGCGTTTGGGTGGCCCGTGCGGGTCCTGCGCCCCTGGGCTCGGGTTCTGCGTGCGATCCAGGCTCCGAGCGCTTCAGATGAGGGCCGTGCAGGGAGCCGCGACCGGGGGCCCGCCCGCGAGTCAGAGGCTCCCGGCGACGCCCTCGCCGGGCGGCTGGAGTGTTCTGTTCAGGGGGAACGCCGAGGCCGCCCCTGCGGGGGACCTGACCCAAGCCGGAGCCAGGAGCCAGCGGGGCCCGGCGCCACGGGCGGGGCCGGCCTCGGCGGAGGGGCCCTGCAGGGGCAAAGTTCACCCTCTGCCCTTGAGCTCCCTGCTTCCAACTGGCTGCTTTCCTGCCTTCTCAGTAGTCCTAGGTGAGCCTTTTGCGGGGGGGGGGGGGGCGGGGGCGGGGAAGACATGTTTTTTTCAAAAAACATTCTGCCCAGCCTCATATCCCTGGTCTAGAACATTCTGTGCTCTTAAGAATCATCTGTCAATTACCTGTCAGAAGGGAACGCTCTGCCCAGCCCGATGTCCGCCCCTCTTCCGGACATGCAGAAACCTGTGCCGGGAAGGCCCCTCAGCCTCCTCTCCTCTAGCGACGACTGTGGCCCTTGGTTCTGCGCGTCCTTGGGAAACCTCAGAAAGGACCTAGGAGGGAACTAAAAAATCTTCCCCCCTCAGGAGCGGTTTTGGCTGTTCACTGAAAGTGAGGTTCTAACCACTTGCCCACAAAGTTCTTTGAAGGTGCAGTTCTCCTTGCCATTGCTCAATCACAAGGACGCACGAGGACTTACCCCTCCTCCGCTTTCTGTGTTAAGTGATCCTTGTGGGCAGTTTTCTTAGTGGCTCTTTAGGCTTGACCTTTTTTTTTTTTTTTTTGCCAGTCCTGGGCTTGAACTCAGGCCTTGAGCACTGAAAAAACTGTCCCTGGCAGACCTGGGTTCACACACTTTGCAGGCCTGGGAGGCATGAGGCTCATCCCTGGGGGGTGGCCTCATAGACGTGGCCTCCATTACAGGCAGATGACACGGCTGCACTGCACCGGAGGGCTGTGCGGTGGCGTGTCTGTGGGCGTGCGGCACGGGCTTGCGTGGTTGCGGGTAACGTGGCTGCGGGCGTGCGGACGGGCCTGTGCGGTAGCGTGTCTGCAGGCGTGCGGACGGGCCTGTGCGGTGGCGTGTCTGCGGGCGTGCGGCCAGGGCCTGTGCGGTGGCATGTCCGCGGGCGTGCGGCACGGGCCTGTGCGGTGGCGTGTCCGCGGGCGTGCGGCACGGGCCTGTGCGGTGGCGTGTCCGCGGGCGTGCGGCACGGGCCTGTGCGGTGGCGTGTCCGCGGGCGTGCGGCACGGGCCTGTGCGGTGGCGTGTCCGCGGGCGTGCGGCACGGGCCTGTGCGGTGGCGTGTCCGCGGGCGTGCGGCACGGTAGTGTGTCTGCGGGCGTGCGGCACGGGCCTGTGCGGTGGCGTGTCTGCGGGCGTGCGGCACGGGCCTGTGCGGTGGCGTGGCTGCGGGCGTGCGGCACGGGCCTGTGCGGTGGCGTGTCTGTGGGCGTGCGGCACGGGCCTGTGCGGTGGCGTGGCTGCGGGCGTGCGGCACGGGCCTGTGCGGTGGCATGTCTGCGGGCGTGCGGCAAGGGCTTGCACGGTAGTGTGTCTGTGGGCGTGCGGCACGGGCCTGTGCGGTGGCGTGTCTGCGGGCGTGCGGCAAGGGCTTGCACGGTAGTGTGTCTGTGGGCGTGCGGCACGGGCCTGTGCGGTGGCGTGTCTGCGGGCGTGCGGCACGGGCCTGTGCGGTGGCGTGGCTGCGGGCGTGCGGCACGGGCCTGTGCGGTGGCGTGTCTGCGGGCGTGCGGACGGGCCTGTGCGGTGGCGTGTCTGCGGGCGTGCGGACGGGCCTGTGCGGTGGCGTGTCTGCGGGCCAGTAGTGAGCCGGCCGCCCGGGAGGTGGTTGCATGTGCTGCACACGCACTGACAGCGGTTGGGCGGGTGGTTCAGGTCGCTCCGTGACTGCGGTGTGGGCGGCTGGGACGGTGGGTGGGCGGGTGGTTCGGGTTGCCCCGTGACTGCGGTGTGGGTGGGTGGGCGGGCGGTTCAGGTCGCCCCGTGACTGCGGGGTGGGCGGGTGGTTCAGGTCGCCCCGTGACTGCGGGGTGGGCAGGCGGTTCAGGTCGCCCCGTGACTGCGGTGTGGGCGGCTGGGACGGTGGGTGGGCGGGTGGTTCAGGTCGCCCCGTGACTGCGGGGTGGGCGGGCGGTTCGGGTCGCCCCGTGACTGCGGTGTGGGCAGGTGTTTCGGGTCGTCCCGTGACTGCGGTGTGGGCGGCTGGGCGGCGGTTCGGGTCGCCCCATGACTGCGGTGTGGGCAGGTGGGCGGGTGGTTCGGGTCGCCCCGTGACTGCTGTGTGGGCGGGTGGTTCGGGTCGCCCCGTGACTGCGGGGTGGGCGGGTGGTTCGGGTCGCCCCGTGACTGCTGTGTGGGCGGGTGGTTCGGGTCGCCCCGTGACTGCGGGGTGGGCGGGTGGTTCGGGTCGCCCCGTGACTGCGGTGTGGGCGGTGTGGCCGGGTGGTTCGGGTCGCCCCGTGACTGCGGTGTGGGCGGCTGGGTGGGCGGGTGGTTCGGGTCGCCCCGTGACTGCGGTGTGGGCGGGCGGGTGGGCGGTTCGGGTCGCCCCGTGACTGCGGTGTGGGCGGGCGGGCGGGCGGTTCGGGTCGCCCCGTGACTGTGGTGTGGGCGGCTGGGACGGCGGGTGGGCGGGCGGTTCGGGTCGCCCCGTGACTGCGGTGTGGGCGGGCGGGTGGGCGGGTGGTTCGGGTCGCCCCGTGACTGCGGTGTGGGCGGGCGGGTGGGCGGGTGGTTCGGGTCGCCCCGTGACTGCGGGGTGGGCGGGTGGTTTGGGTCGCCCCGTGACTGCGGTGTGGGCGGGCGGTTCGGGTCGCCCCGTGACTGTGGTGTGGGCGGCTGGGACGGCGGGTGGGCGGGCGGTTCGGGTCGCCCCGTGACTGCGGTGTGGGCGGGCGGTTCGGGTCGCCCCGTGACTGCGGTGTGGGCGGCTGGGACGGCTCGTTCCGCCCGTGGAGCTCACGGGGTCTCATTTCTCAGTGACCACGTTTAAAATTAACGCACAGTGGCGCTTGTTGTTAAAGGGCGGTGCAGGCCTAGGCTAATGAACTGCATGTTGACCTTGCCCGCCATGGGTGGCTCTGGTGTGGTGGCCGTAGCCAGGAGTTTGGGGACCGCTGCGGGGAGCCCTCCTGTGCGGAGGGCGGCGTTGGGGTCCGCCTTCCGTGGTCTGAAAAGCAGCCCTGTGTGCAGCCGACTTCCGTGGTGCCGACGCCGGGGCCTTGGGGACCATCCCTGGTCTCGGTGGGTCGGGAGCCCGCGGGGGCGCGGCACGGTGTCCACTGCCCACCCACGGGACACGTGCACACAGAGGCGCGGTCACACCTGCCCTCGGGCATGGCTGCGCGCCTGCACACGGCCGCGGTTCAGCGCACACCCACAGGTATTCGTGCCTGGCACAGTGCAGCCGTGTGCACGCATACGTTCACCCGCACATGGACATTTCAGGGAGTGAGGAAGGGTGACCCCCAGCCCCGCCCCGCCCCCCCAGCTCCCAGCCCAGGGGAGGCCCTCTCTGCCCTGGCTGCAAGCACCCCGGGGAGGGGGCAGCCTGTGGCCTGGCCAGGTGGGTTCTCCAGAGGTTTCTGGAGGAAGAGCCAGGTCACCAAAGCTCCCCCCTCCAGGCAGCTGGGGCAGGAAGATGCCGCTCCCCGCACCCCTGGGGCCCTCGTGCCTCTCCACACTGTCCATGCAGAGTGACGGGGCGCGTCAGCCCCGCACTGGAGCGCAGATCTCCACCGCCGCTGCGCCGCTCCAGGCTCAACGCGTGGATGAGTGCAGCAAATAAACACTGCAAAGCACCGTGCCCAGATGTTTAAACATTGACTGCAGGCTTAGCATCCCTTAGACCTCGTACGTGATAATTATATGTTAGACGTGACTATTCTTTTGAGTGTTTTAAAACACCGTAAGCATGCTCTATTATCTTGAGCTGCTTCTGCTCACCGCCTGGTACCACCTGTCCCCTCCGTTCTGAGGCTTCGCGGCACCCACAACAAGCAGACAGGGAGGAAGGGAAGCAGGAAGGCCCCAGTGCTGGCCAGTGACGTGGTCCTGACCCCGCCGCAGGAGCTGGGCACTGGCACTGGAGGGAGTGCTCCTCATCACGGTGCTCAGGCGGCTGGAGGATCAAGGGTTGAGGGGCAGCTCCTTCTGAGACAGCGGGGAGAAGCTGTCACAGGCCCCTCCAAAGGTCCTTAGTGGCGGCTGGTGATCCTTGGCTCTCGAAAACCTCACCCAGCCTCTGCCTTCCTCGGCCTGGTCTTTCTAGCATTGAAGCGTGGGCTCTGTGGCACGGGGACTGCCGTCAGGCCTTTGCCTGGGCTGTCCTCGTGCCTTCCTCCAGGAAGGGCTCCCGGACTCCATGCCTGTCCACCCTCAGCGAGAAGACCTTCCTCTAGCCCTCTACAGGATGTCCCGGTGTGACTCTCCCGTTATACTTTTAGTAGTATACAAGAATGGGTTGTCTATCTCCACTGTCAGTGCTGAGCTCCTGAGACGAACCAGGACCATTCCCGCCGTGTGCTTTGTGCCCAGTATACATTTTTAGAATGCGTGGGTGGCGTGGGCGAGTGCATGGACGGACGGACGGATGGATGGATGGACGGATAATGGATGTTGGGTGGGTGGCTGGGTGGATGAGTAATGGATGGAGGATGGCTGGTGGGTTCTGAAGGATGGATAGACCCGTGGGCGGATGGCTTTTACAAGGACCAGCCCATCATCTCCAGTAGGGTCAAGGTGCCTCACTAGGGCAGCCTATTGTGCAGACGTCCAAGCTTTCACGCTCTCGCACCGACGCGCACTCAGGCTCTGCAGCCTCACGTCTTGTTACTTAGGCCTTCGCGAGGGGGCCGGGGCACTCGGGTGAATCCGCGATTCGCTAGCTGAAACAGCTCGCAGTTCTACTGGCTTTCCCCTTGGCGTTCTCTCTTGCTTCACAGACTTTCAGAAGTTCAAGGTGGCGAAGGTCTTTTTCCACCCATATACTCAGTAACTAAATTCTCCACTGAGCCAGATTCATTTGGGCTTTGCTATGGCGTGTGTGCACGCATGCCAGTCCTGGGGCTTGAACTCTGGGCCTGGACGCTGTCCTTGAGCTTCTTTTGCTCATTGCTTGTGTTCTATTACTGCTTTAGTCACAGCGCCGGTTCTGGCTTTTTTGGTAGTGTACTAAAGAGTCTCCTGGACTTTCTTGCCCGAGCTGGCTTTGAAGCCATCCTCTGATCTGTCTCCTGAGCAGGGATCACGGGCATGAGCCACCGGCACCTGGCTTGCGATGGTCTTTTTAGAAGGTGACTGGAATTAAACTTTTGAGTAAAATGTGCTTGTCTGCTGTGTTGGACTGCTGAATGAAGCTATGTCCTGTGCTCCCAACGTTGTAGCGCTCCCCACTTCCACAGTGAAATGAGACACTCCTCCACCGGGGCTGCCCGGGAGAAGCTCATCAGAGCGTTCAGTGGAGTGTGTGTCGCGGGCTCACGGTGGCCCAAACCTTTGCTGTTGATGTGCCCGAATCGCCCTGTGTTTCTCTACCAGAGGGTGGTGTTAGGAAGCAATTCAAACCTCGGCGGACGCGGCTTGCCTTCGGTGAGAGCGGCGGGGCAGCCGCAGGGCGCGTAGAAGCTGCAAAACGTGGCTGGGTCTCAGCATCCCTTGGCGTGCGTGCCGAGGTGACACGATGGACGGGGCAGAGAGCAGCGGGGACAGACCCCACCCTTGCCAAGTGCGCGCGCCCGTGGTTTGTACCGTGTGCACGTGCTCCAGACTGAATGCCACGCCGATCCAGCCTTCTCTTCCACAGACATTCCCAGCTCCTTCGTCCCTGCCCTCCACCCCGACGGCTAGTCCCTTTAAAACTTCACGAGGGGCGGAGGCGTGGCCGAGCGCCTGCCACGCGAGCGTGAGGCCCCGAGGCCCGACCCCAGTACCACCGAAGAAAAATAGTTATTCCAGCAAAATATTGAAAACAACCAAAAGATCACTTGGCCAGGCACCAGTGGCCCCTGCTGGTTATGCTAGCTGTTCCGGAGGCTCGGGACTGGGAAGGAAGGCCGTGAAACTCTTATCTCCAATTACCCACCGAAAAGGGGGACGTGGAGGTGTAGCTCAAGTGGTAAAGTGCCAGCCTTGAGCAAAAAATATACAAAGAAATACCAACTAAGAGACGGCTTAATACCTATCTATTTTTGTCAATACCAGGGTTTGAGCTCAGGGCCTCAAACCTGTGTCTGGTTTCTCCTGCCTCCCGCCCTACATTCTGCTGGTTAACTCGAGGCGGAGTCCTGTGGACTTTTCTGACCTAGCTGGCTCTGAACTGCCGTCTCCCAGGTCCCCGCCTCCCGAGTAGCTAAGGTCGTGGGCCTGAGCCCCGGACACCCGGCTTTCACGTTCACCACTTTAGTTTCCAGCTCAGCGGCATTGTGCTGTTCCATGAACGTAACACACCCGTGCAGAGCCCCTGCAGGTGGCACTTCCCAAGCCTGTGCCCATCCCCCTCCCTCACACCCAGGGTCCCCCCCCTCAGCCCCGTCTCTCCTGGCCTACCTGCCCTAGTGGAAGTCCGCGGGGATTCGCCCGCAGGGCTGGTGTGTCTCGCTCGCCTCATTAGTCGAGGCTCCTTCACACTGCGCGCCCCTCTGAGGCTTGTTCCTTGTGAAGGCTGAGGGACGTTCCGTTGTCCGTGGGCTCCTCCACCTCTGGCCACCAGCCCTGCGGCTGCGCGTGTCGGCTAGGGTCTCTGTGCTCGGTGTTTGTGGGGGAGGCTGTCCACGGAGGCTGGAGGTGACTGAGTGGAAGCTGACATCCCAGACGGCGAGGGCCACACCCCTTCCTTCCTCAGCGCCCGGGACAGAGGCGTACCTCTGTGAGCAGGGCCCCCAGGTGTGTGTGGGGGGGGTTCGATCATCACCAGGGCCCCGCAGATCGTGGGGCTCCCTGACCTTGCATGCCAGGCTTTCAACCCCTACCCTCGTGCGTGCTGGGTGCCCGCCGGCTCCGTGATGAGGGGGAGGAGCCCACGGGGCTCCGGGGCCTCTCCCAGCCCAGAGCCCTCCGTGCAGCGGGCCGCGTGGCGTTGCCTGTATCGTGCCCTTGTGCTTCTGGATGGTTCTACACATCAGGGGAGGACGTATCCCAAATGCAGTCCCGTGTGCCCCTGCACTGCACCCGGGGGCCCACCGCCACTCAGACGGAGCCCTCGCAGTGTCGGCTCAGAGTCTCCCCCGGGGCCTTCCCCCCCACCCCCGCCCCCCGCCCTGCACGCGTCGTTTCCCGCGGGAGCATCCGGGGCCTCCTTGAAGGCTGCGCCCGATCTGCAGGCGCACGGACGCCAGCCGCGGCCCGCGGGGCCACGGAAGGGCGGCCCCGTGCTGGCGCACCGTAGAGCCCGGCCTGGGGAGCAGAGCCAGTGAGCCCGTCCCCCACAGGGCTGTCAGAGCCGCGAGTGGCCCTTTGAACAACTGTAATGAGTATTTCTCCAGAGAGGAGGGAGGGTCCTCCCTGCTCCTCCCCACACCTTCCATCCCCGAGGGCTGCAGGTGCCCCCGTCCCCCCCCCACTCCCCCCCCCCACCCGTGGCCACAGTACTGTAGCTGGCTCTGTGGTCACCGGCTCCCTCCTCTCCTCCGGGTGCCCCGGGCTCCGCGTTTGTGTCTTCTGGGGACGTCCTGTGAGTGAGGGGACTGCGGTGGACACTCCACGCGGCCCCACGCACGGGCCCCGGGCTGCATTCAGCCCCCAGAGAGCGCGCGTTAGCCGGGTTGCCTCTTCCACCGGGGGAAGTCAGTTGATGACACTGGACAAGGACGCAGAAGGCAGTGGCCCGAGCTGCTCGGGGTTGTTTAATTCACGTGTTTCTTTATTGTCGGAACGCTGTACGGAGGGGTTACGATTTCAGATGTAAGGCAGTGCGTACGTTTCTTACCCTACTCATCACCTCCTCCCTCAGTTTTTGGCCTGAGCTTTTGAGTCAATACTAAGAGAGCCACTGGAAGGGTCCGGAAGGGCTTCCCTTGGGGCCGGGGTGAGGACCGGGGTGCCAGCGGGAGCCCTGCCAGGCCCCTGGCTCTTTAGGCTGCACCCCAGGTTGCGCTGGAGACATTGTGAAGCCCTGACAGGGAGGGAGGAACATGGTGAGGGGATTGGGGCCCCGGCAGCCCCTCGTGATGCCCCCACCCACCTCACCTCCCTCCCCCCCCCCCCCGCAGCAGTTCCACCGCCGGCTCCTGCTCCTCAGACAAGACGGGGCTGGAGGTGTCCCCAGCAGCCGTGCCGGTCACCCCCACCGCCACCCGAGAGAAGATCCGGGCCAGGTTCCACGGCAGCCACGACCTCATTCACCGCCTGTTTGTCTGCATTTCAGGTGGGGGGTGGTGTGGGCCTGGGGCGTGCAGGGGGCGGGATCGCAGGGCCAGGCCCCCCCTCGCTGTGCAGTGTGGGTGCCGAGCCCCAGGCCCCCCTCGCTCGCGGAGCAGTGCCGTGGACAGAGCGATCACTAGGCCTGCCTGCCGGGAAGGGAACGGGGAGGCCCGTGCAGGCGGGCGAGGGGGGGCTCCTGATTCCGGGTCACAGGGCCCCCCCCAGCACGTGTCCACCCTGTGGCCCTGCCGTCCGTGACTGGAGGCAGGGAGGTGTGTTGCGGGGTCCTGAGGAGCTGTGCCCCCCAGACACGCACTGTGGTGGGCGCATCCGGATGGCCACGCTGCACGGCGGGCGGGGCTGTGTCCCTTGCGGGGTCAGGGTGGCTCAGAGGCGGCGGTGGCGGCGTGGTGGGGCCACGAGGGAAACTCTCATCCCTTCTCTCCGTGGCTCCCCGAGGGGCGGGGCGTGCTGAGCTGGGGGTGGGCCCCGCTCAGCCCGTGGCGCTGGCCGCCCTCCGAGGGCAGCCTTCCCTGTCCTTCCCTCCGCCTGTCCGTGTCCCGCAGGTGTGGCCGACCAGCTGCAGACCAACTACGCGAGCGACCTGAGGAGCATTCTCAAGACGCTGTTCGAGGTCATGGCCACCAAGCCGGAGGCGGAGGACAGGGAAAAGCTCAAGAAGGGTGAGTGGCGGCCCAGGGCAGGCGGAGGGCCCGTGCCAGCTGCCACGCCCGCCGCGTCCAGGAAGGGCCCAGAACGCGCACACTTCCCGGCCGGGGCACGGGCAGCGCGAGAGCCAACCGCACTCCCGGGGCGGGCCGGGCCGGATGCACCGGGCCGTCCGCTGGGGGCGGCCGGGGAAGCGCCCTGCCGCGCGGGGGTGAGCCCGCCCCAGCCCCGCAGCCCGCAGCGGCCTGACGCCGGGAGACCCACCCGCCCTCCCAACCCTCCCGAGGACGAGACCGGATGTGGCAGTGACACCTCCGGCCATCTGTCAGCGCGCTCGCAGGCCGGCCGGAGCGGGAGCGGGCGGGGGTGGGGGGAGGATGGGGGCCCACCTCCCAGAGGGGAGGGACGGGGCGGTGCGCGCGCTCCGCCTCCTGCCGCCATGCCCGCGGGCGCCCGTCACGGAGGGGCACAGGTCCGCGCAGAAGCTCGCCTCGTGCTCACGGCAGGAGTTTGTCTGTGCGGACGGGTCAGGCACAGGGAGTCTGGCCCTCTGTCCTCTAGGGTCCCAGGGAAGAAGAGAGTTCTGGACCCTTGCTGAGCTGAGACGGCTCCAGAACGTCTGCTGATGGGGTGCCTGGGTACACAGGGCGGGGCGTCCACTTCTGGACGCTCAGGCCGGCAGGACAGGTCCTGGAGGGGCCTCTGGACATCATGCTGACAGGGCACCTAGGCAGAACTGTCACCTGGACACGTCCATACTAGGTACCAGCTCTGCAAACAGGCCTGTGAGCCGCCTGCTCCCAGCCCCAGACAGGACCCTTGGACTCCGGACAGCAGAGCCCGAACCTTTCCCCAGGATCCCAGGCCAGGCTCTGTCCACATGCAGTGCGGTGGTCCCTGGCCGGAGGCTCAGAGGGGAAGACTGCTCCCAGGTCAGAGCCTCATACTCGAGGAGCAGTCCAGGCCAGAGGCTCACACAGGAGGAGCAGTCCCAGGCCAGAGGGGAGGAGGGGAGGAGCAGTCCCAGGCCAGAGGGGAGGAGGGGAGGAGGAGTCCCAGACCGGAGGCTCAGAGGGGAGGAGGAGTCCCAGGCCAGAGGCTCAGAGGGGAGGAGGAGTCCCAGGCCGGAGGCTCAGAGGGGAGGAGGAGTCCCGGGCCGGAGGCTCAGAGGGGAGGAGGAGTCCCGGGCCGGAGGCTCACACGGGAGGAGGAGTCCCGGGCCAGAGGCTCAGAGGGGAGGAGGAGTCCCGGGCCGGAGGCTCAGCGGGGAGGAGGAGTCCCGGGCCGGAGGCTCAGCGGGGAGGAGGAGTCCCGGGCCGGAGGCTCAGAGGGGAGGAGGAGTCCCAGGCCCGAGGGGAGGAGGGGAGGAGGAGTCCCGGGTCGGAGGCTCACACGGGAGGAGCCGTGACACTGTCAGGGGAAGAGTAGCCCTGGTCCAGATGCTGCATGCATTGCAGGACCCCACCATGTGTGCTTGCATCCACCCTAGTATGAGGAAGAGCCTCAGAGAAAGAGCCCTGTGGGTCAGCACCCTCATGCTGAGGCGGCCCACAGCCTGTTGGCAGCACGAGGCGTGATCGTCGAGGGCACCGGCCCCTTGCCCACCACGCCCCAGCGCCCCCTTCTCTTCCAGTCACCCAGAGCCTGAGGAGCGCTGCCCTGGAGGACTGCGCACTGTGCCAGGAGCCCCTGTCGTCCTCCGAGCTCGCAGCCAAGACCCGGGACGGGGACTTTGAAGGTGGGTGGGAAGCGCGGGCTGGGCGGGCTGTCGGGGGGGGGGGGTGGTATTTCCCGCTCCCCACCCTGTGGGGCCATCTGGGTGCATCTTCCCTGGGGCGGCAGCCTCCGCGCTGCACCCCCGGTTCCTCTGTGAACACAGATGGGATGTGTGTGTGTGTGTGCGCATGAGCGGTCTCTCCTTGCACAGACCAGAGGGTATGGGGAGCCGCGGAGGCGTTGGGAGGGACCTGAGCCCTCGGCTTCACCGGGAGCCTAGCGTGGCCGGCGCTCCCCGTGAAGTGGGGCTGTGTGGCCCCGGAGCGTTCCTTGTGGGAGGCTCTGGGGGCCCCAGGGACCTTTCCCGTGGCCAGGAGGGGACCGCAGACCGCCTGGTCTGCGGTGTGAGATCGGGGGACGTCCTCCCGTCAGCCTGGAGACCGGACAGCTTAGCTGGCAGGAAGTTGGGGCCTGCTTGGGGGTGTCGCAGCACATTTACGGGAGGGACCCCCTGGTCCTGCAGGCCGGGGTTCCTTCCCGGATGGACGACAGCATAGGGGCCGGAACCCAGTGACCGGAGTTGGCAGAGAACACTTGGGAGTGTAGGCCTGGGTCACCCGGGTGGATGGGCAGCCTCTGCTGCAGCCCCACGTCGAGGTGGCCCGCCTGGCCAGCGGGCAGTGTGACGGCCAGGGGAGGGCTGAGAAGAGCCCCAGGGTGCCGTCTGCTCCTCAGATCACACCTGGGCACCGAGGCCCGGGGCAGGACGCCCGGCCTCCTGCCTCGCCGTGCCTGACGGGGCTCTGGCTCTTGTTGTGACAGACCCCCCCGAGTGGGTGCCCGACGAAGCCTGCGGCTTCTGCACCGCATGCAAGGCGCCCTTCACGGTCATCCGCAGGAAGCACCACTGCCGGAGCTGCGGGAAGGTGGGTGTGGTCGCCGGCAGGGCCTGGGGCTCCTCGTGCTCTCGTCCCCCCTCGCGAGTCCTGGCCCTGCGCTGACTCCGGGCCTCGACCGGGCCTGGATGGGGCCACGCCCAGCCCCTCGGAGGCCGGGCCGGGCGGGGGTCCAGGACTCGGGGCCGCAAGTGCCGGCGGTCGCCACTCGGGGTTTCCTGCAGGCCCAGCTCCTCAGCCCACGGGGCCGGGGCCGGGCAGACCCCCTCCACCCCTGCTCCGCCCGGGCTGGCGGGAGGCCCCGGGGGGCGAGCGGGGCCCGCCCGCTCCGCGCCAGCCGTCCCCTTGTCTTCCAGATCTTCTGCTCCCGCTGCTCCTCGCACTCGGCCCCGCTGCCACGCTACGGGCAGGTGAAGCCGGTCCGCGTGTGCACGCACTGCTACATGTTCCACGTCACCCCCTTCTACAGCGACAAGGCGGGCGTGTGACGCAGCCCGGGACCCCTGGCCCTGCATCCTGAGCCCCGCACGGGCGGTGCCCGAGGAGTCCGCGCCCCGCAAGCCGTCGCCGCGGCCGCGGTCCACGGCCGCGGGTCTGCTCTCCCCGGCGGAGGGACCCGGGGCTGCCTAGAGGCCGCCTCTGGGGCGGGGCACCCGCTGGGGCCTGCTCCGGCTGTGCGCGGAGGCAGGAACGAGGGCACCGCCATGCTTGCCGCCCACCTCATTCCCCGTGCCCACAGCCCGCCACTGCCTTAGGACCCCGCTAAATGACGTGTCTCATTTCTTCTTGGAGGGGGAGCATGGGACGGTAAGCCGGGGGCCCCCCCGGGACATGGGGACACGCCCCTGACCTCGGCCCACAGCCCGGTGCCGGCAGAGCAGCGCTGGGCAGGCCCCGGCCCCGCGGGCCCAGGGTTTCCAGTGGCCCAGGACCACACACTTGGCCGACCCTCCCCCCTGCCCCCTCACCCTGGGACCTGGCCCGGCTCAGACCCCAGAGCAGCCGGGACCCGGGCCCAGCCGGCCAAGGGGCCCCGGCATGCTGTCTCCTCAGGCTTTGATCTCAGGCTTCACATTGCAATGACGATTGCAGCTTCTTTTATAGATGAAAACTAAGTATTGCTCAGCAGTGGAATACACATGCACAAAAACGGCTTCTCTGGGGAGGGGGGAGAGAGTAATGTAACAGAGGGAATCTTATGTATGGAGATTATTTTTTATTTTCTAAATGCTGTAATTGGAGACCATTTCCATAAATCTATTTAAGGATTGCAGAGGCTCTCATGTTTTCTGTGGACGCTGAGGACGTTCTCCAGGCTGAAAGGCTGACTTGGCTTCCCATCAGCCCTCAGGAGGGGCGGCTGGGCCTCCTCCCCCTCTGGCTCTGTCCCACGCGACATTGTGGCTGCCACCCATCCTGCCTGGGCCTGGCATGGGGGCGGGGCAGCAGCCCAGTAACCCAGGGCTGCCCCCCCCCACCCGGGGCGGCAGAGCTGGCAGTGGGGACTTGCTCTGCCCTTGGGACTTGGGGGCCCGGTCCCGTGGGGGTAGTGGCTGGGGGATCCGGAGACGGGAGCAGGGCTGGGGGAAGTCACAGCTGCTCCCCTATCCACTTTCTGGTCGGTGGTTCAGAGCGTGGGGCTCTCCTGAGTGGGGTGGGACCCTCGGGAGGAGAGGAATGTGTAGGGGACCTTCCTGCCTGACACAGACGGCCCCGCCCCTGTGGGCTGGTGCAAGTGAGGAGCCCCGCCCCCCAGCCGCCAATCAGGAAGCCTGGCCCTGCCCTCGGTGGGCCTCTTCCAGACCTGATGGACGGTGTCACCTATGCCCACCCAGGGGAGCAGGATTCCCATCTGGATGGGGAAACAGGCTTGACGAGGTCGGCAAGTGGTAGTGCTGGGTTGCGGGCTCTAAGAGAGGACCCACGGGGCTGGAAGCTGAGCACACGGCTAGGGAAGGTGCCGGGCAGCAGTGGCCGCCCACCGGTGGGTGGTGAGAAGGGCACCTCGGGAGGGAGCACCACCAGCCTGCCGGCAGCGGGCAACAGAGCACCTCGGGAGGGAGCACCACCAGCCGGGCGGCAGCTGACAACACTGCACCTTGATAGGGAGCACCACCAGCCTGGCGGCAGCTGGCAACAAAAAGCCTCGAGAGGGAGCACCACCAGCCTGCCGGCAGCTGGCAACAACTAGCAGCAGGGCCCTCGGCGCTCACTGGCTGCACACGGCTGGGAAGGGGCCCTCAGCCACCCAGCAGGGGCCCAAGGCCAAAGGGAGCCTGACTCAGATGCTCCCCACGCAAGAGGCAGGACAGCAAGCAGAAAGGTGACAGCCTGAGGAGGAGTCCTGGAGCCACTGGATTGGGGGGGGGGGGGTTAGAGATGGCCAGGTCCGACTTGAGGAGGGAGCATGGAGAGGGACTCGGAGGACCCTCACCCTCCTGCCCCCCCCCAAGGCTCCCCTCAGTAGAGGGAGCTTCAAGTCACCACTCCCTCGCAGCGGTGGCTCTGAGATTCCACCCCACCAGCGCCAGGACGCTCTTGGCCTCAGTCGCTCCCTGCGACCCTTGCCCCTTCCGGTCCTCAGGTCCTGCCTGCAGGGGCCTGGGGACCCTGGCCAGGACGCGCTGAGTCCTGTACGTAGCGTGGGAGACAGGCTTCCGCAGGGCGGCCGGGTACGCGGGCTCGGGACTGCTGGTGTTCTTGTTGGTGAAGAGGGCACTAGAGGCCAAATGAGGACACCCCACCACCTCCACCTCTCCCATACCGCACCTACCAGCCACCAGGGGGCAGCCGGGTCCTAGCCGTCTCCCTGCCTCCTCCCGCCCCCCCCCCTCCCGCAGGTGGGCAGCTCCTGGCCTTCAGAACTCTACCTATGGGTGGAGGGTCCAGAGAGGCCTCCACCTGACAGCCACGACAGAGGCAGGGCGGACTCCAAGGAGGGCTACTGGTGGGCGCTGCAGGCCTTGGCCAGCTGGGTTGGCTGGAAGCTAGCCCGGGAACTGGGATGCGCTCAGCCTGGGCCAAGTGGGCTGGACTGTGCTGCGAGGGCCGAGGGGCGGAGCTACCCATGCCACGCCCATGCCCCCCCAGTCCTGGAGGAGCCGTTTCCTCCCCAGACCCCCTCTTCCAGGCACCACCCCCAGCGCAAAGCCCCAAACACACCTGCCCCTGCCCGGGCTTCCCGTAAGGGCGTGCCCGCCCACCCCCACCCCCAGCCGCTTGGGTCGGAGCGGCAGCGAGGCTGCGCACCCCGGTGCTCCGAGGAGTCCGGCCTGTTAAGCTGGCAGACTCGGGCATCTCCAGTTTCGGGGCCACCTGGGTACCACCGCAGGGCATGCGTCCACCCACACCCACAGTCCTCCTCTGGGCTTCTTTTCCTTCTGAAAAAGCTTTCGCAATGAGATTTCCTTTGGGGGCTACAAGAAATTCATTAAACCTACAGTTGCTAAATTGCGCGGGGCTCACCAGCAAAGTGGGGAGACAAATCGAGGACAAAAATCCGCTCTGACAATTGTTCACAAGCACGACGCATTGTTTTATTTTAAATTTTAAAAATAATGCTGGCATTATATCAGGGTCCATAGACATTTGATGACATCTTCCAGCATCCCGATTTCCAGGTCTTCTTTTTATATTCTGAAAACAATGTTTTCCTGCATGTCAAACTTTCTGGAAGGTCCCCAAACTTTCTAGAGACCTGACCTGGGGCTGTGGCTGGCCAGCCTGGCATCCGGTTCTGACCAGTTGTGACCAGGCAGGCAGGCATGCCTCCCCTCCCTCCCCTCCCTCCCCTCCGCCCCTCCCTGGCGGGACCAGGGGTTTGGCACTTACTGACTTGGGCACTGTTCCCATGCCCGCTATTTCTGGGCACTGCTCTGTGCCCAGCCTGCTGCGGTCCAGGGGTGTCTGTGCACACCTCCCTGGGTCCAAGCCACCCCAAAAGGCATGATGCAGTCACGTCCATTTTGCAACCCCACAAACGGAGGCTCAGAGAGCGCTAAGGGACTGAACTGACTTCGCATGGCCGAGCCAGAATCCAGAATCCCGAGTGGGTGCGGGGCGGGACCCACAGGCAGGCCCTCCGCGGACTCCTTGCCCGCGCGGGCACCCACGGGGCTTCTGGAGGCTGGGCCCATCGCAGCTCCGGGGCATCTGCTGGCTGACTGCTGGGGGGGGGGGTACAGAACAGCTACCCCCGGGGGCCGAGAGGCGGGCTGCAGGTTGCAAGAAGATTCTGAGACCAGGAGGAAAAGGACGCCACCCTCTCGGGCCCGCTGCAGGCCAGGCATCTACCTACCCCAGGGGCAGCAGAGGAGAGGAGGTAGGGCCAGCTGGGGGGGGGGGGGGCCTCCAAACACTACGCTGAGGCCATCAGACACCCGGAAAGCTCGGCGGTGACCCGGGGTCCGGAGAAAGGAAGCCACCGTGGGGTACCGGGAAAGGTTCCCCGGGACCGTGGGGTTGGGAGCGCTCTTGCTCGGGCTGGACCTGGGATTTCTGGGGGTCACGGAGGCTCCCGACCGGCTCCCGCCCGCGGAGACTCCCCGGGGCGCCGGCCGTCCACGCCACTCACCCGGAGCTCGGCCCGACCCCGCGCGGCGGGCTCCGGGGTCTCCACCGACCCCGACGCGCCCGGCGGTCGTCTCCGATCGTCTCCGTCCTCCGCGGAGCCCGGGCCTCCCCCGAGGGCCCCCGCGTCCCGCCGCGCGCCGCCCCCACGGGCCCCGCGGCGGCCCGGCCCGCGACCCGCCCGGCCGCGCGCGCCGCTTCCTCTCGGCAACGCGTCCGGCCTCCACGGCCCTCATTGGCCGCGCGCCCGGCCCGCGGCCATTGGTCCGCGGTTTCGATTTACATAGGACGCTCTGGGCCAATCAGCGCGCGGCACCTACTTAACATGCACGTGGGCCGCCAGTCAGCGCGCGCGGGGGCCGGGCCACCACGTGCTGTTGCTAAGCTTGGGCTTCTAAATTGTTACTAGCGCGGCCGGCCTATCCCGGCCTCGCCTCGCATCTGTCAACATTCTCGGCCCAGCCCGAGGCGCTCGGCCCGGCCCCATTGGCCGGGGCCCGGCGCAGCGCCCGCCCCCGGGGCCGCAGCGCCCGAGCCCATTGGCCGCCCCGCCCGCCGCTCCCCCTTATGTGTCAATTTGAGGGCCCGAGGCGGAGGGTGGCGGCCGAGCGCCGGAGTCGGCGAGTCGGGCGAGGGTGCCGCCGGGCTCGGGGCGGGCGGCGAGCGGAGCCGTCCGGAGCGCGCCGGGCAGCGGCCGCCGCCGTCCCGGGCGCGGGCGGCAGGATGGAGCTCAACTCCCTGCTGCTGCTGCTGGAGGCGGCCGAGTACCTGGAGCGCAGGGATCGAGGTAGCCCGCGCCCCTTTGTGCCCGGGTGGGCGGGCGGCGGGCGGGCGCGGGGGGCCGCTGACCGCGCCGTCTGTCCGCAGAAGCCGAGCACGGCTACGCCTCGGTGCTGCCCTTCGACGGCGACTTCTCCAGGAAGAAAACAAAGGCCGCCGGCCTGGTGCGCAAGGCCCCAAACAACAGGTACCGCCCCCCCCCCGCGCGCCGCCCCGTCGACCCCCCACGCCTCCGCCCCCCCCGGGCGTCCCCGGCCGCCTCGGGTCCCCGGCGCGGCCCCGCGCGCCCCGGCGGCCGGCCTGGAGGAGGCGCCGGCCCCGCCCGCCCCGCCCGCGCGTCGCCATCTTCCCGCGGCCGCGCCTCCCGCCGCCGTAAACAGTGCCACGCGTACAGCGCCCACCGCCGCCCGCGCCCTCCGCCAGCCCTCGGGGCCCCTCCGGCCCGAGGGGAGGGGTCGGCCGGCCCCGGCCGCTGCCCCTGCGCCCCGCCGCGGGGCGGGGGGGGGGGGCGCGTCGCCCCCGGGTCTCCAAGCCGGGCCTCGCTCCCCGGCGCGGCACCCCGGTCTCTCGAGGGTGGTCGGGGACCCCCTGCGGTGCCCAGCGCGACGCCCCAGCCGCCCGCCCGTGCGGGGTCGCCTTCTTTAGGGGGACAGTCCTCGGGGCCCTCGGCCTGGTGCTTAACCGCGGAAGCCCCGACCCAGGCTGCGTGCTGACCCTGGCAGGGAGAGGCCCACTCGGGCGTGGGCTCCCACGGGCGCCCCCCTTGCTGGCTGCTGAGGGGATCTGGGCCCATGTGGAGCTCCCCAAGGACCCACCGGGCCCAGCCACCCAGGTCCCCGGGAGCTGCCCTGGCAGGGGGCTTCCGGGCCCCTTGGCAGAGGGTGCGGCTCATTCCTGTGGCTTGCATGTTCCTGGGAAACAGAGGGACTGGCACCGGGACCCATCTTTGTGGCGTCCTGGGCCTGGCGAAGGGTTCCTTGCGTCTCTAGCTGCCTGAGTCCCAGACTCTGGTCCCCCGCTGGGGACATCACCGTCTCCGCTTCCGCCTGTACCAGATGCCAGGATGAGGAGGCCTCTGGCATGGCGAGGCCCCGGCTGGCCAAAACCATGGCTTCGGCTCTCATCCTCCACGTTCTCCTCACCCCAGTCCTGTGAAGGCAGTGTCGTTTCTGTCTCCATCTTGCAGCCTACCCGAACCAAAAGCATAGAAAGACTGAGTTACTTGCGGAGGGCCACTTGCCTCTCACACCCTCTTCCTGGGAGCTCTTCACCTTCTGCTGCGATGGCAGCACCTGGCAGCACTGGGCAAGGGTGCAGAGAGGGCCCCTCAGCCTCAGTGTACCTTTCTTGCAGCCCTTCTGGGCATTTACAACTTCCCCAGGGCCTGAGACAAACAGAAATGGCTGAACCCTTTTCCTTGTTGGTTACCACCCGCAAGGCTCGTCTCCAGCCGGCCCAGAGAAGCCAGTGTGGCAGGGGTAGCCCCTTACCTGTACAGCTCTTACGTTCTGCCAAGGCAGGGGACAAGATTGGGCATGGAAAACCAGAGCAGGAGGTGGGTGGCAGGCCAGGAAGGCATCGCTGGGGTAGGATGTCAGCAGCTCAGTGGTTGTTCCAAGTTCTGTGGAGGGATGGCTTGGAAGGAGGGGGCTGGCACCAGGTTCTCTGAGAAGGCAAGTGGAAGAATGCCTGCCTCACAGGACAACCCTTGGCGCCACCCAGAGCAGCCTGGGTGCCACGTCTTCCGAGGGATAGGTGCTCCTGGGACTGGTGGGGCAGCAGATCCCTTTGGAGATCTGCAGGCAGGAGGAGCGTAGGGAGAAGCTGCCCTGGGCTTCGGAGGAGGTTGCTCTGCCTCCAGGGTGTATGGAGTCCGGCGCTGTCCTCTGACAGGGCAGATGGGTGGGCCTGTCTACACTGAAGGGCACCTGCTGACCTCAGCCTGCCTTGTGAGCCAGCAGACCTCCTGACCCCCACGGCCGGGCTGAGGTCTGGACTGAGGGACGGCCCCCTGATGGCCAGGGAGGAGCCTCATCAGTGCCCCTTCTGGCTTCAGTCGGCCCTGGCAGAGGTTTCCAGGACTCCTTGCCCAGCCCATGTGACCAGGAGGTCCTCGAGGGCCCTGGAAGGCACAGGACCTGGCAGGCTCAGGGAGGAAAGGGGAGAGGCCTGCCGCCCCAGGTGGCCGTGGCGGGGTGGAGGCAGGCGGGGTGGAGGCAGGCAGGGTGGGCAGGTGCTGGGGCCCGGGGTGGAGGCAGGCAGGGTGGGCAGGTGCTGGGGCCCGGGGTGGAGGCAGGCAGGGTGGGCAGGTGCTGGGGCCCGGGGGTGGAGATGGGAGATGCCAGCTCTGACTTGCTGAAGCGAGAGCGCGCTGGGGAGAGGGCAGAGGCCAGTGGACGCCCAGGACGCAGGGGAGCCTGGAGAGAGCAGGGCTTGGAACCTGTGTGCAGCAGCCTTTCCCAGGCCGGGAGGGCAAGGGACGTGAACACTGGGGGGCCCCCGTGGTACTCAGGACTTGGTGCCCCGGTCTGAATGGGCAGGACATGGGGGGGTGCTCCCTGAGAGGCCCAGCTGCGGCTGCCCCACACCCTCCCCCCGGACCCGCGGATCCAGGAAGCCTTCGTAGCTGAGAACCCCCACGCCCCCGGAGCCCACCCGGCTAGGACGGCTTTGTCCTGGGCCCATCCTCATGGGACCCACCGAGTCCGCCATCGCCGAGGCGCGTGACCCGACGGTGGCCACGGGGGGACCGCATGGCCCTGTCTGCTCAGGACACGGTGCTGGCCCCTCCGTGCCCCGCTCAGCCTGCCACGGACCCGCTGGCCTTGGGGAGAGGGAAGCAGAGGAGGCAGCGGCTCGTTCCCCGCCAGGTGTGGAGCACTGAGCGGACAGCCTTCCTTCCCGGGGCTCCCCACCCCTCTGGAAGGGCCCTGTGTCCTCTGGTCAGTCACACTAGGGGGCCGTGTGGCCCTGGCGCCCGTCTCCTTGGTGCTCCCCGTGGGTGCCCCGCCCGAGTGGCCAGCTCTCCAGCCGCCCCGGGCCCCGACCTCCAAACGCTGCCCGGGGGCTCCTGGCTCCCTCAAAACGGGGTGGTTTGTACTCTGGTGTCTGGCCTCAGAGTGAGCCCTGTCTTTCTGTCTCTCCAAACAGGTCTTCACACAACGAACTAGAAAAGCACAGGTAAGTGGCTCCCCCCCCCCCCGGCCCCATTCCCTTGTGCGCTTCCAGGGAGATGCCAGGCGGTGCCCGCACTGTGGAAGAGGCCCGCGGGGGGGCAGGCCCCGGGCGGGCCCAGGCTCTGCTTGTAAGTGCTCACACTGAGCCGGACTTTGCTGGAGGCCAGGGCCTTGTTGGTGGCAGTCTGGCCTGGCTCCCTGGAGGAGGGACAGATGTGCTGCAGTATCATTTCTGCACCCAGCATGAGGGGTGGGCGTCTCCTGTGGGAGGCCTGTAGGAGTCCCGCTGCTCTGACTGGGGCCTCGTACCCCCCCCAGGCCCCCCCAGGCCCCCCCCAGGCCTGCCTGGCCCCACACGGCCCCGCGCAGAGGTGAAGTCAGCCAGCAGGGCCCAGCCTCAGGTGTCTGTGCGGTGGCGGGTGCCCCTGAGACTTCCATCCCGGTCCCCTCTGGAGGTGAGGGCGCTTGTGGTGGTCAGTGCCACTCAGGTGGGTGCAGAGGCCTTTGGGGCCTTGCACCCCGTAGACAGAAGCCCTGTGCCAGGACCAGGGGGAACCCCGAGGGCTACCAGGGCATGGCTGTCTTGCCCCCCTGCTCACATCTGTGCAATGGGCCCCGGCAGGTCTGCCTCCCAGACAGCCTCCTGGGTGTGCTGGGAACATCTGGAGCCTGGCCAGCTCTCCCCTCTCCCTCCCCCGTGCCTGAACCCTTGGCAGCGCCAGCTTCCGCTCCCCCGGGATCCAGGGCTCTGGCTGGGCGGGACAGAACACCGTGTTCCCCGAGGAGATGCACTTCCTGCATTCGTCATGTGTGTGTTTGGGGGGGGGGTCCCAGGAGGCCGTGGGGATAGGGGCTGCTGTTCTGCTCCCAGGCCAGAGGAGCCCAGTCAGCCTTGACGGGCCAGGCCCAGGGCGGGCACACCGGGAGAGGTGTCCTAGAAGCTTCAGGGAGGACAGATGGGGGGCACTGAAGGGCAGGCGGCAAGGGCAGAGGACGAGGCCTGGCCTCCGACCTCCATACCTGCTGCTTGATCCCGGCCCTGATCTCTGTGCCCACGCGGGGCCTCACGAGACCCTTTGAAGACTGTGGGGAAGGCAGGGCGAGCCACAGGCTGGGAGAACCTGAAGCGCGGGGCCCAGCGGGGCCCGGCTGGCCTGAGGCTGGTGCTGGGGGCTGCTGTCCTCAGGAGGGAGGGAAGGAAGCATCTAGCTGGACCCCCACCCCCAGCCAGGCTCCTGTCACAGGCCCTAGACACCGCCTTCCCAGGGGAGGGGGAGGGGAACCCTCCCACTGGGGTCCAGGTTGAGCCTGTGGCGCCCCCTTTTACGGTTCTGTGAGCTGTATCCAGCCAGCCTCAGGCCTGCTCTGGCCCTGGTCCTCCTCCTCCAAGTCCCCCAGCAGACAGCAGCTCCGGCAGGTCTGCCCAGGCCGGCGACTGCAGCCAGCCCTGGGCCTGGCCGTCCTCGTGGCCGCAGCCCTAGGCTCTGGCCCTAGCTGGTGTACAGAGGGGCCTCGGGCACTCTTCCTGGCCCCGGAGTGGCAGGACGAATCCTCAAGGGTAGCCTCTGCCACCATCCCAGGCACGGCCATGGTGCCCGGGCCCCTTGCCGCGGGGGAGGCGGACCCTGGAACCCTAAGCTGCCCCTCCAGGCTGGCCCAAGTGCCCAGGGCAGCCCTGTGGAACCACACAGGGCGCATGAGCTTGCCAACCCATAGAAGATTCTGGAAAGCTGAAGGGTCAGCAGGGCTTCTTTTGCCCCCTTCCCGCTGGCCGCTGGCCTGGTGTGGCCTGACGTCTGGCTCTGCCAGCCACCTAGAACTCTGCCCCTCGGGGGCCGGGGGGCCGCGGGGCGTCGGAGGAGGAGTGGGGGATCGCGGTGGGGGGGTCGGCAGGGCTGTGCCAAGCGGCTGGCCACAGTCCACGTCCGTGTCGGATTCCCAGGGGCTGCGTCCTTGTGGGTTCCTTTCCACAATGCAAGGTTCTGGAAGCTCCATGGGTTGCTGAGGCCAGCTGCGACGTTGGCCAAGGGCCTGGGCCACGACAGGGCCTCGTGGAGGGGCTCAGCGGGAAGCCCGGTGTGGCCTGGGTTCTGTGGCTGTGGGGCTGAAAGGATGAAGGCGGTCCCAGCACACACGCACACGCACACACCACACGCACGCGCACGCACACGCACGCACCCGCCAGCCCCGGGCAGAGCCGGTGGCCTCAGGCAGCCTGCCCATCACCGCGGCTGCCCAGGGCAAGAAGCCAGGGACCCGGGCAGCGTGCAGCTTTGGCCACGCACCCGCCGAGACCGGTGGACATGGTGGATTTTAAACGTCACGTGTGTATGGTCTCTTGAGAAACGTGCTCTTCTAAGGTGTTGTTCACGTGCTTCCTGCGCTGCGCCCCAGGGAACGGCTCGATCGCTCCGTCCCCTCACGGTCCTCCATGGGGTCCTGCCGCGCCGCCCTCCGGCCTCGCCCTCCCCGACCTCCCTGCCCGTGGTTTGCCCCACCCCCCGGGTCTTAATGCCGCCCTGGCAGGTGGGCAGTGCCCACCGGGCGTCTTGGCATGCCTGGGAGGACGTGGTAAGACCCAAGTCCTAAGAGCAGAGGAAGCACTGGCCACAGTTACGAGCTGAAGCCCGCGCCCTTCCGGGCCCCCACGCTGGCTAAGCAAGCGAGCACCCGCCGCCCCGGCACCCCTTCTGCCTTTTCACTGGGGCAAAGGAGAAAATGAGTATCTGCGCGTGGGAATTTCCATTTTCTTGAGTACTTACAAGATGGAGTGAACTTCATCTTAGATCTGCCCTTCACTCTGCAGCTCACCTGTTTGTGCTCTTTGCTCGTTGTGACATTCAGGGACTACTCTATTTTTGATGTGTATGAGCTCAACATATGAATACTAACCGTTTGTCTTTTATATGTATTGCAAATACCTTTCTACTGTTATTTGTCTTTTAGCTGTGTTTTTTTTTCCTTTCTTGTACCAATGTGTCTTTCTCTGTATTAGTAACGTGGGGGAGGGGCTAGCATAGAAAGTGCCTGGAAATAGAGAGCACCAAGCTCAAGAAATAAACGTTGTGGCCGCATGTCCTGGAGATGCGTGCTTCCTGCGCTTCATTGTGTTCCGTGGAGTCTCTCGTGTGCGTCTGCTGTTTCATTTTCCTAAACGAAACTGGGTCACTTGTCACACACGTGGTTCAACTTTTCACTTAACACTCGTGGTGTGGAAGTGGAGATGCTGCCAAATGACCGTGTGGGCACCTGTGGGCGGGGGAAACTTCCTTTCTTGACAGTTGGTCCTTGCTCAGGTCACGTGTAGCTGATGCGATTAAGCGGTGGGCGGTGGGAGGCCTTGTTTGTTACGCAGCGGGTGGACCGGAAGAAGGGACCTGCCCGCACCTGCCCCTATCGCCCGAGCCTCATCTGCGGCCGTGCTCAGCTCCGTGCCTCCAGCCCTGGGGCGGCCTGCCCACCCCACTGCAGGAGAGGAGGCCGAGGCTCTGGGCACGTGGGCAGGGGCGGGGCTCAGGGAGCCCCACATGGCCTCAAGGCTGGAGCACGCGCGGCTCCACCACCCTCCCCGCCCAGGGCCCCGGCCACTGCAGCGGGACTCCTCTCCCCACCTGGGTTCTAGAAGTTGATCTAGAAGAACCGCTAGGCCTCAGGGCACTTGGGCTGCAGCTCCCGGTGAGATGTGTTGTCAGCCAGGGGTGCCGTTAGCCAGTGCAGCCTCCCTCTCTGCTGTGGACTGGGGCTGCTAGCGCCCTCCTGAAGCCCCTTTGTGCACCCAGTGACCCCTCCGGTGTCCCGGGAGGTGGCCGTTCCTGCCCTCTGCCCTCCTGGGTCTCCTCAGGACTGAAGAAGCCCGTGAATTTGCCGAGGCTCCGTGGCTAGGGAGAAGGGTGCTGGCTGTGGCCGGCCGGGTGGACAGCAGGCTTTCCAAAGCCCCCAGAGTCGTCCTCTCCTTAGGCCTGGAAGCTGCACACCCGAGAATCTGTGCGTAGCAAAGCATGGCGGACGTGGAAGCGACGTGGGGCTGGCCAGGCCTCCGCGGGCTGCTGGGGGCATGCCAACCCGGGCATGCGCGCAGCCCTGGGAGGGGTATCTGGCCGTCACAAGGCAGCAGAGGGCCTGGGCGTGAACGTAGCCGCCCCTTCCACACCCATGGGCATTATTCTTCAAGGGCATGGTGGTGTGAGAGCAGGTCTCCGGAGTAAATGGCTCCAGCTGGGGGGGGGGGGGGAGAGACAAAACCACAATGGCTCTATCCATATGGAGTCAGGAACAAGACGTGGCATGAAGCAGTTTCCGAAGGCCTAGCAAACCCAGGGAACAGGACGCGCGCCCTCAGCCCCCCCGTGGGCGGGCCCGTGCCTGTCAGCCCGTCGAGGGCGATGGGGGTGCGTGCTGCCCATGGGGACATTTGTGCCGTCTGAGTCCCCAGGCCCCCTGGGCCCAGCTTGGCTCTCAGGCAGGCTTCGCAGGGCCCTTTGAGCGCCTACGTCCAGCCGGCCGCCCGTGCCAGGCCGGGAGGCCCCGGAGAGGGGCGCCCAGGAGCCCCGTGCCGCCCCAGGCCCTCCCCCCGGCCCGCGCCCGCCCCTCTGCTCTTACCCATGGGCTCTTGTGCCTGGCCTCATGGTCTGTCTCTGGCTCTTTCAGACGAGCCAAACTCAGGCTCTACCTGGAGCAGCTCAAGCAACTGGTGCCCTTGGGCCCCGACAGCACGCGCCATACCACGCTGAGCCTCCTGAAGCGAGCCAAGATGCACATCAAGGTGAGCAGCCGCCCCTGCGGTGCCCGCGCCCTGCCTGGCCGTCCCGCCCCGGGGGCGTGGGGAGTGCGGAGGCGCGCGCGTTAGCAAAGGAGCTTTTCTGGGGACAGTAGGACCGGTGGGAGTCGAGGAGGTGCCCTGGCTTTGCTGAGTTTTATTAGGGGTCACGGGAAGGCGGCGGCGTGGGCAGACCAGGCTAGGGGAGGGGTGGGGGCGAAGGCGGCGCCGTGTTCCGGGCTGGGCCGGGAGAGCTGCTGGAAGGACAGGCGGGGCCCGGCATCGTCCGTGCTTTCCTACGCCGTCGGGAAGGAGGTGGCCATCTTGGAGTGCGGGGCAGTTGGAGGCTGCTTCTTGGGGTGCTGGCGGTGGGCCTGGGTGGCGAGGGGCACTGCCTGCCTGCCTCGAGGCCTTCACACAGACGTGCAGGCTTGGGGGTCGGGGAGCCCTTGAAGGCGGTCTCCTCCGGTGGGGCGGCTCCGTCGGGGCTGGGCGTCCTTGTGAGCAGCAGCGTCTTCCTTGGGCCAGAAGGGAGTGTACAGTGAGGGGCCCGCACAAATGCCGTGGGGACAGGCCCGGCGAGGGCCGAGCCGGGGCGGGGGGGGGCTGCCGGGGGCGGGGGGGGGATGGGGGGCAGGGAGGGCTGCGGGGGCGGGGGGCTGCCGGGGGCATGGGGGGCCAGGGGGGGCTGCCGGGGGCAGCAGGGCGGGCCTCTGGGAGGTGGCGCTGCCCAGCAGCTCTGGGGGTCCTGGAGCTGGTCAGCAGGTGGGGGGCGCAGGGCCAGGCCCCGTGACTGCAGGGCTGGCGTGGGGAGCGGCACCTTGGGTCTGGGGGCCGTGGAGCTGGGGGCCGGGTGAGGGGTGAGGGCCCTGCTCCGCGCAGGCCTCCGGGAGGCCACCCCTCCCGCCGGCCCGGCTTCACAGGCCCCCCTCCCGGCCCCCAGAAATTGGAGGAGCAGGACCGGCGGGCCCTGAGCATCAAGGAGCAGCTGCAGCGGGAGCACCGCTTCCTGAAGCGGCGCCTGGAGCAGCTGTCCGTGCAGAGCGTGGAGCGCGTGCGCACCGACAGCACCGGCTCCGCCGTCTCCACCGACGACTCGGAGCAAGGTGGGCGTCGGGGCGGCCTGCTTGGGCTTCCGGGCACCCTGCACCTCCCCGTGGAAGGCGGGGGGGGGGGGGCCGGGGAATGGGTGGGGATGATCCCAGAACAAGTCGCTCCCACCCTGACCGAGCGCCCCACTTGGGGCGGCGGGTCCGTGTCTCCCGGCGGACTTGGCCGCGGGGCGTGCCCCTCCCCCGCCCCAGAGCCCCGGTGTAGAAGCGGGGCCCTGTGATCGCCCCAGGAGAGGGCAGTGCCCGCCCTGCTCCTTCGTGTTTCTCGGGTTGCTCCCGCTTTGCCCAGGCCAGCATGGTCAGCCCAGCCACTTGCACCTGCTGAGTCTCCGGGGTGGCAGGCGGGGAGCCCCATGCTGAGTCCCAGGCTGGCGTCTGCTCGCTCAGGGCCACCCCCCCCCCACTGCCCCCACAGAGCGTCCACTTCTGTGAGAGGGAGCAGGGAGCCCTGCCTGGGGAGGGGGCGCCGGGCTGGCCTTGGAGATGCCGCGTGACCTGTTCTCTGTTGCTTCCGCAGAGGTGGACATAGAGGGCATGGAGTTTGGTCCCGGGGAGCTGGACAGTGTTGGCAGCAGCAGTGACACCGATGACCACTACAGCCTTCAGAGCGGCGGCGGCAGCGACGGCAGCTACGGGCGCCCCTGCCCGCGGCCGGGCCGCCCCGGCCTCTTGTAGGTCCCGTGTCCTGTGCTCCTCGGCCTGCCACCCCGCCTGGCCAAGCGCGTCAGCCCTCCAGCCTTCCCTTGACCAACGCCAGCCTCTCCGCGGGCCCGCTGCCGTGCCATGCTGGAAGCTCCGGCCGCCGCCTGGACTGCCAGCCTCTTCCTGCAGCGCCGGGGCCCCCACGGGCCCCCCACGGGGAGGCGGAGCCCAGCCCCCACGCCCCGGAGCCCAGCGTAGCCGCACACAGTCTGTTCTCAGATTCCCAATCATTCCAGAAGTATTAAATGTCATTGCTGCAAACTCTGGTGGGCACCATGTCAGGGGCTTAGTGACCACCGAGGGAGCTTGCAACCGACGCCAGATCCCGGGAGAGAGGAGTGGACTGAGGAAGGAAGGATGGCGCCACGGTCTGTCCGTCTGTATTTCCATCTTTTGGTTCGCACAGGCTCCTGGGGCGTGGACCGAGGGATCCATGAAGGGCGGGATTTGGGTGAGCACCTGGGGCAGGTGGGTGGAGAGAGACCTTCTTCCCACCGGTGTCAGGAGCCAAGGCTGGGTTCCCGGGGCTCCTCCGGGCAGCCCCAGGCCACGCCGGGTCGCTTCTGCTCTGTTTAGGACCATCGGGCACACACATGCACCCCCCAGGCTCACTCCCAGGCACACACACACGCACACACGCACACACACACGGGCACCAGCAGACACACACCCTGCGAGGTTAGACCTTCAAGGGCCACCTCCAAGTGCTGGCCCCGAGCCTCTGCCTGCCTTTCCTGCTGCCTCCGCCCCCAGCCCCGCGCACCCTTCCCGGCCCAGAGGCCCCGGCCGGGTCTGTACAGGAAATATGGCTCCTCTCCTGGCAGAGGCTGGGCACGCTGGGCACCCTGTCCTCAGGCTCTCAGCTCCCTTTCTTAAAAAAAGCGAAAAAAGGAAGGAAGGGAGGAAGGAAAGGAGGGAGGGAGGGAGGAGGGAGGGAGGAAGAAAGGAAGGAAGGGAGGAAGGAAGAAAGGAAGGAAGAGAGGGAGGGAGGGAGGGAGGGAGGGTGGGTGGGAGGGAGGGAGGGAGGGAGGACGGCCAGGTGCCACAGGGAGCCCGCCGGGCCCTCGTGCCGGTTCTGCCGCGGCCTCAGCGGCGGAGGGTTTTCCCACGTCGTTGGAGAGCGAGGGCTCTCAGGGCTCTCGGCGGGTGTGGCCGTGCGTCGCCTTTATTTCCTGTACGAGATTTTTGTACTCTATTTTCCTAGCCGATGTTGTGTCCTTGTGTGCTGAGGTGGGGGTGACCCCGTGTCTCAGGGACCCGTCCCCTGTCACCTCGTCATAGTGTGCCTTGTGTCCCCTGTGGCCCTGCCCACCGCCACCAGCATGTCCCCGTGCCCGCGGGGGGCCCGGGCCGGCCGGCAGCTTTCCTCCCCTCCCGCCTCACAGACAGCCCTTCCCAGCAGCTGCGCCGCCTCAGTGACACATCCGCCCCCCCCCGGGGGTGGGGGGGGCAGTGTGGCTGCCTTCTGAGGGGGGCCCGTGGCCCGGCCCGGTGGCGGCGCCTCGGGAGCCTGTGACTCAGCGGGAGCCCCTCTTCTTGAGGCTGGATCGGGGTGTCGGCGGTTGGCGGCGGTGAACACAGCCGTGTTCACCCCTGCACGGGGTGCAGGCTCCCGCCGGCCTGTCGTTCCTGCAGACCTTTCCCGGTGGGCAGCACGCAGCGGTGCTGAGGTCGCGCAGCTCCTCGCCCGTCTCGGGGCGCTTGCGACAAAGTCCCAAACTTGATCTCCGCCGTGGTGACTGACGGACCCCCGAGGTGGGGGCCGCGGAGGCACAGGCTCCTTGGACACCGCGCTGCCGCTGAGCCGCCCCGTGGGGGCTCGGGATGGAGGGGTGAGGGGCCCGCAGGTGGGGGGCTGTGGAGCGGGAGAGGATGCCCGACTTCCTGCGGAGCCGCGCTGTCTGCTTCTTCCCTCCGTCTGGGGTGCAGTGCCGGGGAAGGGGGCGTCTGTCTGTCGGAGCGCTTATTTGCGTGCCCGGTCTGTGTTCGGGGCTTGCCTCCGAGTCACAATTCTGAAACCATCCGTTGCCTCCCGCTGCCTGGCAGAACCGAACCCAGAGCAGCTCCCAGCTCCGTGGGCCGTGGCCTGGTCAGGCGTGGCCCCCGACGGCAGGGTGGGTCTCATCAGCCCCCCTCGGCGGCCGGGAGGCGGCGGCCGGTCTGCGGGGCGGGGCTGGTGCTAAGAGGCCCGCCCCCTTCCTCCTCCCCTCCCCCCCACGTGCACCAGCTGCCCGGCGCGGCGGCCACGGGGTCAGAGCGGGCCTGCTGTGGTGTGGCCACGGCCGGCGCCCTTCATCTGTGGCCACGTGGTGCCGGGCGGCCGAGTCCGGGAGCCCAGGCCAGGCCGCGCCCCTCCGCGGGCCCGGCTGGCCGGGAGGGGGCACTGCAGGGGGCGCGGGCCCCACCGGGGCCCGGTCCCCGGGTCTGCGGTCCCATCCCCGGGCACGGCAACGTTCTTGAGCCTGTGACCCTGGGTGGACCGAGCCCGGAACCAAACTGTGTCCCCTCCCCCGTTCCCCCCCTCCTGGGGGTCAGCTAGCTGGCACCCCTCCACCCCGGCTCCAGCCCCCCTACCCGGGTGTCACGCCAGGCCAGCAGGTGGCCCCAGACCCCTAATGAGGGCACTAGGGCAGGTTCCGTGCCAGAGTCTGGGGCCCCGTGGGGCCTGGCGTGTGATCAGACCTGAGCTGCGGAGTGACGCCCCCACCTGTCCACGGGGCGAGGTTGTGCTGTGTCAATCTGTCATTGTAATATAAATACAGATTTTTATACCTCGACCTCTGGCTTCCAGTTCTTTCCATCATGCTGCCTTGTACCCTCCCCTCAGCCTCGGCCGGAGGGCCTGAGCTCAGGAGCGCCTCTGGAAGCCCAGCCCTGGTCACGGGCCCACACCGCCCTGTCCGCAGGCTCTGCGTTCTGAGAGGGCCCAGCCTCTCCCGGGTCTCCAGTCACCCCTCGGGTCAAGTGCAGGTGGGAGTTGAGAGAGCCGCCTCCCCTCGCCCGCCCGCCCGCCCGCGGGTGCCGTGACCGCTGGCCCTGGGCTGGGCTGGACGCAGCCGGGCCGAAGTCAGCTTGCCCCTCACAGGGTGCTGTGCTGTGCCGTCTTCGCACGGAGGCTGCTGGCTCTGGTCCCTCCCTGGTCCTCGGCGACCCTAGGTTAAGCCAGACGCGGTCCCCGCTGCCCACGCTCAGGACCTGCCCCGCAGAGGGCGACGTGGCCGGGTGCACGCCCTGCGACACTGGGGGAGCGCGCCACCGCGAGAACTACAGGGGTGATGGATGAGGACTCAGAGACCTCATGCGGGGCGCCCCCACGTGGGGCCCATGACAGCTGCTCAGCCTGGGACCTGCTGCCAGGTTTGGGGGGGGGGCCTGTGGGAGAGGAATTGGGGGCCTCCAGGAAGCATCCTAGTCCTCTCCACTTCCACACGTGATGTGAGTCTGCATTCTGAGCCGAGGTGAGCCCCACGGGGGGCCTTAGGGGCCTTTGAGGGGGGCACTCACGAGGGAAGGCAATTCTAATGGGAACACAAATAGAGTGTTTCAAAATCTCTGTTGCTAGCACTTCCTACCGGAAGCGGTGGGCGCCGGGGGAGGTCCATGCTAATCACAGAGCGGCGTCCTACACCGGGGGCACAGAAGGTACTTCTTCCCCAGTCACCGGCCCGAGGCGGAGGGTGGCGGATGGAGACCCGCCCCTCCCAGCCCCCTCCCAGCCCGCTCCCAGGCGGCCCGTCCCAGCCCTCGCCCACTGCAGGCAGCCAGGGCGCCCCGCAGCCGCTCTGCCCTCCCCCTCCCCCTCCTCCTCTGGGTCCCCATCCCCTGCCTTGCCCTGCCCTTGGCCTCACCTCCGCGTGGATCTCCTGGCTGGGCCCCGGGCCCTCTGGGTCCCTTTCTGTCACGTTTGTGCTGGGATTACAGCCACCACACGGTGCTGGGCTAGGCTGAGCGGGTCGCTGGCAGGGCCTCTGCACGGGGCTCGTCCTCCTTACCCCAATCTCCAGGCCGCGGCTGGGGCACACCAGCCCCGGGGCTCAGCACGGAGATGGCTGGGAGCCGCAGCGGTTCTCAGCAGCACCCCACTTTCTTGCGGCCACAGCCCCCTCAGCTTGTCTGAGGCCCTGTTCCGGACACTTCTCTCCCTTGGCTGCCCAGCACTGCCGGGCTTCTGGACCTGCTCCTTCCACCCGCAGAGCCCCCTCCCCTGCCCCGGGTCCTGGTGGTGCTGAGCCAAGCTCTCACCCCTGAGGTGGGGGCAGCGCTAGCGCAGTCACATGGCTGATGGTGAGCACTCTCGCTCCTCCCTCCTGCCACCCCGGGGTCCTGGGAAGGCCCGAGTTCTTCTCCCACCTCAAAGACTAAGGAGACAGGAGCTCCAGAAGACAGCTGCAGCTCTCCCCCGGAGCGCGAGCAGCGAGCACGGAGCTCGAGCGAGGCTGCTCCGCAGGCCGGCCCATGTGTCCGCCCCGACTCCAGCTGGAGTGCGGGGCTCCCAGGGCAGAGAGGGACGGGACGGGCGGACCTTGCCCAGGCGCTCCTCACAGTGGCCGGCCACTGAAGGCATCGCAAGGGCTGGCCCGCCCTCCGCCCGCCCTCCGCCGCAGGGGGAGGTGCAGCGGCCAGCAGAGCCGGCGTCGGGGACGCCTTCAGCTCAGCGCCCGACGGACCTCAGCGGTGAACCCCGGGGCATCCAGCACGAGCAGCAGGTGCCGCAGGGGAGCTGGACGCCTCCCAGACACATCTGTCTGGCTGCTTACGCCAGGGTCCTGCAGCTCCTCTGCCCTTTCGCCTTACATTCCTGGCTGGTTTTGTTCCGGCTCACTCCTCCGCCTTTGGTTACCTCTGTAGCTGCAGAATCAAGTTTTGAACATACATCTGAGTGTCATTCCCAGCTTAGAAACACTCCCATTCCCTATTGCGTGGCAAGAGCCCCCAGCACCTCCATTAAAATGGCATCTAACTTCTGTACCTCACCTTTACAAGAAGTTAAAAATAGCACCTGAAAACCATCTTCAGCGTCACAAACCGATGTAAATTTTTTAAAAAAGGTCTTAAAAGTGGGGCTGGGGATATAGCCTAGTGGCAAGAGTGCCTGCCTCGGATACACGAGGCCCTAGGTTCGATTCCCCAGCACCACATATACAGAAAACGGCCAGAAGCGGCGTTGTGGCTCAAGTGGCAGAGTGCTAGCCTTGAGCGGGAAGAAGCCAGGGACAGTGCTCAGGCCCTGAGTCCAAGGCCCAGGACTGGCCAAAAAAAAAAAAAAAAGGTCTTAAAAGTCATCATCAAACACACACTTGTTAATATTAGGAGGAAACCAGCTTCTAGGAAGGGTAAAAGGCAAATAGGAATAGCACTCCTTCCCACACGCCAGTGTTGACATCTAGTAGTTGGCTCATTGTAGTCTCACAGGCTTGCTCCGGGTGGATTAGTTCCTGGGTTCCCTGTAACTATGTGTGTGTGTGTATGCTCGCTCGCACACGCGTGTGTGCACATACATTATAGTTCTGGAGCTTGAACGTAGGCTGCATCCTGAGTGCTGTCTCTGAGCTTTTGAGCTTTTGAGCTTAAGGGCAGCCTAGCTCTACTGCTTGAGCCACAGCTTCCACTTCTGGCTGTTTTGGGTGCTTAATTGGAAATAAGAGTCTCACAGATTATACTGGCAGGGCTGGCTTCAAATCATGATACAAAGACCTCAGCCTCCTGAGTAGCTAGGATTACCAGTCCTCTATCATTTGACTACATTTAAACTCCAATTGATTTTGATCAAAAGAAAGAAAGCTTGTCTTAGAAAGAAGTGTGATATATATTTGCTCTGTTAAATTCCACATGTAACATCAAGGAAATTTTCCAGCTCTGTACAGTTTAATCCTTTGTGGAACTAACACTTTTAACTTTTGCTTCATACTTTTTTTTTTTGCCAGTCCTGGGCCTTGAACTCAGGGCCTGAGTATGGTCCCTGGCTTCTTTTTGCTCAAGGCTCTACCACTTGAGCCACAGCGCCACTTTGGCTTTTTCCGTATATGTGGTGCTGAGGATTCGAACCCAGGGCTTCATGTATACGAGGCGAGCACTCTACCACTAGTCCATATTCCCAGCCCCTTCTTCATACTTTTATGGCTTTCTTTTTGTCGGCCATGGGGCTTGAACTCAGGGCTTGGGTACTGTCCCTGAGGTCTTTTGCTCAAGACTAGTGCACTATCCCTTTGAGCCACAGCTCTGCTTCCTGTTTCTTGAGTAAATAATTGGAGATAAGAATCTCATGGGGACTTTACGATCTCGGGCTGGTTTCACACTGTGAACCTCAGATCTCAGCCTCTTGAGTCTCAACTAGGATAACTGTGGTCAACTCAAAAGTCAGTGGGACAGTTTGTGGGCTAGGAAACCACCCAGGAGTCACTAAGAAAAGTGGGTGATGTCCAGGAAGCCTCTGGGGCCAGGTACTACACCTCCTGCTCTGGAGGACCTGCTTCTGTGAGTGGCCTCCTCTTTCTGGCATCTCTAACTCTGTCTCCTTTGAGTTCCTCCTAAGAAGTCTATAAATATCCACAAGCTCCTCCCATTTTAAAACAAAACAAAGTCAAATCTCCTCTTGCCCGGTCCTGCATTCCCACCCCCAGATCTTGTGTCCTCCTTCCTTCCTTCCTTCCTTCCCTCCCCTTTCAGCAAAATTTCTTGAAGGAACAGCCACTGCTTCCTCTTGCCAAATCCACTGCTCAACTCCATCTCTGTCCTGTGCCTCCCATCTCCAGCCTCAGTGCCAGAGATCTCCTGGTCCTACCCCTGTGGTCCTGACTCTGTGGCCCTGTCCCTGTGGTTCGTCCTGCCCCTCCTAGTCCTGCTCCTCCTGGTCCTGCCCCTGTGGTCCGTCCTGCCCCTGTGGCCCTGCCCCTCCTGGTCCTGCCCCTGTGGCCTGTCCTGCCCCTCCTGGTCCTCCCCCTGTATCCCTGCCCCCGTGGTCCCGCCCCTGTGACCCTGCCCCCGTGGCCCCGCCCCCGTGGTCCTGCCCCTCCTGGTCCCGCACCGTGGCCCCGCCCCCGTGGTCCTGCCCCCGTGGCCCCGCCCTGTGGTCCCGCCCCTCGGGCCCCCAGGATCCCACAGAGGCACGGTGGGAAAATCTGCTTCGGCTTGCGCGTCGGTGAGGGCTCCGGACCTCGGGGCTTCTGCGAAGTCAGAGCCGTCGTGAACGGTGTCAGGGCCAGCCGCCGCCACTGACCCTTCGCAGGGGCCCAGCGCCGCGGCCGGGCGCAGGACCCGGGCAGTCGGTGCGCTGCCCCCTTACGGGCACCACGCAGACTCCCAGAGGAAGGCCGAGCGGCCGGCCGGCGTGCCGGGGCCTCAGGATCTCCGTGCTCTGGAGACGTCGAGAGGCCGAAGCCCGCCCCGAGCGGCGCCGAAGGCCACGGGGCGGCGACCCGCCGCCGGCCCCGCACGCCGGCGGGGGGGGGCGCGCCGGAGCAAGGGCGGGACTTCGAGAGAAGGAGCCAATCATCGCTCTCCTGCCCGGGGCCTGGGGGCGGGGCCTGGGGCGGGACCTCACGCAGGAAAGCCAATCGCCGAGCTTCAGTGGGGACGAGCCGCGGAGTCCTCAAACCAGGCCCCACCCCCTCCGGCCTCCCGAGCGCGCAGTCCCCGCCGTGACGCCGGACACCCCGGCCCCCACTGCGCGTGCGCGCCTCGCTGCCCTCCCGTCAGTCCCCGCGAGGCGCGCGGTTGGCGCGCTCTGTGAGGGTGCGGGCCGGCGCGGCGGCAGGTGAGACGCTGCGGGGCCGCGGGGCCGCCTCCTCTCCCCGCTCCCTTCTACTGCTGCTCTCGGGCGTGCGAATAACGCGGAGGGGGAGGGCGGGGGGCGCTGGGGGAGGGGCGGCCGCGAGCCCGGGGCAGGGGCGTTCGGTGAGGCGCGGCCGGGGTCCCGGGCCGGGGGCGTTCGGTGAGGCGCGGGCCGGGGTCCCGGGCGGGGCGGGCCGGGGGCGTTCGGTGAGGCGCGGCCGGGGTCCCGGGCGGGGCGGGCCGGGGGCGCTCGGTGAGGCGCGGCCGGAGGTCCGGGGGCGCCGGGCGGGCCGGGCGGGGGCGTTCGGTGAGGCGCGGCCGGAGGTCCGGGGGCGCCGGGCGGGCCGCGGCGGGGGCGTTCGGTGAGGCGCGGGCGGGGCCGGGCGGGGGCGCTCGGCGAGGCGCGGCCGTCGGGCGGGCCGGGCGGCGGGCCCCCGGGGCGGGCCCTGCGGAGGGGCCCCGGGGGCGCGGGGGAAGGCGCGGGGCGCCCTCCGCGCCGCCCGGCCTCGGGCTGCGGCCTTTCCAGCCGCGGTTCAGTGGCATTTGTGGTTCCGTGTTTCACTCTCTGGAGCGCCGGCGACATCCGGGGATCGAACCCCAGACCAAAGTAAAACCGCGTGGTGCGCTCGGGCCCCGCCGGCCTCCGCTCGGCCCACGTCGCTCGCGGGCCGTGGAGCTGCGCGCTCCTTGAGAAGAGTAGATGCTGGAATGTTCTCACGGGGTGACTGGCTCCGAAGTCACCAGGTAGAGCCTTGCGAGCTTGGCGAAGGCCACCGAAACTTCCCCGTCGACTTGTGTTTTCTTGCTGCTGAGTGCTTAGGCGCATGGTGATGACGTGGGTTGGTTTCAGCCCGTTTACTCTGGGTTAAAAATAACTCTTTCTATAAAACGCAGTGTGTTCTTAAACAGTTTTATCTTTGGAAAAGAGACTTTAGACTTTATTGTTAGTTTCTCATTACTGTTGTGATTTTCTGAGAAATAGCCGAAACAGATGTCTTGCTTTATCTTCACCGGACAGTGCAGCTATTGCTCATCATGTGTCATTTATCTGTATCTTTAAAAAAAAACATTGCCTTGTGGTCTAATGTTTGTTTTCTTCCCTCTCCCCACTCCAGGAGGAATCATTAAAAGATTCTTACATCAGTTTCCCCTTTTTCTGTGGACTTAGTGTAAACATTAGGTATGTTTATATTTTGATTTATTGTCTAAAAATCAATACCATAAACCCCTATCAGCTACAAGAAACGGAGGTAGTTAAACCATGAGTTGTGGAAATGAGTTTGTGGAAACATTAAGGAAAATTGGTTATCTCAAAGCTGATATTCTTAATGGAGAAGATTTTGACTGGCTGTTTGAGAATGTGGAAGATGAGTCATTTTTGAGATGGTTTTGTGGGAATGTGAATGAACAAAACGTTTTGTCAGAAAAAGAATTGGAAGCCTTTAGCGTTCTTCAAAAATCAGGCAAGCCTATCCTGGAAGGGTCAGCATTGGAAGAAGTTCTTAAAACTTGTAAAACTTTTTATTTGAAGACACCTAGACTGGATGACAAAGAACTAGAGAAATTAGAGGATGAAGTTCAAACTCTGCAGAAACTAAAGAACCTAAAGATTCAGCGCCGTAATAAGTGCCAGTTGATGACTTCAGTAAATAGCCACACATCTCTGAGATTAAATGCTAAACAAGAAGAAGCCACTAAGAAGCTGAAGCAAAGTCAAGGACTTTTAAATGTTAGGAATGCTAAACTCAGTAGTGAACTTAAGGCCCTTGGTGATGGAATTAATAAATTGATGATGTTCTTTAGACATTCTAATTTAGGTCAAGGTACAAATCCAATGGTGTTTTTGTCCCAATTTTCCTTGGAGAAATATCTAAGCCAGGAAGAGAAATGCACAACAGCGTTAACTTCATACTCCAAAAAGCACTTCTTTCAGGGTATACATGAAGTGGTTGAAAGTTCAAATGAAGAAAAATTTCAACTTTTAAATATACAAACACCGTCTATTTGTGATAATCAAGAAATCCTTGAGGAGAGACAACTAGAGATGGCTAGGCTGCAGCTAGCATATATCTGTGCTCAACATCAGTTAATTCACTTGAAAACAAGTAATTTGAGCATGAAGTCAAGTATAAAATGGGCAGAGGAGAATCTTCACAGCCTAACAAGCAAGGTAAAGAAGTGAATGAGACTATTCATATTCCAATTGTTGTAGAAATGTAGGATTTAATATTTCTACTAAAGCCCTTTAGAAATATAGATCTGATTATAATTTTTATTTTTCTGTTTAGTATTTATTTGTGATATGTATTCGTTATATACCATAGGTTCTCAATGAAAAGCATAGTGATTATAATTCCCACCACATTATGTAGTTTATTTTAAACAAAAATATTTTAATTTGCATTCAGAATTTAAAATTTGTATTACTTTAGACTAAACTGGAATTCGCTTTTTATGATATATGGCAAAGAGACAAATTTCTTGATTGTGAATATCCTGCTTTGTTTACTCTGACTTAGCATGGTGTTAATGAAGCGAAACATCCAAGTTCAGGGGCTTTTCTTTGTTGAGAATGTATGGATGTATGGCAAGTGTGTTAAGTAAAAATGTAACCTCTAGATCTTTTTTTATTTTTTTATTTATTTATTTTTTTGGCCAGTCCTGGGCCTTGGACTCAGGGCCTGAGCACTGTCCCTGGCTTCCTTTTGCTCAAGGCTAGCACTCTGCCACTTGAGCCACAGCGCCGCTTCTGGCCGTTTTCTGTTTATGTGGTGCTGGGGAATCGAACCTAGGGCCTCGTGTATCCGAGGCAGGCACTCTTGCCACTAGGCTATATCCCCAGCCCTAGATCTTAATATCTGGTTATAGTATATCAGGGTATATCAGGTTTTATATATATATATAGTTATATCAGGTTAGTTACAACAGATAAAAAACTTTCGATGTAATTTGGTGTACTAAAATCAACCAATAGACTAGAAGAATATCTACCACAGATAACTTTTTTCTATATATTTATTTAAATTGATTTTTTTTAAATGATACTGGGGTTTGAAAAGCAGAGCTTTGTGCTTTGCCAAGCAGAGGCTCTACAACTGAGCTACACTTGTAGCCCTGAGAACAATTTTTAAGAAAAATAGCATTCATTCATTGTCAGTGAGTAAGGTGCTAGTGTTGTGACTGAATTAATCAAATGTGATGAGGTCTTGGGCACCCATTTGTGTGTGTGTTTGTGTGTATGGCCCTAAGGTTTAGTATTCATGCTGGCTTTGATCTTGTCTTAGTCCATTTTTTTTCTTTTTAAACTGTAATTTGGGCTAATGTTAATATGAAATTCATTTTCATTGAGCATAACATCTGATCATCTAAAATAGTAAAAAAATCATTTAAAAACTATTCTTAGTCTAAACCTGTAGTTTGAAATGTAATTGTTTTTCTTTGTGTAGGTCATTGACAAAGAAAATTTGGATGCTAAAGTTTCTAGCTTGAACAGTGAGATTCTGAAACTTGAAGAGCAAATCACTTATATAAAAGATAAACGTTTGCCTGCTGTGGTAAGAGAGAATGCCCAGTTATTGAATATGCCAGTTGTAAAGGGAGATTTTGATCTGCAGATTGCTAAACAAGATTATTACACAGAAAGACAAGAGTTAGTTTTAAATCAGCTGATAAAGCAAAAGGCATCATTTGAACTTGTACAACTATCTTACGAAATTGAATTGAGGAAACATTGGGACATATATCGGCACGTTGAGAATCTGGTTCAAGAACTTAGTCAAAGAAACAAGATGCTCTGCCAGCGATTAGAAATGTTAACAGATCCATCTGTCTCTAAGCAAATAAATCCAAGGAATACCATTGATACCAATGATTATTCTACTCAGCGGTATGTATGCTTATTAAATCTCTAGTAATTTTTTCTTTGTTTTTGTGAAGTATTAGTTCAAATTGAAGTTGTGTGGGTTTAAAAAATAATTGTACTTCAATTTAGGTCAGTTTTGCATGCACTCGCGAGTGTGCGTGTACTAGTCAGGTACTTGAACTCCCAGTGGGGGGCCTTTGCCTCCTACTTGTTTTTTTCAGTCAAGGCAGACTCTCCAAGATTTTTGCAGGGTAATTGGAGAATCTCATGGACTTTTCTGTCTGGCTTTGAACCCCAATCCTCAGATCTCAGACTCTTGAGTAGCTAGAATTATATGTGTGAGCCACAGCTTCCTTTCAAATTTTGTACTCCCTTCCCACTCATGTTAAGTGTAAATGCAGCTACTTTAAAGTTGATGCTAGTGGATTGGAGGAATGAATAGATAGTGGATTGGAGAATGAAGAGAATGAATAGATTCTCACTAGATTTCTTGGTTATTAGTAAAATGATGAGTATGGATTTAGGGCTACCTCATTTCTGAGAGTGCCATCGACAGGATGATGTATGTGAATGATACCTTGTGAAATTGTATAGTTACATTCACAGCTTTGGGCAGCTTTGGGCTTGAACCATTCTGTAGTCTATTATAACTTACACACAAATAAGAAAGAGCAGATGCTTTTTGTCAGATTTATATGGATTATATTGCTTCAGATTTTTCCCTTATAGGCAGGCAGGTGGATTTTTCTGCTAATAATGGTTGAAGTGTATGGATGGTCTTGTGAAACATCAAGATCTGTGTGCCTCTGTAGTCCTGCGGAGTGTGAACTCAAAGTTTCCTTCTTGGGAGGGCCCTACGACTTGAGCCATGCTCTTAGCCCTTTTAAATTACTTTTCATATAGCATCTTGCATTTTGTTAAGGCCACCTGCACCATGATCCTCCCATTTATCCTTTTGTTGAGGTGATAAATGTGTACTACCAACTCCAGCTTTTTATTGGTTGAGGTGAGGTCTCTTAAGCTTTTTTCCCCAGACTGACTTTGAACTGCAGTCCCCCTAAGCTCGGCTTCCCAAGTAGCCTGGATTTATGAACATGAGTCATCATTCCTCCTTGACATCAAAATTTTAATTTAGCAACCCCAAACTGGCAAGATTGGAGTAGCAAAAGCTTGATATTACAGCCATTTAGTAGCTCTTTATTATTTACATATTGTTTACATCTTTAGTGTTTCTCTAATCCTACCAGAGTCTTATAAAATAGTCAGGTATTGAATATAGAAATTAAGTGTCAGGAATTTATTTGAACCTAGGCCTTTGGTTTCAAGTGCATTGCTGTTGCTACCATCTCATAAATGTATTCTGTGAAGAATTTTTTTTTTAATGCCGGATAAAACACACTAAAATCAAGCATTACTATCCCATCAAATCAGCGACTGCAGTTTTTCCTGACCTCTGTTCATTTGCCAGCCACTGCAAAAACATTGTTTCAGAGTGGTATCAAGAGGCAGTTTTCCCTCACAACAAAACATATCTCGCAGTCTAAATGAAAATAAACATCACTACTTGAAATTATTTTATATTATCAGAGGCAAGTAGGTATTATGCTTTTGTTTTTCCCTAAAAGAGTATTCTTTGGTCTTACTGTGTGAATGCCTACAGTTCTGTGTAATTTAATATAAATTAGGAATGTAATAGTGAAGCCATACCTCAGGGGACATCTTAGGTATTTCCCTAAGGCCTCTGCTCTTTTATGCTAGAGCACAGGCCTATGTATTCAGACTGTCCAAACCCTCACCTGCTGTCCTGTGTATGAATCCTTTTTCTTTTTTGGCTACACTGGGGTTTGAACATGGCTGTTTGCTATGTAGGTACTCTGTGAAGAATTTTTTTTTGAGTATCAGTAAATACTTTGAAGTAGTTTAATTTCATATCTAGAAGATATCCATCTAGAAGATGGAGAAACTAGGAATTGTTTTTCTTGGTACGTTTTGTTTTTAAGACAGTGTTCATTGACCTCAAACTTAATGTGTAGTCAAGCCTTGAACTCAAAATCTTTCTGCTTCAGCTTTGAGTGTTAGGATTATAGAATATGTGCCACCAAATCCAAATTCAGGTATTTCTGTACAGAAATCATAGTTGAAATGGTTTTGCTTGCTTTATTTTAGAAGCACACACATTTCTGTTTTTCAGTTGTTGGTTTTCCCTGTAAGTGCCTCAATATACAGTGTTGTAAATTTTAAATTACACTAATGAGAATTTTTCCCTATAATTTTTCTTTATGTATTTTAGGCTTTATCAACTTTTAGAGGGAGACAACAAGAAAAAAGAGTTGTTTATTACCCATGGAAATCTGGAAGAAGTGGCTGAGAAATTGAAAAAAGATGTCTCTGTAGAACAAGATCAACTGGCAGTGTGTACTAAAGAACATTTTTTCTTTCTGTCCAAAGTGAATAATGATGTGGATGTGCTCAGTAATGCTTTGTATCAAGGAGGAAATCAGCTTTTGCTTAGTGATCAGGTGGGTAAAAACACTTTTTAAACAATAACGCTGGATGCTGGTGGCTCACAGGTGTAATTCTAACTACTTGGGAGACTGATATGGGAAAGTCAGTTTGAGGCCAGCCCAGGTAGAAAAATTCACAAAACCACTTCTCAGCCTATAACCGGGCAGAGTAGTGGCTAGTTAGGAGGCTGAGATTAGAAGGATGAGATTCAGTCCAACTCTTGTCTCCATTTAACTAGCAAAAACCTGAAAGTGGAGGGGTGGCTCAAGTGGTTGTGTTGGCTATGAGCAAAGGCCTTGATTGAGTAATCCCCAGTTCAAGCTCTCTAGTGACAAAGAGGAACCCAATTAATATGGTTATGGTATTTTTAAAGCTGCATGTTTGATTTTAAATGCCTCTAATTTATTTTTTGATTCACAATTGACTGTATTTTGCCATACTGTGCATCAGCAATGATGATGAGAAAGCATTATTTAAAAGTACTTGGCTTGGGGCTGGGAATATGGCCTAGTGGCAAGAGTGCTTGCCTCGTATACATGAGGCCCTGGGTTTGATTCCTCAGCACCATATATACAGAAAATGGCCAGAAGTGGCGCTGTGGCTCAAGTGGTAGAGTACTAGCCTTGAGCAAAAAAGAAGCCAGGGACAGTGCTCAGACCCTGAGTTCACGGCCTAGGACTAGCCAAAAAAAAAAAGTACTTGGCTATAGTCACATGATGTTCCTGATAACAGAATGCATCTTCATTTTAGGTAGAGATGTGCAAGGATGCATCCTAAGTGATTTTACAGTGATCATATTTGATACATGATAATGAGCTATATAATGATTAGATTCCTATAATCTCATTTCTAATTGCATTTTATTGCTTAGATTGTGCATAGTTTTAAAATCATTTAGTCTCATAAATTATATTTTAAGTTATAATTGCCTTTAATAAAATTATTGAATAAAAGTGTTTTTACTTTACTTTTTTAGGAATTAATGGACCGCTTTTACCAAGTTGAATCCCAGTTGAATAAGCTAAATCATGTCCTTGCTGATATTCTTGCTGATGTGAAGACCAAAAGAAAAGTTTTGGCAACTAATAAATTGCATCAAATAGAAAGAGAATTATATGTGTATTTTTTAAAAGATGGAGAATATTTGAAAGATATTGTGGAGAATTTAGAAAGCCAATCAAAGATGAAGGTTGTTGGTCTTGAAGATTGAAAATTACGGAAAACAATCTTTATATGCTATGTTTTAGTGTTTTATGTATTAGAAGAAGAATATATGTAATAAATATAACTCTGTTTTTAAATTCAAGGCCAATGTATCTTTTCATTTTAGTGGGTTCAAATATATAGAAGTTGAGCATCCCTAATCTGAAAATCCATATTACTCCAGAAAAAACTTTTTTTTTCTTGAGATAAGGTCTTATTCTGTAGCCCAGACTGGCCTTGAAATTTGACATCCTCCTGTTTCCCACCTCCCATGTACTGAGATTACAGGCGTATGCCACCATGCCTAGCCAAAATTAGAAGTTTTTTGAGCACTTACAAGACAACACAAGTGGAAATTCCATTCTTTTTTTTTTTTTGGCCAATCCTGGACCTTGGACTCAGGGCCTGAGCACTGTCCCTGGCTTCCTTTTGCTCAAGGCTAGCAGTCTGCCACTTGAGCCACAGCGCCACTTCTGGCCGTTTTCCGTATATGTGGTACTGGGGAATTAAACACCGGGCTTCATGTATATGAGGCAAGCTCTCTTGCCACTAGGCCATATTCCCAGCCCCTGGAAATTCCATTCTAACCACATGTGACAGGTCAGAAATAGAATGCACTTGTACTTATATTCCTAATTGCATAAGGTGTATGTGAGACATAAGGAATTTCAGATGTAGACTTAGGTTTCATCTCCAAGATGTCTCTACACAAATATTCCAAAATTTGAATATTCCAAAATTTGGTTCTAGGCATTTCAGATAAGGAATGTTCAATCTATATGTTTGGGTTTTCCCTCATAAAATGTTGTTCAAGATTGTCATGCTATTTTATGTCTAGTTTGCTTGGTAGCACTTAGTTCTGGGAAATTTGCATTTACAAGTAGAAAACATGTAATACATATGTGCATATGTATGTGTATACACACATAAAATTGGTCAAGGAATGCATTTTTTAAAAATTTCCTAAGTAGTTACACAAAGGGTTTTCAATTCCAGAAGTCAAGTTATGAGTACAGTGTGTCTTGATCATTGTCTCTCTTTTCATCATTCTCTTCTGTAAATGTTTTTAATACAATCAGATCCTTCATTTATGCATTGAAGTTTCCTGCTATTAGTAGTTAAAATACTTGTAGAACTTTGAGTTGACATTTTTAAGATTACTTCTTTTATATTCCAGTCCTGGGTGGATCCTTGAACTCAGATCATTGAACTCAGGATTTGGGTGCTGTCTCTGAGATTTTTTACTCTAGGCTAGTGTTTTCCTACTGGAACCACAGTTCCACATCTGGCTTTTTGGTGGTCAATTGGAGATAAGAACCATGCCTGTTCCTGCCTGCTGGCTTTGAACCTTGATACTCAGGTCTCTCTTGAGTAGTTAGGTACCAAACTTGAGTTACTAGCATTTTAAGTTCATTGACTTTAATACAGTAGTTTCCCCCTTATCTGAGCTTTTATTGACTTCAATACAATGAGTATTTTAAGTTCATTGAGTTTATTAATACAATAATTCTCCCCTCACCGAGTTTTGCTTTCTAAAGTTGTAGTCACCTTCGGTCTGTTGTGGTCTGAAAATGAAAATGGAAAAATCTAAAAAATTATTTTAAGATGTATGTGGTTCTGAGTCGTGTGAGGGAGTCTCAAATCATCCCACTCGGGATAGAAGCCATTTGTTCTTCACTGAGCATCTCTGTGTATTCTGCTGTCTTGTTAGTCACCCAGCCAGTTCTGGCTGTTATCATAGATTCTATACTATGTATGCAATTTCAGTCATCTTCTTGGGTTTGGGAAGGGAAGTTCCTGTCTATGAAATAGTCAAGTCACCTCCTATTTGACTACAGTAAAATTTGGCTGCTCCAGTGTATTTCTCTGTGATTCCCTGCTGCAGACTTAAAGACTTTGAAAGGGCCTGCTTAAGCTGTATAGAGTGTCAGAAATTGAGTAGCTATTTTCATTTTAGAAGTTGAGTTCTGGGTGCTGAGACTAAGTTTTTTGCAAGACAGATTTCAGCAGTGCTTGTACTTTTTTTGCAAATTTTCACATCAAAAATGAAATGTGAAATTTAAGGTTACCTAAAAGTGGTTAAAGGGTTGTGCATGTGCATGTTTTAATTTCTTAGGGATGAGACTACTTAAATGTTAGGTTTAATATAGGATATTAGTGTAGTATTTGGATGGTTAGAAATTGCGAGTTTGAAGTTTGACTGTCAGTTACTAGATCAAATGCTCCTTTATAGCCTAGTTTATATTAGGCCTGTGTTAAATCCCAGGTGAGTTTCAGGTAACTTCTAGAATATTTCTTGTGTTTGTTGTAGATAATTAGCGTTTTCAGCTATCACTATTGGAAATGGGCATGTTTAAGTAACACTACTGCCAATTTTTGTAATCCATTGGGCAAAACATTTACTAGCAGGGTGGTGGTGGTGATGCTAGTTACTCAGGAGGCTGAAATCTGAAGATTATGTTTTAAAGCCAGCTGGGACAGGAAAGTCCCTGAAACTCTTGCCTAATGAACCACCAAAAAGCCAGATATTGAGCTGTAGCTCAAGTGGTAGAATACTAGCTTGAGCCCAAAAAGCTCAGGGACAGTTTCCAGGCTCTCAGTTCAAGACCCAGGACTAACAATAAATAAAGTTTACCAGCTATTGTATCTGTTAAGTGTTTACTCTTCTTTTTTTTTTTGGCCAGTCCTGGGCCTTGGACTCAGGGCCTGAGCACTGTCCCTGGCTTCTTTTTGCTCAAGGCTAGCACTCTGCCACTTGAGCCACAGCGCCCCTTCTGGCCGTTTTCTGCATATGTGGTGCTGGGGAATCGAACCTAGGGCCTCGTGTATCCGAGGCAGGCACTCTTGCCACTAGGCTATATCCCCAGCCCAAGTGTTTACTTTTTTGTTGTTGGTTGTGGTGCTTGAACTCAGCCTGGGTGCTACTCCTGAGCTTTTTTGCTCAAGGCTGGTGGCCACCACTTTGAGCCATAGTGCCACGTCTGTTTTTCTGGTGGTTAATTGTAGATAAGAATCTCACACCCGGGGCTGGGAGTATGGATGGCCTAGTGGTAGAGTGCTTGCCTTGCATACTTGAAGCATACATGAAGCCCACTTCAAATCATGATCCTCAGATTTCAGCCTCCTGAGTAGCTAGGATTATAAGGATGAGCCACTGACACCCAGCTAAATTTTTATTTTTATGAAGGGAATTTTAGTGTATTAAAACCTTTTAGCAATACATTTTAAGATTTAGTTATCAGCTTAAGTAGCATTCCCTCCCCCCACCCCCATTTTATCTTGGGCTAGAACATGTAAGTTTTTCTTCTCTCATGTATCAGCTGTGTGACCAGGTGCTTGGTCTATTCTGACTTTCACCTTATTAGTTCAGGTGTCCATTAGGGTTGAACAGTGCAATGATGGCAGATTTGTACACTTGGAGGTTAATTGCCATTTTTTAACTGAGTACTGCTTACTTTATAACTAAGTAACTAGAAAATAAATTCTCAGTTTACCATAATCTCCTAATATTGAGCCTTTGGCTGTGTGTATATGAGGGTTTTTTTTGCTATCTTTTTTGTATTATGAGATGATTAAAACCTATTTATTGTGGCTATTAATACAGACTTAAAAATGAAGTTCTCAGTACATTAGTTTTCCAACTAATGGTATTTATTATTTTGACATTCCAAAGGTAATATGAATATTTACCTTATGTTAATTTTACATCTAGGACCTTATGAAAATGGAAAATTATGAGGCATGTGTAGGCTTTGACGTCAGTGAGACACCTCTTTCCAGTGTTGCTCAGAAGATTATGTCTGCTATACGTTCAGGTGATTTAGTGGATTCTAAGAACTGGGGAGAGAATACAAAGAGTAAGTAAGTTTTCTGAATCCTTCCATCTTTTATTACCTTTAATAATTTTTAAGTTTAATAATTGAAAAATAGAATAAGAATTGAAAATAGAATTTTATTTTTGTAGAGCTGTCCCAGGCCTATAAATGGGAAACTTAGTCCCACCCTGTTTACTGTCAAGTGAGTACTGACTCTGATTCCTGGATTTCCCAATCTATTACTAGTGGTACTTTAAAACTAAAACACACTCTTCCTTGTGTCAGACATTTCAGTCAAACATTCCATTAGATTAGTATTTAAGTATTTCCAAAAGCAGTGAGCTCTTTCCCATTGCCTGTCATTTGGCTCTCATCATTGCATCAGCACCTAACATTTGCTATTATGTGGAGCACATGAGAAGTGTTTTGACACTATTATACTGCCACAAAAGTGGATAAACCTCAAAGACCAGTGGATATATCTGGATAGGTTTATGATAGGTAATATTATAGTGAAAGTGCTGATGTGTAGTCAGAAGTGTGGCTGGAATGTTTGTAACATCAGAACATTGTTTTGCTAGTAGCAAAACAAGTTTTATTCTGGATTTGCACGTCTGGATCAGTTGTAGTCTTTCTTACAGAGGAAGTTATAAATCATTAATCTAATAAGTAATGAAATTATGTGAAACCGTTGATAGTATTGCCAGATATTAGCTTTTTTTTTTTTTTTTTGGCAGTATTGGTATTTGAACTTAGGATTTAGGCCTTCTACCACTTGAGCCACATCCCAGCCTCTTTTTGCTTTCTTATTTGGGTAGAGGCTTGTATCCCCGCTCCCTTCAAGTTAGACCTAGTCTGTGATTTTCCTCCCTATGGCATCCTGCATGCATCATTGGGATTACAGGCATGCACTACCATGCCTGGGTATTTGCAGCTTCCAGCTGTAACCCTCCTGATCTCTACCTTTTGAGTACATAGATTATGGGTATTGGCCACTACATTCAGGTAGCACTTAACCTTTCAATCTCTTCACAAATTCAGGCTTATGTTGTTTATATGCTACATTATAATAGGAATCACTAATAGAGCAATACAAATTTTGGACTATGTATTTAGCAATTCATAATGGTTTAGTAAAAATACTTATTTAAATCTAAATACTTTAAATTTAATTTTATTCCCATTTGTTCACTCTGACATACTAAGAAGTGTTAGACATGCAGTCTACATCTTACTGGCCTAGGTTATTTGTTTTTAGTCAGGCTCTCACTGTGTAGACCCCGCTGGTGCTGGAGGTCTATTAGTCCAGGGTTGCCTTGAACTTATGCTATGCCTGTCTTAGCCTCATGAGTGCTCTGGTTACAAGTACATGCCACTATACCTGGCTTTACTTATAGTTTAACAAGTCAGGAGCCAGTGGCTCATGCCTGTAATTGTAGTTATTTGGAGAGCTGAAAATAAAGATCACAGTTCGAGGACAAAGTGTGTTTGACAGCCCTCCTGGTGGGTAGTTGAGTGCAGTGGCATGTGCCTGCTGTCCTAAGCTGTGTGGGAGACTGGAGGTACTAGGCCAGTCCAGGAAGACAAGTCTTGTGAGACTTCATCTCAACAGAAAATTGCCGGGCATTGCTGAGCATGCTTGTCATCCCAGCTACAGTAAGGGGAAGCCTAAAGTAGCCAAGTAACAGTCTCAGCACATATCTGGACAAGGCATAGCTCAGTCTCATTGCATCAGAAATGACCCCATGGCCAGATTCCTGTCAGTGGCGTTTGTTTGAGGTCAAGTATTGTATCCTAGTTCCAGGGAAGGCCTGAACACAGCAAAATACTTCCTCCCTGGCCCTTTTCCTTCTTACCAGTTGGAACCCAGAATGACTCATCTTAGCAGATTGTGGAACAACATTCCAGAAGGACCCTCAGCCTGTCACCCTTCGTGAAAATAGCTGTACCTACTGAGACCTTTTACCTCAAAACATGAAAGAAAATAAACTTACTCTTTGTTCTTTCAGCTATTGTATTTACTTTTGTGTGACTGTATCTTAACTTGCACACCTTTCTATTCAGAATTGGTCTTACTTAATTTAAATTTTTATTACTTTATTGTTGAGGGGTAATGACAGAGGTGTTTGGTAGGTACTAGGGAGCAGTTTCTAGGTCAGCTGAGGATTATGCATATGATTAATGTATTTATGTCTTTTTGTTTCAGTATCTAGAAATTAACTTTTTAAGCATGTGTTTATTCCTTTTTAATTTTAACTTCTTGGACTTAGAAGCCAGTGTGGTGTTGTCTTGTAATACATTTATTTTTTTCTTTTTTGCCAGTTCTGGAGCTTGAACTCAGGGCCTGGGCATTGTTCCATGCTTTTTTACTCAAAGTTCTACCAATTACAGATTAAAGTTCAAGTTCATAATCCTAGCTATGGAGTGGTAGAGATTAGGAAGATGGTGTTTAGAGACCTGCCCAGGCAAAAGTTTATGAAACCTTAATAAACAGGATGTGATAGTACACATCTTTAAATCCTAGCTTCAGGGAAGTTGTAGATAGGAGGATTACAGTCTGAAGTTAGCCCAGGCAAAAAGTGGACACATGATCTGAAAAATAACTAAAAAGTCTGGAGGTATGGTTCCAGTAGTAGATCAAAAACCTTGAATTCAAATCCCAGTACTGCTTACAAAAAACAAACAAACAAACAAACAACTGAAGTATTTGTTAAAGTCAAATTAATTGCTGGGCACTGGTGGCTCATGCCTGTAATCCTAACTACTCAGGAGGCTGAAATCAGAGGGTCAGGGTTCAAAGCCAGCCAGGACAGGAAAGTCTGTGAGACCTTTATCTCCAGTTAACTACCAGAAAACCGGAAGTGGTGCTATGGCTCAAAGTGGTAGAGTACTAGCCTTGAGCTGAAGAGCTCAGGGACAGTGCCCAGGCCCCAAAAGTTCAAGCCCCACCCCCCCCCAATCCAGTTAATTAATATGAACTCTTCTTATTATCTTAGTGGAAATATTCTATAGTTTCCAGGACATAAAACTAAATGAATGATTATTCTAATTAGGATTATAAGGATATTTTTATATCTGTCAAACAAAAACTTTCTACCTACTCAGTTACCAGACCCTAAAAGGCCTTAGGTTTTAGTTGTAGCTGCCACTGCCCTCATTCAGGGCCTCCCTCTTCATGGAGACTAGAGTAGTGCCCTCTCGATTGCGCCTTTGCTCCTTTGCCACCTTTGCACAGTCTAGAGTTAGCTCATTTGTTTTCCTTGTTCTCCGCGAGACTTGCACCATGGCCTGCCTCCAGCCCTCCCTTTTTAGTCATATGTTCTACTCTTTTCCATCCATCTTAGTGTTCCATGCCAATTTGACTATGATCTCCAGATACATGGCACTTTTCTCTCTCTGCCCTGTACCTTTTTGTCTTTACCCTTTGTTCACAAGGGTAATGTTTTTCAAGGTTCTGCAGTCATTTGTCTTCATGGCCAATTTTCTTTGCTTCTGCATTTGCTTGATGTGAAACCCAGTTTATAAAACACATACAAGGTAGCCGCTTGATTGTGTAATGCTCTTAAGTCTTGGTGCATTTTGAGTTCTTGGAAGGCAGACTTAAATGTTCCGTTCATCTTGCATGTCGACATGGCAGGCTGATTTATGAACTTAGCTCATACTATTTTGTAAGAGCTGTCTACAGACAACAAATGAAGGATTTTACTATCATGTATGTTGTAAATACTTTGCTCAACATTTTTTTTTATGTTTCCCCAACATCTCTTTATTTATACTTTTTTTTTGTTTCCAGTCTTACAGCTTGAACTCAGGGGCTGGGTACTGTCCCTGAGCTTCTTTTGCTCAAGACTAGCGCTCTACCACTTGAGCCACAGCTCCACCTCCAGCGTTTTTGGTAATTTCTTGGAGATAGTCTCACAGACTTTCCTGCCTGAATTGACTTTGAACCACAGTCCTCTGATTTCAGCCTCCTGAATAGCTAGGATTACAGGCAACTGGTGCCTGGTTTAGGAACCTTTTTTTTTTTTAAACTGAAGTCCAGGGCTGGAGGGTGCAGTTTGTGTAGATATTTGCCTAGTGTGCACCAAGCCCCTTTGTCCAAGCATTACAAAATGTCACACTCTGGCATCTATAATCTCACATTAAAAAAAAAAAACATATTGTTACATTTATCATTTTATATAAAATTTAGGCTTTTTCTTGCTTGTTGAGCTCTCTTCTTAGTGAACTCATGTTAATTATGTGCCTTTTATATTTTTGCCCACATCTCTTTTCATTAGAATTATAGCTGTCTGTGGGTACCATTGGCTCAGGCCTGTCATCCTAGCTTCTCAGGAGGCTGAGATCTGAGGATCTTGGTTTGAAGCCAGCCAGCCAGACAAATCTATGATGCTGTCACTAATTAACTGGCAAAAAGCAGGAACCAGAGGTGTGGTTTAAGTTGTGTAACACCAGGCATGAGTGACAAAGCCTAGCAAGGGGTCAGGACCTGCGTTTAAACCCTAGCACCTGGGGCTGGGGATATGGCCTAGTGGCAAGAGTGCCTGCCTCATAGACATGAGGCTCTCGGTTCGATTCCCCAGCACCACATATACAGAAAATGGCCAGAAGTGGCGCTGTGGATCAAGTGGCAGAGTGCTGGCCTTGAGCAAAAAGAAGCCAGGGACAGTGCTCAGGCCCAGAGTCCAAGCCCAGGACTGGCCAAAAATAAATAAATAAACCCTAGCACCTACACACACACACACACACACACACACACACACACACACTAAAGCTATCCGTGTCTGTGCCATCCAGGGGCATTCTCCAGTGGTATTCACTGAGGTATTTGTTGGAATATATCACCTTTCAACTTCCCCTGTCTCGGTCCTGGCCCCAGGAGCACATCCCAATAAACTTTTTGCTGCGAAGATCCTCAATTTCACTGGACCAAGATTCCTCCACAGGGCTGATTCTGGAGGTTTGGCCATCTTGGACTTTGGAGGAGCCCAGAAACCCTTTTCTCTGGACCTTGCTCAGGCTACCAGCTGCACCCTACTGACGTGGGCATCCCAGTGAGCGACAGGAAGAAGCAACCACAAGGGCCGTGTTAGTTCAAGCCCTGTGACGTGGAAGCACCCACTGCCACTGGCTTCTGGAGGTCTTTCCAGCTTCAGGATGGAAGGTTTCTTCCATTCTTTAGGCTGTGGCATTGGAATGATGCTTTTTTATTTTTTTAAATTGAACCTAAACAGGGACTAGCTGGAGACAATTGATTTTTTTTTTTAAGCATCTTGGTGCAATTTGTCCTTGTATGGAAGAAACCATTTTAGACTACTTCAAATTAAAAAAGAAATGACAGCAGTAATGTTTGCAGGGCCCCACCATTCTTATTTTTGTATCATTTAGCCTAGACAAGAATTTTGTCCCTTATTAGATAAACAATGTTTATTGTATTGCAAAACTTAAGATTCTTGGTTACTTTACCACAATCAGTGTGAGAGTTGATATATCATGGCATATGCCTACCTAGTTGCCCCTGCCCTTTTTGTCTTGGAAAATTAAGTCATGCTTTCTCCTTCATTTGTAATACTTTAGGAAAAAATTTTAAAAGTCTATAATTCCACGTTTTTCTTGAAATGTTTTATGTACACTCACATATATTTCATTTTATATAAAATTGTTTGCTGTCGCCTCCTCCCTCCTGACCATTAAGTCATAGCCACCTAGCCAAGCAGTACTGATCTGTTGAGGGAGCAGGGCCGAAAGGACAGAGCAGTGTGAACAGAGAATGTTTAAAGTATGGTTAACTAGATGTGGGCTTAGTCACCAAGGGGTAGAGAGAATGCTAAAAGATCCATGAAGCAGACCCGAAGTAGGGAGAATAATAGCGTGCTTGATCTGGAGACGTCACGCCCCCCAAGGCTGCAATTTAGCCTTGTTGAGCGGTCATGAACGTGTCAGTCACTTCGTGAACGGCTGGCAGCTGTGCTTGTGAAGAGTTGCCTGGGAAGCCTCCAGCTCGATAGCCACCACTTAGGGAAATCCCTTCCTCAGGCGGTGACCCTCCAGCACCCTCTGCTGACAAAGCTTGGTGGCATCTGGCTGCGGCATTGCAGTGATAAGGGCTGAATTTGTAGCTAAGGAGCAATGGGTAGCTGGCACAAGCACCGCAGGAGCTTGCCAGACTGTGCAAGCGTGTCCTAGGAAGAGGACACGTGGGATGGACAGTCCAGTGCTAGCTCAAGATGGTTCAAACTACAGCTGGGTCAGGGAGTGTTTACTCGGGGACATCAGGAGTGATCCAGGGAGATCCTCTCAGGACCTTCATGCCCCGCAGGAAATAGTGCACATTGGGTTGGGCAGAAACGTTAGGCCTTTTCTCCACTGCCGTAGTGATGGAGAGAGAGGGCTAACACGTCTAAGATGTGGCCTTGCTTGAGCACATTACGGCTGGGAAAGTCAGCAGATCAGTATTTTGTGAGAGGTTCTCTGGACACTCAGTTTACCAAAGCAATAGCCAGTGCTGCCATGGGGCCAGAGACCTATTTCACTGTGGGTCCCAGTGGTGCTCTGTCCTCTGTGATGCTTCCTGGTAACAGGGGGGAGGGTAAGATCCTAAAAGAGAAGCCAGTTGGTTCTGGTCAGGAGCAGACTGTGTACAACCATGTAGGCAATAGCTGGAGGAGAGCAAGGTCCAAGGGAGAGAGACTATGTTGTAGTCACTGCCCCAGACTATTTCCTCCAAATGACCTCTGCCATTTACCCCGGTGCCTTCATTGTGCATATTAGAAACATTTTAGAGACAGTCACGCAGAGTCCAGTATGACGTGGATACTAGGTAACTTGAATTCATATCACCAGTCAGGACATAGGAACTTGGGACCTTGGTCTGGATTTTCTCCTCCTAATGGCTCTACAGGGGGTCAGGTTCGTTAGAAGAACACCACACACACCCCCCATCCAGACCTCATCAACTTGGTCTATAGCATGAGAAATGCCAGGACTAGGAAGCCCAAGTGCATAGCTTCAACTGCCTTTCACAGCCAGGACAGCAAACTAATAGCAACAGACTAGAATGGGCTGAAGGCAGTGCTGACTCCCAGATCGAAAGGATTCAGAAGACTGGGAGGATCCTAACTCACATTAGGTACTGACAAGTCAGGTGGGACCTTAAGCCAGGCAATGCCATCTGCAGAAAAAAGTGTAATTAAAGTAACAAAAGCCTCCTACCATGATACTGGCTCCTGGTAGAGACTGAAGTGACTATGAAGATGGTTCTGTCAGACCATCAAGAGGAAGGCATGCAGCAACCCATTCTAAGTCGGAAGCAGTTCGCTAGATACAAACAGGCCACCAGGCACAACCAGGATACCTGAGCGGGTGACCAGGCTCCCATCACTGCATAAGTGCTGGCCCTGGTATCTGTAGGGAGGAGGGGAACCTGCTTCAGACCAGCGAGAAGAGGGGAAAGCATTGAGCTTGGTTCAAAACGGGTCATCTCGGTATGTGGCGAAAGCCAAAAACTAGTTGGAGGCACCTCAGTCTGATTTGGGCAGACCTGGAAGATACATTGAGGGGAAGTCCAAGAGACAAATGGGGAGTGCACTTGAGTTTCAGAGAACATCAGGACTGTGAGCAGTGTGAGTGGCTCCCATAGCTGACCAGGGCTTGGAATAAGAAAGATTGGGAGTTGTTGAGGCAAGTCATATGGATAGGTCTATGGGATGGGTGTGAGGCACTTCCCCCCTGAAAGCATCTACCACAGAGGATAGGCAAACACAGGAAACAAGCACATTGGCTCCATGACGTGGCCAGTTCACACTGCTAGTCCTTGTCCTGCACTGTCCCAGTGCTGACACATGGGCTCTGCCTGGGCCAAGAACACGGTGTTCCCACTTGCCAGGGCTACCTTAGCTCTTTCTCTGGTAAACATCCAATCTTTGAATAGGGATGAGTAGTTGAGACACATGGTCAGTAAGCTACCTAGAGCATCAGAGTGCTAGGCCAGGTGGGGACCTTCGAGTGGCAATAGCGGAGGGAGATAAATGTTAGATGTCATCTGCTCTCTGAGTTCAGCTGCAGTGACCACAGGTGGCTCATTCCTTTAACCCTTCTATGAGGAAGAGGCCCGCCAGACCCTGCAGGGACTTCAGACCATGTCTGAAGCGCATGATCTGAGTAGCAGGTTGTGTTCCACAGTGAGCCCTGCAGATGCCCAGGTCCCCTGTGACGCAGTGCCCACCCACAGTCGTAGCCCCCCCTGGTGGCTGCTCCTGATGTAGACCTGCCTTCTCAAATTTTATTTATTGTGCTGGTCCTAGGGCTTGAAATCAGGACCTGGGTGCTATCCTTGAGCTTTTGGGCTCGAGGAGAGTGCCCTACCACTTGAGCCACAGTTGCTTTTTAGTGGTTAACTGGAGATAAGAGTCTTATGGCCTTTCCTTCCCCGGTTGGCTTCAAGCCATGAGCCTCAGATCTCAGGCTCCCGAGTAGCTAGAATTGCAGGCATGAGTCACCAATGCCTGACTTTACTGCTACTATCTCCATCAAGAGATTTTCATCTTGATTGCGTTGCTTAGCCCTTTTTTTTTTTTCCAGTGCTAGGGACAGAACCTAGTGCCTTGCACATGGTAGGCAAGCACTGTTCTATTGAGTTACATCCCCAGCCAAGACATAGAGCTTCTCTGCCCAGTGAACATCTACTCCCTGGGAGTGATATATTCAATGATGAGTTGGTGCTGCCTATATAGGCCCAGCTCCCTCAACAGAACACCTCTACAGGGCTAGCGGGGCCCAGAGCAGGCTTTGAGGACTACATCTTTTCTTTGGTGGGGTGGGGGGTGGGGGGAGGCCAGTCCTGGGCCTTGGACTCAGGGCCTGAGCACCAACCATCCCTGGCTTCTTCCCGCTCAAGGCTAGCACTCTGCCACCTGAGCCACAGCGCCCCTTCTGGCCGTTTTCCATATATGTGGTGCTGGGGAATCGAACCGAGAGCTTCATGTGTAGGAGGCAAGCACTCTTGCCACTAGGCCATATCTAGCTTCTTCTCAGGCCTACTCTAGCCTCCTCCACTCCAGGTGCAAACCATCACAGAGTGGGAACCCAGTCCACAGTATATATGGGTAGCACCTTCATGTACACAAACAGAGAATTTGGTCACTGTTTTCAAAAATGTGGTCAGTCTTCAGTCTACTGATACAGCTGTAAGTCACTAATAATATATTGTGTAAATTTACTCATCCCTTTCCTTCTTGATTAGTATCTGCTTTGATTCCTTTGCCATAATGAGCAATACTGCCATAAATATTTGCTTAAACCTCTTTACTATTGCATATATTTCTATGAAACAAATAGCTAAAAGTGAGATCGTTTGGTTAAGTGATTGATGTATGCTTATTCCTGTTTCATTGAAGTTTTCTCTCACAATAAGCTTATATATATAAGCACGCACACACACACACATCTCCGCATTTAGTTTATATATATAGTTTGGTAGACTTGAACCCAGCTTAGGAGACCACATTATTAGCATTCTCAGAGTCACATCTGTGCTCCCTTGGGGCCACTCCTCTCAGTTCCCAAGAGTGGTCTGTGCAGTTTTTGTTTTTATTTTTTGCTGGTCCTGGGGCTTGACCTCGGGCTCTGGGCACTGTCCCTGAGCTTCTTTTTGCTCAAGGCTTGCACTTCAGCTTTTTTTGGTAATTTATTGGAAATAAGAGTCTCATGGACTTTCCAGCCCAGGCTGACTTTGAACTTTGGCCCTCAGATCTCAGCTACTTGAGTAGTTAAGATTACATGTATGAGCCACCACTTCCTTGATGTGTGCATTTTTAATTTTAATAAGTATTAGATCATTGTTTTCCAAAATGCAGTGCACGAGCGTTCCCCTTCCTTTCAATAACAAATTATGTTTGCAGTCCAAGTATCAGTGATAAGACCTATTCAGGCCCTGAGTTCAAGCCCCAGGATCAGCACATACAAATAGCCTTTCTGAGTTTCCATATTGAGAGTCTGGTGCCTTGATTGTTAGGTTTATCTTTAGTCAGTTTTCTGTTGTAGAGGAAATCTTTTTCCCCATGTGCTTTTCCCCATGTGGTTGTTGCATCTCCAGAGGACACAGACCTCTAAGTCATACTGCTTGGGATCAAATCCTGCTTCCATCTCACTGCTTATTAAAATTAAAACAAAGTCTAAATAAACCTTTAATACTTATCAGGTTTCTATAAAGTGTCAGATTTGTGTTTTCAGAATCAAATGTTCAAATGTAAATGCCAATTCATCATCTTAAGTAAGTGTTTCATAATTAAATAGATCTGTCTCCAGTTAATTTGAAGATGCTTTATATGTCGACTTATGGCAAAGGTCCTTTGCATTTTGGTTGTGAAATTTATTTATTACAGCTTTTTAAAGAGTTAATGGTGAGCACATAGCATGATTATAGAGGATATTTTCGATATTTAGTTAATTGAATGATTTATATTTCAGTGTGTTTAATATCTTACATTTTGGTTGTTTTTAAAGCTGCAGATATGACCAGCAAACCCAGTGTTGAGTATTCAGCAATAATTCAAAATGGGATGAATCAAACACTAGAAAGAAAGGTAAATCATTGCAAATAGAATAATTCTAAACCTTATTTGTTTAACAAATACATACATACATATGTACACACACGCACACACACACATATATTAAATGGTTTTTTAAAAAAGATGTTGGGGGGCTGGGGATCTGGCCTAGTGGCAAGAGTGCCTGCCTCATATACATGAGGCCCTGGGTTCGATTCCCCAGCACCACATATACAGAAAATGGCCAGAAGTGGCGCTGTGGCTCAAGTGGCAGAGTGCTAGCCTTGAGCAAAAAGAAGCCAGGGACAGTGCTCAGGCCCTGAGTCCAAGCCCCAGGACTGGCCAAAAAATAAATAAATAAATAAAATAAAATAAAATAAAAAATAATAATAATAAATAAAAAAGATGTTGGCACCATTGGCTCATGAGGCTAAGATCCAATGACTTTGGTTTGAAGCCAGCAGTGGCAGAAAAGTCCAGAAGACTGATCTTTGGTGAAGCAGCAAAATAGCTAGACTGCAGGTATGGCGTAAGTGGTAGAGCATCATCCAACATGTGTGTGTGCGTGTGCATACACACACACACAGAGTTTGTGTTCTCCAGAAGCAATAGAGTTTGATTTGGTTCAGGGAATGGGAAGACAGAGACATACCACACAAATCTGTGCCATAATATGTGTTATGTGCCAAAGCAGGCCTGAGTTCAGTGCTCTAGGAAGAAGAGAGCCATATAACTTAAACTTTATACTGTTTTAATTTGATTGTTTTGAGTGGAGAGACAAGAGTTTGGGTAGTCTTTCTGAAGTATCAAAATTGTATCTGCAATGAGATCTAGTGGATGATTAGGAGTTGGCTAGTTTGAAGATCCCACATTTATAGAGTCAAAGAAGGGCTGGGAATATGGCCTAGTGGCAAGAGTGCTTCCTCCTACACATGAAGCTCCCAGTTTGATTCCCCAGCACCACATATATGGAAAACGGCCAGAAGGGGCGCTGTGGCTCAGGTGGCAGAGTGCTAGCCTTGAGGGGGAAGAAGCCAGGGATGGTTGGTGCTCAGGCCCTGAGTCCAAGGCCCAGGACTGGCCCCCCCCCCCAAAAAAAAAAAATAGAGTCAAAGAAAAATGGAGATAAATTTTGGAAGGTAATGGAAAGATAGCTTAGAACTTTTTTTTTTTTTTTTTTTGCCAGTCCTGGGGCTTGAACTCAGGTTCTGGACTCTGCTCCTGAGCTTCTTTTGCTCAAGACTAGCACTAGAACCATTTGAGCCACAGTGCCACTTCTGCCTTTTTCTGTGTATGTGGTACTAAGTAATGAAACCCAGGGCTTCATGCATGCTAAGCAAGCATTCTACCACTAATCCACATTCCCAGCCCCAGCTTAAAACTTTGGAGTAGTGGGAAAAAGTAGTCAGAAAGGCCTGGAAACAGTATCAGAGAGAAGAGATCATTTTGCTGAAAAGCTTGTGTAGGGAACATGGGTGGAGGTGCCTCGTGGTGAGGAGAAAGAACTCTGGAGCAAACCTGTGTTCAGGCCCCAGCTTATCATAATTTCAGCGTAAATGTCCTGTTGCAAAATAGGGACAGTGGGAGAGCTGTCTCTAGTATGGATAGGATGGGTACTTGATTTTTGAGAAGCCATGGATTTCCTGACATATTTTAAAGTTGATATTTAAAATACTTGTCACAAGTTCAGAAACTTGCAAAGGATGTGATTTCTGACATATTGTTAATATTGGTATTTAAACCAGCATACCAACTTAAAATATATCCACTGTGATTAAAACCACACCGTGACGACTTGATTTCCATAATCATACTAAAAAATACGCGAGCAACATCTGAAATCTTAGATTTCTCGTTTTTCTTGAGTCTTTTTCTTGTATCCTCCTCCACAAATTCTTACTCTGTAAATTTTATGCTTGAAAGTCTGTTCTTGAAAAACATATAATTCTCTGTAATAAAAGTTAGTATAGGGGGGAGGGAAAGGGAGGGAGGGAGGGGGGCATGAGGGACAAGGCAACAAACGGTACAAGAAATGTATCCAATGCCCAATGTATGATAATGTAACCTCTCTGTACATCAGTTTGATAATAAAAATTTGAGAAATAAAAAAAGAAAGTAAAAGGTCATCAATTGAAAAAAAAAAGTTAGTATAAATTTTTAAAATTTCCACATCATATGGCCAAGTGTTAAAGCTTTTTTTCAAAATTATTTCAAATTACTTGTTTAAATAAAGGTCTTCATCTTATAAAATTGGAAATAAATATTAAAGACAAAGTAATACTGTCAACGAATCCTATAATGAAATAGACAGGAATGCACCAATAGTATGTTGTTCATTACCAGAATGAGAAGACATCACTACTGATCTGCACTTTGTTCTTTAATTAATACGTCAGTTAACATATTTTAAAATAATTTTGGTGCTGTCACTTTATAACTAAAACAAAAATGAATGACCAGAAGAAAAAAAAAAACCAGGCTTGGATGTAGGGATAGGTACTGGGGGTGGCTAACAAAGAGGTGCATGAGGATTAATAGGGCTGACAGTAGTTTATTTGCATGAAGATAAAACGATGAAAACGATTTATGTTTTCATATAAAAAAAGAACCATGAAGCCTATTGAAATTGTTTTAGGAAGAGTGGGAAGGGGTGAGGTTGATTGTGATGCATTGTCTACTGTGAAATTCCCCTTCTACAACTACTTTTGTGTGTATGTGTGTAGTGTGGGTTCTAGGTCTTGAGGCCAGGGCCTGGGTACTGTCCTTGAGCGTTTGTGTTCGAGGCTAGCACTTCACCACTTGAGGCACAGCTCTATGTCAAGATTTTTTGTGTGTGATTTATTGGAGATGAGAGTTTCACAGACTTTCCTGTCTGGGCTGGCTTCAAATCATGATCCTTAGATCATGGCTTGCTAGCTAGGATTAGGCTTGAGCCACTGGCTCCCAGCTCAACTAATGTATACTAAGAAAAAGAAGGAAAGTATGGTTAAATGACTGGATGTGTGGCTTAGTGGTAAAGCATTTATTTGCCTAATGTGCAAAGTCCTAAGTTCTATCTTGAGGGAGGGAGGAAGGGAAGGAAGGAGGGAGGGGGGGAGGAAGGGAGGGAGGGAGGAGGGAGGGCAGGCAAGAAAGAGTGGTCATAGGAAATGTGAAGCTTAAATCCTCACATTATCTTGGACAATTTTACCAGAAATTAGTTTGATTTATAGATTTATTCTATGCTGTTCCATGTTTTAATGAAATAGAACATAGGTCATGTTCTATGAGATGTGAATACATTCTAACAAAATGCTTTCCGTTTTTCTGCAGACTTCTAAATCTTTAACAAGCCAGACATCAAGAGCATCCATCAAGTTCTTTCCTCAGTCCTCCATTACTGAGCGCACAGGTCAGCTTTCTGCTGACCAAATGCAGAAAAGCACAAACTCACAGACTCTTCCCAGCCGTGTAATTCCACAGTGGGATCAAGAAGTTTCAGTTATACAGAAAATGGAATATAATAGACAGCATTTCCTAAAGAAAAACGTAAATAATGGAAACAAGGAAAGCAGGGATCGCAAAAGAAAACATAATACATGTAGTAGTTCATCAGAGAAAATAAGTAAACGCATGACAATAGAAGAGCATGCCAATAGGGTTGAGAACTCTAGATGCTCAAGAATGCTGCAAAGACAGTTTTGTGATATTAGGTACTTGGATGACTTGGCAAAAAGCCAGATGATGGAAATGCTCAAGCAGGCAGTGGCCCTGGTGGTAACTCTGATGTATAAGGATGGATCCACCCAGATAACAGCTGACCAGGTTAGTAAACATGGATGGGTTTTGTTAATTTTGCTCCATAAGAGAAGCTCCCCTTCACTGGGCTTGGTGGCATATGCTGTAGTCCAGCACTTGGTAGACTGAGACAGGAGTTTGAAACTAGCCTAGACACCATAGTGAGACCCTATCTCAAAAAAAAAACAACAAAAGGAAGCTCCTTTTCTGATTTTGACAGGGAAGCTAGAAATAAGACTGTGAGCCTTTCCCTCCCTCCAGTGGTAAATTATGTAGGCTGCTTTCTGGAATGGATGCTGCATTTTGTATGCCACTAGTAAAATGCAAGTGTTTCACAGTCTCTACCTCCTTGCAAATATTTCTCAGTCTTCTTTATTTTAGCCATTTTAGTGAGAGGTATTGTCTATGTTTAATTTTGGTACTTTGTGGTGCTGTGTTTTTACAGGTTTCTCCAGCCTCCTCCATTAAAGGAATTGTGATGTTACTGAAGAGTCATCAAGAAGACAGCAGAGGTCCTCTGGATCCCCCAGGAGCCTGCGGTGGTAGTCTGGAGGAGGGCGTTGTGTCCACTGACCAGTACATCTACATACAAACAGAACATCCTTCCATCCAGAGCAAAGAACAAGAGGCACATGGTCTGTTTGCCAGGTAAGGGATCTACTCGTTTCCTCAACTCCTGCTTACATGCTTGCTTTAGCCCAGTGCTCCTCAGAAATTACCTAAGCAGGTCCTTCCACAGCCGATTTGCTGGGATCAGAAACCCAACAAAGGCCCACATGTAACATTTGGTGGTCACATCTCTTCTAATCTGAATCATCTTGTAGAAGATCCTGCGTCCTGCATTTCCCATTTGCTTCATTGTGGGGTGCTTTAGTTTGGTTTCCAGTAAATGGATTTTGGCTCTAAAGGCTTAATTACTTGGATCCAACTTTTTTCTAACTTTGTAACTTCCTCCACATTTAGTAATTAACATCTTCTGTAAAGAGCTTTCCCTCATCATCTAGACTTTTTGTTTACTGTGCCCTTCATGTCTTCAGTCACATGTGATCTTGTTGGCCAGGCCTGCCTGAATCGCCTGGATAAGATGTTACTCCATCTTACATAAGATAGTATGCCACACAGGATCCCATCCTCACAGTTCTCCCACCTCACTCTAGGTGTCTTCCATATTTACTGTGTGACTGAGATCTCTGAGGGCAGGAATTGTTGTATTCACTTTTGTATCCCCAAGAACAATGCTGCAGAATAGGTATTTAATATTTATTCTGTATTATTATTGATTGAATGAGCATTAGTGAGTTCCAGGACAATTATATTATTATCTAATTCTAATATTGCCTTATGTACCATAATATTAGACACAATGTTCCCAACTCTATGACAGTATCTTTGGGATTCAAAATGGATTTACATAATTTAATTAATATATGCATAAATTTATTAAATACTTGTGCAATATATTTTCAGATATCTGCTCTCTTTATGTGTTAGATCTTATTGATTCCATTTTATAGATGAGAAACAGGCTTAAAGAGTCGAATTAGTCTTCAGTTTCAACTCAAATGCTCTGTGTGTGTGTATGTGTGTGTGTGTTGGCCCTGGGGCTTGAACTTAGGGCCTAGGCACTGTGCCTGAGCATTTTTGCTCAAGGCTAGAGCTCTACCACTTGAGTCACAGTTCCATTTCCAGCTTTTTAGAGGTTAATTGGAGAAAAGAATCTCACAGACTTCTCTACACCAGCTAGCACACCAAACTGTGACCCTCAGATACCAGCCTCCTGAGTAGCTAGGATTACAGGTGTGAGCCACCGGTGCCCAGCTTTCAAATGTCTCTTAAACCCAAATCTAGCTTTTTAATTTTAATTTATTTATTTTTACAGTGCTGGGGATTGAGCCTGGAGCCTTGTGCATGCTAATCATGAATTCTGCTACTGAGCTATACTCCAGGCCCCTAGCTTCTTTAAACAATTATAGCCACCTTTTCAAAAAATGTGACATAATTGACTTATAAGATACATTCTATTTCAATCTTTTTACTTTACAAGATCCTCCTTCACTCTTGTTTTATCCAAGAAAAATTCCAGCCAGTCTGCCTGCCTCCTAGCAGAAGGCCGCATAGCTGATTGGATTGCCTTACCCAGGACCCTTGTATCTCAGCAAGAACAGTAGTATAGTGCCAGGGGGCTCCAGGTGTCCCTACTCCCTCCTCATCTCTCCCACTGTGTGCCCCTGGTCACTCTATGTAGGCCAAGACCTGAGGTCTTGCTATTTGTCCTTTGATCTGCCTACCGTCCTGGTCTTCCTGTTTAAGGAAAGCAAGGTCAGGTCATATAGAATTCAAAATGCCTGATATTGTCTGTAAAGTAAGCAAGCAAGGTCCAACTCTAAGTTTATGTGCTACCTCTTTGTGCTCCTAGTTTCTTCCTCCCCCCACCCTAGAGAACCTTATTAGTGTATTAATAAACAATTACCATGAAAGGGTTTTATGGTGTGATGGCTTTGTTACCTGGTAGTAAGGAGATATGGTCTCAGACTCCAGCCTTGCCAGTTACTAGATGTAAGTTTCTCAGTTGAGGTCCCCTCTCCTATACAATGGGTAAGTACCTGGCTAATAGACACTCCTGCCAGGATCAGGGTTGCTCCGCTGAGTTAAGGCAGTGCTAATGGGGAACCTGCCATGTGGTCAGTGTCTGGTAAAGGTGAACTATGATCCCACATTCATGAACCTTGTGAGGCAATGGGAGAACATTCAGTTTATTACAGCTCAAAGGTACCCCCTCTATGTCGGTTTGTGGACAGGAGTACAGGACTGGAGAGGGGCTGCTGCTTCCTCAGAGCAGCACTGGCGCAGGTAGCAAACCTTTGGGAGAAGGGTGGTCAAGAAGGAGCAAGTGGGGCTGGGAATATGGCCTAGTGGTAAAGTGCTCGTCTCGTATCCATGAAGCCCTGGGTTCGATTCCTCAGCACCACATATCTAGAAAACGGCCAGAAGTGGCGCTGTGGCTCAAGTGGTAGAGTGCTAGCCTTGAGCAAAAAGAAGCCAGGGACAGTGCTCAGGCCCTGAGTTCAAGGCCCAGGACTGGCAAAAAAAAAAAAAAAAAAGGAGCAAGTGTAGCAGCCAAAAGTCTGAGACTCAGTAAGACTGAGGAGGCTGAAATGTTTGGAGGGTGTTCTAGGGAGAACACACTGCAGAGCCTCTGTGAGGGCCCAGGTTTGAGTGTGTATGTTCTGTGCAGGAACTCGGGCCTTTCTCTGCAGATTTTGGGGCTTTGCTCAGGGATAAGCTATGGAGCATGGTAGGTAGCCCCTGTGTTTCAGCTTCATTAAATATAAAATGTAGAGAAGAAATAATGCCAGCCTGTGGGTCACAACTAAAATCCTAGCTACTCAGGAAGCTTCAATCTGAAGGATCAAGGTTCAAAGCACTTCATGAGGCTATCTCCAAAACAACCAGCAAAAATCCAGGCTAGAAATGTGCTTCAAGTGGTAGAGTACCAGCTGAGCAAGCACAGGGGCTTGAGTTGAAACTCCCACGCTGGCAAAAGGAAGGGAGGAGGGAGGGAGGGAGGGAAGGAGAGAAGGGAGAAAGAAAAAAAAAAAAAAAGGAATGTAGGTTACTTACCTCATAGGATTCTTTAGTTAATCTAAAGAATAACCACCAGTAGAGGAATGGTAATGTTTTTCTAAGTTTAAAGTTCAGAATTACTGTCTAAATAAGTGGATTTCTTTCTGTCTTCTAGGAATGTGCTCTTTCAGACACTGAAATGTAAATGTCCTGTTGTTTGTTTTAATGCTAAGGACTTTGTGAGGACAGTGCTGCAGCTCTGTGGTGACCGCAGTTGGAAGCATGGTGAGTGGCAGCACTTGCTGACTTTGCAGTTTAGCTCTTCTCCTCCTCTTGGGGTGGGGAAATGACAGCGCCATCTTGTCATTTACTCCAGGGCTCCTGGCCATTCAAATGCGGATATACACCTCACCTTCCCTAAGCAGGGGCAAGCACTGCCCTTCATGTGTCCAGATTATGCTTGAAATATTACCTATTTATATTCCTTTAGTATTTAAAATAATAAAGAATTAACCTACAAGGTATCAGAAAAGAAAGGGACTTGTTACCACAAATGGCTTATAAACTTTCTAAGAACTTAACTGTAGACTAGAGTAAAAATAAACATCAACACGAAACCATGGGTTTGATTCCCCAGCACCACATATATAGAAAAACCTAGAAGGAGCACTGTGGCTCAAGGGCAGAGTGCTAGCCTTGAGCAAAAAGAAGCCAGGGACAGTGCTCAGGCCCTGAGTTCAGGCCCCAGGACTGGCCAAAAAAAAAAAGTGTCAAAATATCATTTAATTTGCTAGTCTTAAAATTCATCACACCCGATATCAAAAACAGCACATTTGAGCCAGGCATGGTGGTATGTGCTTGTGATTCCCAACCCCATGAGCCTCAGATAGAAGGATCATGAGTTCAAGGACTACCTGGGCTACATAACTGGACTATGTTTCAAAAAATAAGAAAGGAAGACAGCAGCACTGGCCAGAGATTTGGAGCACGGAAGTACTATTCTGTAGCATATAGTCCAGATGTGTGGAAAGCTATATGCCTGGGTTTCAGCATGAAAAACAATACATTTCTTATATTCAGATGGCTTTTTTTCTAGTCGTGCTCTTAAAATAACTAAAAAAAAAGTAAGGCTTCACCATCTTTTTTTATTCATAGCATTTTCCGCCAGTGAGTTCGTCTGTGCATATGAGGAGAAATTGAATGTCTGAATATCTTACAATATTGCTTACATTGCTAGATTTTTCTCCAGTATGACAGGACTCATGCTGTATGGGAAGTGTGACTTTAGGCTTTACTGCACTGCTGAGAATCATGATTTTTCTCCACTTGTTCTTTCATGGACTCGAAGGGATTCTTCTTTCTTTTCTTTCCTGTTTTTGATGCCTGGATTTGAACTCAGGGCTTAACCTATTGAGCCACACTTCCAGCCAGGCTTTTGGCTGGTTATTTTAAAGAAAGAATCTCGTAGGTAATCTTTTCATATTTCTGGAAATCCAATTTGTATTTGAACTTCCCCACTTGTTCTATAACACCTCTTAGTTGCTTATCATTTATTGTTAGAATCTATTGGTTGTCATTGCCTAGGTTCCTAAATTGTAGCATAGTGATATTCAAAATCTATTATACCTTCTTGACTTTATCTGAGACTATAGGTGTGTGCCATTAAATCTACCTAGCAATTTGTGCATGTGTGTGTGCGTGTGTGTGCTCACGCCTGCACAGGTGTGCACGTGTCAGTCCTACTTAAACTCAGCCTGGGCACTGTCCCTGAGGTTTTTTTGCTCAAGGCTAGCAGCCTACCATAGCACTTTTTAATTTTGTTTTGTTTTGTTTTGTTTTTGAGCCAGTGTCTCATTATGTAGTCCAGGCTGGTCCTGAACACCCCACCATCCTGCCTTAGTTTCTAGGGCACAAAAATTAGACGAGTGCACCTCCACACCCGGCCTAACATTTCTTTTCCAGCTACTGGCATTTTCTTCCCACTGGGGAGATTTGATTGGCAGACCTGGGCTTTTCACTTCTGAGAATTTGCACAGCCTAGCCCCCAGAGTTTGCCAGTGCTGTCAGGTTTCCCCAGGGACGTTCAGAACGTCCGTCAGTAAGAACTCTTCTTGGAACTCTAGAGGCAAACTCAAAAGGCAGTGGGAGTGGTGCTTGGGGGCAGTCCTGGCATCAGGCAGTGGGAGTGGTGCTTGGGGGCAGTCCGGGCATCAGGTAGTGGGAGTGGTGCTTGGGGGCAGTCCGGGCATCAGGCAGTGGGAGTGGTGCTTGGGGGCAGTCCGGGCATCAGGCAGTGGGAGTGGTGCTTGGGGGCAGTCCGGGCATCAGGCAGTGGGAGTGGTGCTTGGGGGCAGTCCGGGCATCAGGCAGCGTGTGTGACGCCATGCAGTGCTGCCCTGGGGAGCGAGCAGCCACATTGACTGTCGGCTCTCATCCACAGTTTCAAATCTGCTAACGTGGGAGGCGGAGTCATCTCACACAGGCGTCCGCAGATGTAAAAGTCATGACAATCGCTGCTTTGGTAAATCTAAATCTCATAGACTAGTAGAACTTAGAGATTCGGGCTTCGGACTCTTGTCCATGAAAGATCTAAACTCCAGTTGAGCAGGGAGTCCTTCCCCTCTTCGCTGGGGATCCACTTCTTCCATTTGATGTGCATGGAGATCAACTGTGTGGGCCCTGGTATGCTGAGGCTACCTTTCCAAAGAGTTAAGATGGTTGAGGAGCTGGACACCACTGGCCCACACCTAAAATCCTAGCTACTCGGGAGGCTGAGCTTTGCGGAGCACAGTTTGATGCCAACGTGAGCAGACAAATCTGAGACTCTTATCTCCAGTTAACTACCCAAATGCTGCAAACAGAACTATACTCAAGTAGCAGAGTGTTAGCCTTAAGCAAAAAAGCTCAGGGACAGCTGTCAGGCCCTGAATTTAAGTCCCGGGACTGGTGCACGCGTGTATGTGCGCATGTGCATGCACACACACACCAATTGCTGAGATGATAAAATGACATGGGTACTTAGCTGTATAATTTGAAAGGAGGGCAATATAATATTATTATTCACTTGAACCTTTAAGAACCTTGTAAAAGCAGGAAAAGCACTACTTACTTAAGGTGGGGTTTTATTTTTTATTTGTTTTTTTAGGATTAAGTGAAATTTTCCTTTTCAGCTGCTGGGTTTGTGGGGCTAGATCCCAGAATAGCTGCATGGCTCATAGAGCCCAGTGATGCCACACCTTCTTTCCAGGACTTGGTAGCAAAACACCTCGGAAAGTCCACCACAGTCAAAGCAAGTGGAGTGAATGGGAATTCTTCAGCAAGTATTGTGGTGAGTCATTTTAAGATGAGATTTTTGTTCTCTTTGCTACAAGTCTTTTTTCCAACTTTTTATTAGCAAAAAGTGCATTTCTAACATTCATTGGCCCGTATTCCACACAAATATTTTTGGACTTGATATTTCTGGTGGGGCATGATGAATAAGGACGGGATAGTTTTGAGAAATCCGATGGACAGTGATTCTGACATCAGTCACCTGTTCTGTGAGCCAAAGCGTCATGCTGCTGCTGACCACCGTGAGCACTATGCTGGAGCTCCTGGGATGACCGCCTCAGTCCTTGTGGGCAGAGCAGAAGAGCTGCCTGCCTAAATCTCAAGCCCTCCTGCTGGAGATGCCCCTGGTTTTTGCCTAGAGGAGCAAGGCCATGGCAGAGAGGGGCCAGGGAGCATGCAGAGGCCCAAGGGAGCCTGTGTGATGGCACCAGCCCCAGGATCTTCCCCCTTGCGACTGCTTGTGTGAGAGGAAGGTCTGTGTCCCACAGCGTTTTTGCTGAATTGCTCAGAAGAGTGGAAGGGAGTTCAGGTAGAAGGAACAGCTGGGAATGGCAAAACCTGGCAGGGAACAGTAGGGCTGCTTGCAAAGGAGGAGAAAACTGGAAGCCAGATGTGGGGCTCTCAGAGGGCTAAACCATGCCAAGGAGCTGGCCTATCCCGGGCCTGTTCAAAATGGAGGAGGAGCATGTGGCCATTTTGGAGTTAATAGAGCTCCTGCATGCAGCCATGTGGGATTGCTCCTGGTGGCGGTCTGGACCTGCAGGTATGTGCTCCTCTGATGAGTCATTGACAGGAGAGCCAGGCCAGGCTGTGTACAGCCAGCCACCGGCCCACTAGGCCATCCCGATCCGAGACCTTCAGTGGTGAGCGTTCTGAACTGCCGGGAGTCGGGTTGTTCAACCATTGCAGGATGGCCCGCAACTCTGTTGCAGACTGTGGGGGGAGCTGCATCTCATCGTGACTCCCTCTCTGTCTGCTGGAAACAGCCCCTTTGGGGGGGTCTCCCCGTACCTTTATAAGCATCTCCCCTAGGGTGAGGGTGGGTAGGCAGGTGTGGATGTTACTACCATGGCGGGGGGCAGGGTGGCCGAGACAGTGGGATCTCAGAGGCCTAGGCTCTCACTTTGCCACCTTCTAATCATAGTTGCCCGTGATTATTATTCATGCATGCTAATGTGGGCGTTCACGAACGCATGAAATACACAGCAGAATATTTTATGAGGGTTTTTTTTTTTAATTTAGGCTTTTTGTGATTCTGTTTCTCATTTTTGGAGAATGAGGGAAATGCTAGGCTGGGAGGAAGGGTCTGGCTAGCTTGCAGTTGTGTGCTGGAGGCACTTTCTGTAGAGGGGACCTTGTCTACTTGAGGCAATTGGTGAAGCCACCATTTAGGTAACACCAGCCATCGAGAGCCTCCTGCCTTCTTGCTAGCAGCACTCTGGTGAGTCATGGCCGTTTTCATGCTTTCATGTCATACCATGATGAACAAGGATGCCGTGTTTGTCTAAGTTTTTATACTTTTGCACTTTTAAAGAATCAAAATGTACGTGTGAACCTGGGGATACTCTACGAGCTCATGATGGACCTTTGTTCAAAACTGAAGGTAAGACGTTTAAGTTCTTATTGTACAAGAGCTGTCTTTTCGCTTGCACCTATCCCCACAGGGCACCTTTGCCCTATGAGACCTTTGTTCAGGCCTGGTTAATCTGCATCTCACTCAGGAAATGGAAGACTGGAATGATAAGATCTGAAGTTTTAAGTGTAACATGTTTCAAAATCCCCCCTTTTGCCAGGCCCGGTGGGGCTTTCCTTAACCTTAGTTACCTGGGAGGTTGAGAGCAGGAGGATTATGACTCAAGGCCAACCTGGGCAAAGGAGTTCATAAGACTCTACTCACTGTGAGAAGTTGGGAGCGGTGGTATGCACCTGTCACTCCAATTATGTTGGGAAGCATAAAATAGGAGGCATAGGACCAGGCAAGAAGTAAGACCCTGTCCAAAATAACCAGTGTAAAAATGGACTGGCAGAATGGCTTAGTAGTAGGGTGCCTGTCTAGCAAGCACAATGCCCTGAGTTTAAACCCAAGTGCTGAAACAAACAAACAAACATGTCCTTCCCTTTAATGAGGATGGTTCTCATGATAATGTAAAAGCTGAACATTTAGTTTGGTTAGCAGTGGTGTAAAAACAATTTCCCTCGACCAGAGTTTTAGTGGGAAGCCACAGACATCAGAGGGGACAACTGAGCTGCAGTAAAAGTCTGAGTCAGAGGTGCATGCGGGCATGGTGAAGGGGAACAACATGGAGATGCCTCCCGGAGTGGGTAGTGAAGGACTTGTCCACTGCCAGATCCAGGGCAAGCAGTTTCTGTCACTTCCTTCCCTGAGTCTTTTGCTGGGACCCAAACATGGAAATCCATGCAGGCAGAAGAAGGGGTCCAGGTGATGTGGCCTGAGGGGAGCTAGCCTGCCTTTGGGAGCAAACCAGTAGAGAAGGAAGGGGTCTAGAAGGCAGACAGAGAAATCAGGAGGAACTAGATGCTGCAGCCCAGCAGGCTCTCAGACAGCAGCAGGCAAAAGTAAAGACAGAACTCCCATAAAGTTCATGGAAGAAACTGTGAATAAAAGAGGAAGGATCTCATGATCTTAGTGCATGTGGGCCTAGTGTGAAGATCCCAGGGCTCCCTAGTGGGTGGTGGCAACTCATTTCAATAAAAATTTAGGTAAAGTTATGGAATTCAGCCAGCTTATTTTGAAATGACAAAGGAAGGCTAAAAGCCTGCCAAGCTCTTAAAAATATCCCCCAAAATGGGCTGGGAATGTGGCCTAGTGGTAGAGAGCTTGCCTCCTATATATGAAGCCCTAGGTTCAATTCCTCAGCACTACATATATGGTAAAAGCCAGAGGTGGCGCTGTGGCTCCAGTGGCAGAGTGCTAGCCTTGAGCAAAAGGAAACCAGGGACAGTGCTCAGGCCCTGAGTCCAAGGCCCAGGATTGGGGGTGGGGGGATGGGAATATAAATATATATATGTATCTCCAAAAAATGAGAAAAGGTAAAGGAGACTGGGATGGAGCTTGTCTTTTTGGCATTTCTGAATGGATCTACTAGATTTTGGTGACAGAATATGCAGTGGAAAGAGGAGTTTTACTTGAACAAAGGAGAAGAAGAGATGATGGGAAAGAAATTCACTCTGACAGGAGTTGCCCTAGTTCTAGCACCACAATGTCAAGTAGCTTGTCCAACAAATACAGACAACAACCTAAAGTAGCATTGATATTTCTTCCTATGAAACAGGTGTACGGTTTGTGGAAACTATTCTGCACGTTGGAGCTTCCTCTGATACCGATTTTGGCAGGTAAGTTACCACAAGACAAAGTATAGCCATTTTTTCCTAGAGAATCTTTAGATGATTTGGTAATGACTCCTCTCTCTAGCTGACATAGGCACCTACCTATCTCATGGGCTCTGGAAAGGCAATCCATCCTTTAATTTTCCTTCTGTAGCAAGAGAGTTGGGCTGCATTACCTCCCTGTCTACAAGTATGTCAAAAGTGCTGATACTCGTCCATTTGGACTCCTCTCATTCTGTAAAGTCAGGAGGAGGAGGAAGAAAGGGAGGAGATATCTCCGGTCTTTGACTTGCTGGCAGTTTTCTCTCCGGACGTATCCTCAAGTCCTGTGCTCCTCTCCATCCTGGTGGAGTAGAGAGACTCTCCCTGTAAGCACCAATCAGGGCTCTCACCCGTGGCTCTGACCTGAGTTTGCAGAACAGCTGAGCCTCACTTCCATGGGAAACTCAGTTCCATAGACGGAGTGCAGAGGGCCAGGCCAGCGTTGGCCAGTGCAGTCTGCATGCCTCCCTGCCTCAAGGCCAGTTGTATTGCAGTTCCCAGTTCTTCTGCAGAGGCTGGGCTGAAGAAGGGATGGCGTAAATGGGAGTTGCTAAGTAGGGCTCTTTAGTCTACTGAAAAGAATTCTTTTCTGCAGCGCAAGTATGATTTACCTTGGGTTTTTAACCATAGTGATGGAAAATCACAAGATTCGGGTGAACAAAGAAGAAATGGAAAAGACATCAGCACTTCTTGGGGTAAGCTGTTCTTTTGGGTTCTTCATGCCTGTCATTTCTCTCAGTAGATTCTGTGTTTCTTTCCTTCCCCCCTGGTTGCAGACTGACGTTGATATTGTTCTTTCACTCAGACTCGTGGAGGGAGGCTGAAGGGTTTAAATCCCAGCGCATCTAGTACATGTATCCGTGTGGGGACACACATTGTGTTTACTGCACATAAGCACACGAGGCCCTTCATTGCATCAGCTGCACATGTTTATGTGAGGGCACACATTGTATGTTCTGCATATGTGCACATGAGAGCATGCATTGCAACTGCTGTGTCCATGTATGTGGGACAAGCATTACATACGGCATTTATGTGGTTAAAAAAAATAAAACTTTTTGGCTGTACTGCAGTTTGAACACAGGGCTTTACGCTTGCTGAAGTAGTTCTCTGTGGATTTAACCACGCCTCCAACCTAAGGGACCTACAGAGTCCTTAAATGTCAGGTTTTTCTTGCAAGGACATTGCCCCCTGGAATGTGATGATGGAATTCTTGGGTTTCTTCAAAAATAAAAATATAGAAAGATACATAAAAATATATGAAAAGAGGGGCTGGGAATATGGCCTAGTGGCAAGAGTGCTTGCCCGGTGTACATGAAGCCCTGGGTTCGATTCCTCAGCACCACATATATAGAAAACGGCCAGAAGTGGCGCTGTGGCTCAAGTGGCAGAGTGCTAGCCTTGAGCAAAAAGATGCATAACATTTGACCTTAAAGCAAACTCTGGTGTAGCTGTCACTTTGGTTAAAGCGCTGTATCCAGAGTGCTGTATACTTTTCCTGCCAGAAACTCATTCCCGATGTTAAAAATGACCACCATCCTGCCTTTATGGTTATTTTGTTGTTGCTTTTCTTTGTGGTTTTTCTAGTTCAATAAAAATTATTACTTTCTACAAACAATATACATTGACTTGGTTTTGAACTGTGAGTAGATCAAAAGCGAGACCTGTCTCTCAGCCTTCTGCATCTCGGCCTCACTGGCATGGCTTTACGTAATGCGTAGTGCAGTGCTCGAGACTGCTGGCTGTTTTTAGGTTACCCTCATTACAAACCACACATAAAGTTTAGTTTATGTTTTCCTGATTACTGATGAGGGTAATGACTTTTCTATCGCCATTATCTGTTAGGTTTTGTTTGTAAAGGATCTATTTAAAGAGTTTACTCATTTCCATGTCTTCTCTTACTAGTCTCATATATTCTGATCAACCTCTCCCTTTCTGTCTTGTTTCATATGATGCTGGATTCCTTTTTCAGTCCTAATATCATGTTGATATATTATTCCTTTTGCTTCTGAGACTGAGCTTCAGGTTGGCAGACTGCTTACCTAGCAAGTGTAAGATTCAAACTTAAGTTCTGCCAAAAAAAAAAAAGTTGTAATTTCTTCAGTTGTTCTCATATGTTTTCAGTAGGATGATTCTGTAAGTCTGAAAATTCCAGTGTGTGTGCGTGCGTGTGTGTGTGTGTGTGTGTGTGTGTGTGTGTGTGTGTGTCCCCATTTGGGTAAGTTATAGATTACTTCTTATTCCATTATCAGTTTTTTTAATTGAGAATAGTTTGATTAAAAAATTAACAACTTGGGTCAGGCACCGGTAGCTCACTCCTATAATCCTAACAACTTGGGAGGCTGAGATCTGAGGATCATGGTTCAAAGCCAGCCTGGGAAGGAAAGTCTGTGAGACTCTTATCTCCAATTAACCACCAGAAAACTGGAACTGGTGCTGTGATTCAAGTGGTAGTATGCTAGCCTTGAGCTGAAGAGCTCAGGGACAGTGCCCCAGGCCCAGAGTTCGAGCCCCATGACCGACAATAAAAAAATAACAAATCGTGAATACTATGAAAATGTGTTTTTCATATGTTCAGGCTCGTCTCAAGGAACTGGAGCAAGAAGCCCATTTTGTTTCAGGAGAACCATTTCTTATAATGAGTAATAATCAGCTTCGTGAGGTAATGCTGAATTTTTGTATTCTTTCAAAAAATAAGTTTCTTACTCAGGAGTTAAGTGGTTTATTCTGATAAGTATTATTTTTATATTTATTAGAAAGTGTTTTAAGTTCGTGTTCTTTCACAAGTGATGAACATGTTGATATTCAGTTTTTGAGTCTTTAAATTCCAGAAAAGGTACTAAATCAAAATCCAAGCATCTGGTACCATTCATTTGTGTGTCTGACTAGTGGCTTCGTCTGGGGTAAGAACAGTGGCTTCCTCGGAGCTGGTGCCCTCTCACATGTGTACATTGCTTTTGTTGAAGATCCTCTTTGGCAAGTTGAAGTTGCACCTGCTGAGCCAGAGGAACCGTCTTCCCAGAATGGGGCTGAAGCAATACCCATCCACGTCAGAGGCTGTGGTAAGATTCCAGCATCTGTCTGGCCTGCTCACTGGCTGCACTGGCTGGGAGCTGCCCTTGGTGCCAGCAGCAGCCTTCAAGGGATAGGTACACCTGCCGGGATTGTGCTCCCAGCCGCAGACCAGGAGAGAGGGGCAGCAGTCCTCCAGGACTGACAAAAGATAATGTGGTGGAGTTTTGTCCCTAAAGTGCTTGGTTTCTTTGTTTTGGAGTCAGGGTGTTGCTATGCTGTCTAGGCTGACCTCAAACTTGAGATACTCCTGTCCTAGCCTCCTAGTACTGGGATTACTGAAGTGAAACACTATGCCTGGATTAAAGCAAATTAGTTGAAGTCATTTATCTATTTTCATATATACTTAGATTGCATTACAAAAATTACAATTTCCCTTCCTCAAGAGGATCCACTTTTGTGTGTGTGTGCCAGTCCTTAAACTTGAACTCGGGGCCTGGGTGCTGTCTCTGAGTTTTTTGCTCCCTGCTAACATTCTACCATTTAAGCCGCAGCTCTACTTCTGGCTTTTTGGCAGTTAGTGGAGGTAAGAGTCTGAAGTCCTTTCCTTCCCGGGCTGGCTTCAAACCATGTTCTGAAGATCTCAGATCTCAGCCTCTTGAGTAGCAGGGATTACGGGTGTTCAGAGCTGTCAAGTAGCTTTACCAGAGGGACTCTGAGTGGAAGTCAGTGAAAAGTGGATTCGCGTTATGATGGGGAGTAGCTGCTGGTGCTTGGGTTTGTACTTCCTGTGCCATCTGGCTATTGGCTTTGTGGCAGGGGAAGGTTCTCTCTACCCTCTTCTGACTCTCCAGCACTTCCTGCGTCTGTCTGGGCCCCTGGTGGTGCTCACGGACTAAGCTACAAGGAGAGCGAAGGCCTCCCGCCAGAGCCCCGCAAGGGGCTTGGAACTGCCTTCCTCCAGATCACAGTTTCTGCTCCAGCTCCTAGGGAGACAATGGAGAGTAGTGGGCTGGGGGCTCGGCCACTTTACCTGACTGCTCCAGGCCTTATTTCCAGGTCTGTAAAGGGAAGTAGCAGTGATTTTCCTAGTGGGATCTTAGGAGGTTTGGGCGAGGATGTGTGTGCCCGTGTGGGTCCAACAGAACTAAGGATGGCTTGACATAACAGACTGGTGGACAGCGAGTGCAGGGCTCCTGGCAGGGGCCACCTGGGAGAGCCGTGCAGGCCCTCGAGTCTGCACCTGCAGGCAGTTCATTTTCTGTCCTGGCACCAGCTGGCACTGTCGCCCTTCCCTTGCAGCTCCTTCCGCTGTCCAGACAGCCAATAATATAAGAAAGGAAGTATCGCTTTCCTGGTTTTGATGTGTTTTCCTGTCGACAAAGTTGAGCACTGACGTTAACGAGGAAACTCGATTTTTTCCACAGATAAAATCAACATCAATCATTGACTTCACTCTTGTGTAGCCAAGTCAAGCTGTTCATTCTGTGCATATCAAAGATAGCATTTGCTAGGTAAAACATGCTACTGCTCTAAACTCAAAGTCGAGACTCCTTTTTGCTAGTTCTCTCAGATCTCCTTGTCCCCTTCCCAGGGTGTGAGGAGCCCCGTGGCTCCTCCCACCGGCTCCCTCCCTTCCCTCTTCCTGCCCTCTTCCTCCCCAGCATCCCGGGGCTGAGGAGAACTTGGACTTCACACCTGGGTTGCAATTGCTTAGTTCCTCTGACTGATTTGAGATTTAGTGCTCACATGGCATGGACCTTGCTTTGTTCTGGAATTCTCCCAAGGCCTGCCTTGGGGCAGACAACACTCAGTAGACTTGAATGACTCAAGTTTTCACACAAGGCTATTGTTTTCACATCGTCTATGTGTAATGTTCACATTTTCTATGTATTTTCTCATTTCCAATATGATTCCTTTTTGATGAGTGTATTATTTGGAAGTCAAAGTTTGGCAACTTCTCTGATATTCTGATACGGGCTTCTGGGTAAATGCATGGTGGTCAGAGAACAGGGTCTCTACAACAGCAGTTCTGATATTTTATGTCTGGGCTCACTGATGTGGGCTGAGTCCTGGTGCCCCCCCCCCACCAGGCCTCGTGAGCTGAGTCCTGGTGTCCCCCCCCCCACCAGGCCTCACTGATATGGGCTGAGTCCTGGTGTCCCCCCCCCACCAGGACTCACTGATGTGAGCTGAGTCCTGGTGCCCCCCACCAGGGCTCACTGATGTGAGCTGAGTCCTGGTGCCCCCCACCAGGGCTCACTGATGTGAGCTGAGTCCTGGTGCCCCCCACCAGGACTCACTGATGTGAGCTGAGTCCTGGTGTCCCCCCCCCCACCAGGCCTCACTGATGTGAGCTGAGTCCTGGTGCCCCCCCCACCAGGGCTCACTGATGTGAGCTGAGTCCTGGTGCCCCCCACCAGGGCTCACTGATGTGAGCTGAGTCCTGGTGTCCCCCCCCCCCACCAGGCCTCACTGATGTGAGCTGAGTCCTGGTGCCCCCCCCACCAGGGCTTACTGATGTGGGCTGAGTCCTGGTGTCCCCCCCCCCACCAGGGCTCACTGATGTGAGCTGAGTCCTGGTGCCCCCCACCAGGGCTCACTGATGTGAGCTGAGTCCTGGTGCCCCCCACCAGGGCTCACTGATGTGGGCTGAGTCCTGGTGCCCCCCACCAGGGCTCACTGATGTGGGCTGAGTCCTGGTGCCCCCCACCAGGGCTCACTGATGTGAGCTGAGTCCTGGTGCCCCCCACCAGGGCTCACTGATGTGGGCTGAGTCCTGGTGCCCCCCACCAGGGTTCACTGATGTGGGCTGAGTCCTGGTGCCCCCCACCAGGGCTCACTGATGTGGGCTGAGTCCTGGTGCCCCCCACCAGGGCTCACTGATGTGGGCTGAAGGGTGCAGCTAGGCAGAGTGGCGTTCTAGAGATGTGTGGCTTCCAGCTGGCAGTGTTCTCCACTCACTCCTGCCTGGGAACAGTGGGAATTCCTGCCCCACAGTAGACACACCCAGGGTGAGAAACGGTTCTTCCTTAGCCACATACTGAAGGCAGTGTTAGTATTTCCTCCAGTGAAGTCATATTTTAAGAGCATTGTAGGGGATTCAGATTCTGGGAAAATGGTCTGACCTTGGGGCTAGGAAGCTTTCAGCATTTCTGGGAGTTGACTCTCAGACCTCCACCTAACTGAAGGGAAGGGTCCCCAGGCCATGCAGTCATACCCTTTGCTGGGCATCTGTTATATATCACGTATACAGCTAGGCTTTGGATACCTTAGTCCTGAATAGGGCAGGTGGCTTCCTGTTTATTCAACACACAGTTTATAGCTTGATGGGAAAAGGCCTTTGTCGTCATAAAACAGCAACTGTTCCAGTTATATTATTTAGAGTTCTCTAGAAGGGCAGAACCAACAGACTAGATATAGATATATGAGAGGACATTTATTTGTTTGTTCTTGTACTGGTCCTGGAGCTTGAACTCAGGGACCAGGCACTGTCCCTGAGCTGAGCATTTTTGGTCAAGGCTAGCATTCTGCCACTTGAGACACAGCTCCACTTCCACCTTTCCGGTGGTTAATTGGAGATAAGAATCTCACAGACTTTCCTACTTAGGCTGGCTTTGAACATCATCTCCAGATCTCAGCCTCCTGAGTAGCTAGACAGGCATGAGCCACCAGCACCCATCTGAGGAGACATTTATTAAGGAATTGGCTCATAAGGTTATAGAGGCTAAGCAATCCCACGATTGACCCTCTGCAAGCTGGAGACCCAGAGATACTAATGGCCTTTCTCAATCCAAATCCTAGAGCCTCTACCCACGGAAACTGATGTTGTAGGTCTCAGTCTGAGGCAGGAGGCCTAAGAGCCTAGGGGCCACTGGTGTAATTGAGGGAGGATCTTTCCTTGGTCAGCCCAAGATTTACCAACCTTCTCTGGGAACGTCCTCAGTATCCCCAGAAGGAACACGCCACCAGCCTCTAGATATCCCCTTGGTATAATCAAGTTAACACCTAAAATTAACCATCATAGAAACATATTTATCATTATCACAGAAACATTTATCCAGTGGGATAAAATCTCCTAAAATGGAAGTAAGATATTGAAGGGAAAAAATGCCAGGTAGAGTGACACATTTTTAGACTGAGCTGTTTAGAAAGAACTTCAAAAAAATGACTCATGAATGGGAGCTTAAAGATAAGGAGCTACCTGTGCCAGGACTGGAGGGAGGTCCTGGCAGCGTGGGCTCCGAGGGATAGACAAGGGCCCCATTCCACCGCGTTCTGCAGGCTGTGGGAGGACTGCAGAGTTGTGTGTGATGGGTAACCTTGCAATGGCTCTCAGATGTTACTTTAACAGACTGTTTTTCATAACACTTCAGGGCACACACATGCACATCCGGCAGAAAGTACAGTTTCCACACGCTCCCTGTTGCCACACACGCACGCTCCCTGCCGCTACAGCTTCACTCAGAGATGTACATTTGTTACAATTGATGAATGACCCTGACACGTTATTGTCCAGTCCTTACACTACACTAAGGCTCACTGTTAGTGTTGGACGTTCTATGATTCTATGGGTCTGGACAAGTATATGATGCCATGGGTTGACCACTATTGGATCATGCAGGATATTTCCACTTACTACATGTTCATCTGTCTCTACCCCAGTCCCTGGTAACAACTGGCCTTTATACTGTCTCCATAGTTTTGTCTTTTCTAGGGTGCCACACAAGTCTTTGGAGTTACACAGTGTGGAGCCTTTTCAGACTGGCTTCTTTCACTTAGCAGTTTTAGCTAACATTTCTCTCATCTTTCATGGTTGGTAGCCATTTATTTTAGCATTGAATTATGGGTATTGTTTGTTTATCTACTCATCTGCTGAGGACATCTTTTTTTTTTTTTCTTCTTGATAATACTGAGGTTTGAACTTAGGCTTTTGACTCACCTTGCTTGCTCAGCTGGTGCTATGCCACTTGAGCCATGCCTCCAGCCCTGATTTTTTGTTAATAACTTTGGAGATGAAGTCTCACTTTTCTGCCCAGGCTGGCCTCAAGCCATGATTCTCCAGATCTTAACCTCCTGAGTAGCCAGGATTATAGGCGCGAGCCACCTGAAGGACATCTTGGTTGTTTTTAAGTGTTGGCAGTTATCACTAACTCCTATAGACTTGCGTTTGCCAGTCCCTTTGGCACACACCAAGGAGCATGAGTTGGGTCACACGGTAAAAATATCCTGTTACAGGAAATGACCAGGTTTCCCTCCGAAGTGGCTGCACCATTCTACATCTGCACCAGTGAAGCTCCTGCTTGTGCCGCCTTCTCCTCAGAATTTTGTTATCAGGCTTTAGACCTCTCATAGATGTTACATGTGTTTAAGATATCACACTTGTATCTGTCTAAAGAATGGAGGTGACTCACTAGCAAACAGGCCTTGTCACTACAATGCAGGTGATAGCAGGGAAGTGGAGCAGAGCAGATGGATTTCCAGAACCTTTCAGAACAGAAAGGACCTCAGTACATTCGTGTGCGTGTAAATAACAGTAGGGCTCCCTGAGTGTGCACCTGTGCAGCTAGATGCGGCCACTACTCTAGGGAAATGGAGAAGAGGGCAGTTTGTTTGTGGGGTATCAGCTATTCAGTCTGGGGCATGTTCGGGAAGAGGTGTACACAGTGCTGTGTGCCACTTCATCTGGGCAGGTGTGGGTGTGTCTAGGCGTGTCTGTGGGACGGACCCTGTGCTTGCAGTGCTCACATGGAAGCGGCCTGCTGATTTCTATTGCTTTCACCCCGAGACAGTGGCGCTCCACTCTGGCTGGAGATTGAGAACGTGTAGATACCTGGGTACACAAGTGATCCACTGACTCGGAATCAGCCAGGAAGCCTACCACTGGGCAGTTTTGGAAGCTCTTCCACTGACCTTGGTGTGTGGCCAGCATTGAGAGCCACACAGCTGAGCTCTGAGATGCTGACGCCAGAGGTCAGCCAGGGGAGGCGCCAGTGGGAGAGTGGAGGGGTGGAGTGGAAGAAAGGTCAGAAAGGTGCGGTGTGACGAGCCAGCACTGCCTTCAATAAAACTGCAGGGCTGAAGGCTTCCTACGGCCTCTGTCTCTGGTCCTTAACATGTGCAGTACTTTGTCTACAGTGCTGTAGGGTTAAACACTTGATTCTTTTTCAGTGTTTTCAGACTTCTGATGTGAAGATGTATATACACAGAGACAGCTGGCTAGACTGAGAGTGGCGAGCAGGTGGGTCTAGCAGTAGCCAGGGCTGGTAGGTGTGACACCTTTCTCCTTCACATCCCCAGTGCCCTCAGACATGGGGTTGTCTAGCTCAGTGCCCAGCCAGATGGGCCTGGCATTCCCTTCCTGCTGGTCCTGGAGGACTGCGCTACAAAGGTGCTGAGTGTGGAGTCAATGCTGTTGTTGAGACACATCTTGAATTGGGCAAGAAATTACTTGCAGCTGGACTTTATAAAGCTGGTGCTTTATCTCATTTCCATGCTGGAGTGGACCGTGACCCTGATAACTGTGTTGCATGCTATTGGATTGGGGAGCTCCTGGCTTTGTAACTTTGACTAAATCAAAAGCAGCATTTCGTGATGTAACTTGAGTGGCTAAAAGGTAGGTGGCTTTCTCCGCAGCAAGATTACAGGGAGATGTGCTGAAGCAGACAGATGATCTTACAAAACTGCCCAAATCTAACCCAAGTGAAAATGAAGACAAGGAAGCTCAGTTCCAATGTACAAATCGGACAAAACGCAGCATTTGCATTCACAAGCAGCTGATGCTTTTGTAAATGTAGATCATACTGCTGCTATAGCCTTCCTTGATAAGACTTTGGAAGTTTGTGTTTGGGATGTAGAATAGTGTGAACTTTGAGCTGAATGTTTTTTTATATAAGGAAAGGAACCTAGAAATACTGCAACTTAAAAGCGCCATCAAAATTGAAGAATCATCCTGAGGGATTTTACAAAATCAGCACCTGGGCCTACTAGGGACCTACAGTCAGTCCTTAACTGATGTCGCAAATGTCTTGAAATTGACCAGGATCATAAAGATGCTTTGCATGCCTTCAACTGATTGAGTCAGCTGAAGAGCTCATCAGAGATAGAAGATACACAGACGCAACCAGCAAGTATGGATCTGTCATCAAAACCAATTCCAGTATGGCAAAATGCACAATTTGTTCAGAAGAAAGTATTTGTTGCCACTTTCCTAAGGACAAGAAACCCACTAAAGCTATTGATACAGTAGGTTGCGAAGTTTTAAAGATGGAACTAGACAATGTGAATGCTCTGAAAGTTCAAGAGATGCCTGTTTGGGCTGGGAATATGGCCTAGTGGCAAGAGTGCCTGACTCGTATACATGAAGCCCTGGGTTCGATTCCCCAGCACCACATATATAGAAAATGGCCAGAAGTGGCGCTGTGGCTCAAGTGGCAGAATGCTAGCCTTGAGCAAAAAGAAGCCAGGGACAGTGCTCAGGCCCTGAGTCCAAGACCCAGGACTGGCAAAAAAAAAATAAAAAGAGATGCCTGTTTAATAGAAGAATTGTATGATAAAACTATTCAGGATTATGAAGCTGCTCAAGGACATAACGAAAATCATCAGCAAATTCAGGAAGGTCTAGAGAAAGCACAGGGACTATTGAAACAGTCATAGAAATGAGATTATTATATAATCTTGAGAGTAAAAAGAAATGTCAAAAAGCAAGAATTTGGCTGGGCATCAATGGCTCACACCTGTAATCCTAGCTACTCAGGAGGCTAAGATCTTAGGATCATAGTTCAAAGCCAGTCTGGGTAGGAAAGTCCATGAGACTCTTATCTCCATAACCACCAAAAAAAACCAGAAGTGGTGCTGTTGCTCAAGTGGTGCAGTAGTAGCTTGAGCACAAAAAGGTTCAGGGACAGAGCCCAGGCTCTGAGTTCAAGCCCCACAACTGACAAAAACAAACAAGAAGTAATTAAAGTATACTGAAAATTAGCATTGTAGTGGCACTCAGACAACTTCCAGAAAGAAGAAAAGAAAAATAATGAGAAAAAGTTTATTGACATAACAGCTGCTAAAAAATATCTTCTCTGATCCAGAAATAAAGAAGAATTTTGTCACTGGAGAAGATTCTCTCCATGCAGACGGCCAACAAAAGGTTGTTGCAACCTTTTCCTCAGAAGCTGGAACTTCTGGCGATACCTTCAGCTCAGGAGGACTATTTAGAGTATATTCCACTTCATTTAAATCGACTTCTTTTTTCTCTTCATCATATATAATATACATAATATATATTGCCAGTACTGGGCTTGAACTCTGAGTCTCATGCTCTCCCTTGGATTTTTCTGCTCAAGGTTGGTGCTCTTACCACTTGAGCTACACCACCACTCCCAGCTTTCCTTTTCTGGTTTATTGGAGATAGGAGCTATACCTCCACTCCCAGCCTTTTTGTTGGTTGGTCTAGGACTGGTCTTCCCAATCTGGCTTTGAACAATTCTTAGATATCAGCCTCTTGAGTAGCTAAGATTATGGTGTGAGCCATCACTTTCCTGCTTCCTTAATTATTTTTTCTTAAGATTAAAAACAAACCAGGTGGGCTGGGAATATGGCCTAGTGGCAAGAGTGCTTTCCTCCTACACATGAGGCTCTCGGTTCGATTCCCCAGCACCACATATATGGAAAATGGCCAGAAGGGGCGCTGTGGCTCTAGTGGCAGAGTGCTAGCCTTGAGCGGGAAGAAGCCAGGGACAGTGCTCAGGCCCTGAGTCCAAGGCCCAGGACTGGCCAAAAACAAAAACAAAAACAAAAACAGGTGTCAGTGGCTCACGTTTGTAATCCTATCTATATAAGAAGATGAGATTGATCTGAGGATTGTGGTTCAAAGCCAGCCTAGACAGGAAAGTCTGTGAGACTCTTATTTCCAGTTAATCACCAAGAGGTTCAAGTGGAGCTGTGGCTCAAGTAATAGAGTGCTAGCCTTGAGACACACACACACACACACACACACACACACACACACACACACACAAAAGATTAAAAACAAAGAAACCTTGTTCTGGGGTCCTAATGAAAAAGCTTCAAGTATTTTAGTTTCTGTGTGACCAGCGTAGAAGAAAGGCGGTTCTTAGCCCATTTTAGGCTTAAGGTTGATGAGTCTACAAGGGCAAGGGCAGGAGGGTGAGGAATGTTGTGTTTCTGACAACGCAGTCTAGGTTTATTTCAATAGCCCATGTGTCGCTATGGGTTTCTCCAGCTGAAAATATTCAAAATATTGAAATGAAAAAATTACATTGGTGATTAACATTTCCATTTTTTTTAGTTAAATTCTCTGCAAGACCTTCATCCACTACCCAAGATCATTTTGGAATACAGGCAGGTGAGTGGACGTTTTCCTGAGTGGTGTGAGAGAACCCGTGACCCCCTCTGTGTCAGTGCACCCACACAGGCTGCAGCCGCAGCGCCGCCACTGTCTCGGCCACCTCGGTGTTATTTCTGCTTCCTCCTGCTGTGACGTGGTCTCACCCCTGAGGGCGCGCTCTGCCCAGCACTGGCAATCCCAGGATTCCTCTGTAGAGAAAGACTGACAGCCCGTCATCGCTGTGGCTGCGCTGTAAATCAGATTTCAACCCACAAAGGCCCCCACTCTTCCCGTGGCCCTCAGGCTCCAGGACAGTAACATTTGCAAAGAGTGTGATGATCCCTTACTCCTGCAGCTGCTGATGCTTCCTCTGTGCACACACTGCCCATTGCTTCAGTGTTTTCTGTTCATGAGTCACATTTATAACGTTACTGTTGCCCAGACTGCTGGTCCTATTACCTGCTGAGCTCATGGCCTGCTGTCCATGTACAGAAACACGTCAGGGTGGGAGAGATCTAGAAGGGCCATACTCGGGGATCACTGGGTGAGATCTGCTTTTATTTGCAGCTTCTCTGCAAATCTAGAAATATTGCTGAATAAAAGATTTAAAAAGGGTAAGGTAACACATACAGTCAGAGTAAAGGAGAATACTCTTAGTGGAGGAACCCACTGAACTCCTCTGACCACTTAAAATACTGTTTACTGAAATAAGTTCCAGGAAATGGAAACATGGGGGGGGGGGGTTGTCGTTGTTGCTGATGGTGCTTTTGGGGGCTTTTTCCTTGTCTTTTTAGAGGGAGCAAGGGGGAAGGAGTGACATTTTTCCAAAAAAAGAAGTGTACTCATTACCTGACTTATGAAATGGTAACCTCTCTGTACAACACCTTAAAAATAACAATAAATTATGTTAAAAATGAGGGTAGGGCAGCACCTTTCTCTGTGGGCCAGTGCTGCTCAATCCTGGCACTGCATGAGGTCAAATAAGGTGATTTTGACAGCGTGTGCCCAGCACTGTGTTCCTATTTAAATAAACAAAGAAAGTGACTATTCTTGTCTTTGTGATGTAGGTTCACAAGATCAAGTCAACCTTTGTAGATGGATTTCTAGCTTGTATGGAAAAGGTAACTGAGGCTTAAAAAAAACTAGTATTAGAAATGTGGCTCTTAACTGAGTTCAGATACACATAGAACATTTACAATTCTATTAAATGATGAGGTAGTCTAATGTTCTTGGTGCTGTGGACCACAGGTTGTTTGGGCTCTGTATAGTATGGGTTGGCATTAGGTCTTAAGGCCTCCATTTATGAAGCAGCTCTGCCTGCCCTTGGCCGCATGCTTTCACGTCCACTGTCATGTCTCTTTTATGGGCCATTAGAGGCAGAAATTATTGCCTTCATTCACACATGAGGAGACTGAAGCCACAGATCTCGAGAATGACTTGAGATCGTGCAGCAAGTGACAGAACCTGTCTGTGACACAGGGTCCCACCTGCAGTTCATGCCAAGTCCCCACAGTTCCTCAGGTCCCCTTGCCTCATGCACAGTGTGTAAGTGCAACGTGTCTGTTAGATAAAGGGGAATGTCCTTTACAGGACCCTGGTCCCAGGACAGGTTTTGTAATCAATCCTAGGGCATGTTGGGATTGGTAGTTCTGGGCCAGCAGCTTGTTTACCTGTAGAGGAGCAGGGAGTATTATGTAAGTGGAAGGCCCTATGTCCTTACTTCACACAGCATTGCTTGGGTTTAAACAATCTTTTTAATGTTCCAGGGCTCTGTTTCCTCTACATGGAATCAGACCGGAACTGTGACTGGAAGACTTTCAGCGAAGCATCCTGTAAGTTAAATACCAATTTCCATGCCTTGCCATTGAAGTTTTTCCTGGACATGTATTTGCTTGTGAACATTGTGTTCCCAAGAGGGGACCTCACACGGGGAGTTGTGTTTCTCCTGTGCTCATACACTGAAATTTATAGAGGACAAGGTTCTTGTTCTAGAACAAGACTTGTGAGGGGCTAAGTTAGCTAAAAGAAGATTCCCATTCAGAAACCTGGCCATTCCTAGGCTAAAGACAGAGGCCTCTCTCCCTCCCTCATTTTCATTTTCATTTTCAGTTTGTGCTGGTCAGGTTGGCTCCTGGTTTCCAGAAGTATCTCTGATAATCACCTCCATTTTTTTTGTTATTGAAGACTTTATAATGAAAGCAAGCTATTAATATCCTTGAATTTATGATACAATTTTTCTTTTGTTTTTGGTGTAACTGGAGCTATACCTCCCATGATGCAAATTTAATGAACATAAAACAACTTTGTGTGTGTGTGTGTGTGTGTCTGTGTGTCTGTGCCCTTAAAGATATCAGTCTACCACTTGAGCCATGCTACACTTCCAGCTTTTTGGTAATTATTTGGAGATAAGAGTTTCACGGACTTTCCTGCCCCAGCTGGCTTTGAACCTTGATCCTCAGATTTCAGCCTCCTGAGTAGCTATATCCCATATCCTTTCTTTCAGTTTCTTAATTTTGTACGATATGCATTGGATTTTATGACTGCATTATTTCCCCATTCCTTTCTTCTTGCACCTACGCCCCTCTGAGTTTATATTTAGGTTTACATATATGAATTAAATGTGTGGATTATTTAAACATATTCTATAACATGTAATTATGAATATATGTCAATGGTAAAGAAATTCAAGTAATAGAGAAGTTTATAGACTAAGACATTGTAGCTAGGCATGGTAGTTCATACCTACAGCCCAAGCTACTTGGGGGATAGAGATAGAGAGATTAAGAGTTTGAGAGTAGACCAGGCAAAGTGAGACCCTATTTCAAGAACAAAAATAAAAATATGAAGACTGAGAGGATGGCTCAAGTTGTAGAGTGCTTGCATAGCATGTGTGAGGCTTTGGGAGGTTCAGTATCCAATACTGGCGGTTGGGGGGGCGGGGTGGGGGCTGTAGCAGGAGCAGGGAAGGCAGGAGGGAGAGGAAAGAAAGGACACATGTTGTGATTTTCCTGTTTGTTTGGGTGTCTAGTAATTTGCAAGTGTTTAGTAGACATTCTGAAAATTATATCCTAGGAGTTTAGGTCTTGTTTTAAGATTTCACTAAAATGGTGATACTTGTGTTTTAGTGGGCAGTCACCTGCTTAGACTCGGGCCTCGAGTCCCCGCCTGTCTCCAGGTGCTGTGGTCCCACTGAACACTCAGCCTTCCAAAGCCTTTGCAATGCTGTTTAGGTTTTCCTGCTGACCAGCTCCCCAGGGGGCTGCTGAGGACTCGTGCTGCTTTCTCTCGGCGCGCCTGTCTGGCCTCCCATGCTGTGCATGAAGTAACACAGATGGAACGGGAGGCACTGTGACGTGTTTCCTTGAGCTCCTCTCCCGTTATGTTTTCTTTTTGTGTTTTTAGTTTGTTTTTGTTTTGTTTTTTGTCAGTAACCTGACTCTGCTGCATGCTACCTGCCACTGGCCTGCTGTCCAGGACCAAGTGGTAGAGGCACCCTGATGAGCCAATGGTCCATTCTGCTGTCTAGTAGTACATCTGATTCTGGCTTGATTCTCCGATTTGCCTACTCCTGTAAACTTAGAATCTTCAGATTGTTGCCCTGTAAATTCTGTCTAGTTTTTTTTTTTTGTTTTGTTGGTCATGGGGCTTGAACTCAGCGTCTGGGTGCTGTCCCTGAGCTCTTTTGCTCAAGGCTAGTACTCCACCACTTTGAGCCAGTGCCGCTTCCAGTTTCTGAGTGGTTAATTGGACATATGAGTCTCAGGGGGACTTTTCTGCCTGGGTTAGCTTTGAACTGCAATCCTCAGATTTCAGCATCCTGAGTAGCTAGGATTACAGGCGTGAGCCACTGGCACCTGCTTCTGTCTAGTTTTGTTTTGTTTTTTGGCCAGTCCTGGGGCTTGGACTCAGGACCTGAGCACTGTCCCTGGCTTCTTTTTGCTCCAGGCTAGCACTCTACCACATGAACCACAGCGCCACTTCTGGCTGTTTTCTATATATGTGGTGCCGGGGAATCGAACCCAGGGCTTCGTTTATACAAGGCGAGCACTCTACCATTAGGCCACGTTCCCAGCGCCCTGTCTAGTTTTTTTTATTAGCTATAGTTGTTGGATTGTGCTTACTGCATCTTACCAGGAAGAGGAGTCTCAACTTCTTGTGCTTAATCAGCTTTTTCCTTCCTTGGCTGGTGCTCTACCCCTTCATCCATGCCTCCAGCCTGGAATTGTGCTGGCTATTTTGGAGATAGAATTTCGTGGATTTTTCTGCCCAGGCTGGCTTTGACCTGTGATTCTCCTGAGTAGCTAGGATTATAGGTATGAGCCACTGGAACCTGGTTCAACTTCATTTTCCAACATTTTTTTTTTTTTTTGCCAGTCCTGGGGCTTGGACTCAGGACCTGAGCACTGTCCCTGGATTCTTTTTGCTCAAGGCTAGCACTCTACCACTTGAGCCACAGCACCACTTCTGGCCGTTTTCTGTATATGTGGTGCTGGGGAATTGAACCCAGGGCCTCATGTATACGAGACGAGCACTCTTTGACACTAGGCCATATCTCCAGCCTTTCCAACAGTTTTATCAAGAGAAAATTTATATACTAGAAGCTTCATATATCACAATCTGACAAATTTTGACATATATATGCAACTATGAAACTATTCCCATAATTGAAAGAATGTATACATCAATAACCCCCAAATATCATTGTATCCCTTTATAATGTTCCCATCCACAATTTAAATCTACTTTCTTTTTATCAGTGTGGGTCTATTTTCTTTTTCTAGATGTTTGTAGTGATGGAATATGTGCTGTTTTGTGTCTGACTTCATTTGGAGCATTACCATTTTGTGACCTATGCATGCTGGCCTGTGTTTTGAACAACGGGTTCCTTTTTATTGTTGAACAGTATTCTGTGTACTCAAATCTGTTCATAAGCTCATCTATTGATCCATTTTGGATTGTCTCAAGTGTAGGATATTACTGTGCCTATTAATATACATTCTTTACATGGATTTATACTTTGTCTCTAGGGAAAACAGAGTCAAATAGCTGAGTCAGTGGCAGGGATATAGTTCACTTCTTAAGTGCTGGTTCTACCATTTGACATTGCTAACATCAGTGGACAAGTTTCTTTTTCTTAGCATGCCCATCAGTTCTTTCTTGAGTTGGTCTTTTAGTTTAGCTATTCTGGTTTTAACATCACTGCTGCAATGGCCGATGACAGTAAGCATCTTTCCACGTGTTTGTCATCCATTTTTATTTGTGAAGCATCAATTCTTCTGCAAGCATAAGGGGATTATTTTGAGAATTCTTTATGTATTCTATACACAAGTCCTTTATCAGATATGTACTTCCCAGTATTTTTTCCCCAGACTGTGGTGTGTCCATTCATTCTTTTGACATCACCCTTTAATTTTTTATTTTAATTTTTTGGCAGTATTGGGGTGTGAACTGAGGACCTTGCTAGTTATGCATCCTACCATCTAAATCATGCCCCCAGCCCTTTTTATGTTTAAGGTTTTTAAAAACAGCATCTTGCATTTACATGTAGGCCAGCCTGGACCACTCTCTTCCTGTTTACATTTCCTGCGTAGCTGGGATGACAGGCACATGCCACTACACCCGCCTTCATTGGTTAAAATGGGGTCTCATAGACATTTTCTGCTCCGTCTTGAACCACCACCCTCCTGATCTCTGTCTTCTTAGTGTAAGATTCGCTGGAAAGGAAACCTGCCACATGGTTCAGGCAGAAAGGAGTTTATTGGGAGAGCAAACTGCCAGCCCGCATGCACAAGACGGAGGCGTGGGGAGACAGAGGAAGGAGGAAAAGAGAGAAAGGGAGCGAGAGAGAGTAAGAGAGAAAAGGAAAGCAATACAAGGAAAGAGAGCAGGAGAGAGTAAGAGAAAAAGAAAGAGAGAAGGAGAGCAGGGACTCACGTTGAGCAGGATTAGATAGGGAATGGTGAGAGATATGGCCAGGTGGATTGGATGTGATCTCACAGAAGGAGGTAACTGCCTCTATTTGTGCCATTTACCTAGGTAATGCAGGTACTGAGAGAAGACTTAAACCAGTGGGGGCATCTGCATGGAGCCCTTCTGGGGGTGGACCTTACACTTAGTAGCTCATACTATAGTTGTGACCCATTGTTTTAATAGCTTCGATTTTTTTGCTTGAGACAGAGTCTTTCTATGTAATCTAGATTGCCCTCATAGTCATAATCCTCCTGTCTCTACCTCCCAAGTATCTAGGATTACAGACATGTGCCACCAGGGGTGGCTTGTATACATTTCTAATAACACTATTGGTTTTTTAAAAAAAATGGTTGTTCTGGATCTTTTTCAATGCATATCAACTTTATAATTAACAAATGGTTAATTTCTGTAAAAAAAAAATAGTCTGCTGAGATCTTTTGTTGAGATTACATTGGTTCTAGAATCCAATTTAGAAAGACTTAACATCTTAATATTTAGTCTTCCAGCCTGCAGAAAAGGTAAATCTCATGATCCACTTAGGCCTTCTTTAATTTCACAAGATCTTTATAATTTCTAGAACATAGGTCTTCATGTTTGTTCTGTCAGATTTATCTCTTTCACATTTCATTATTATACTATTATACATTCTCTTATTGTTTTGATTCTCAGTTGTTCATTATTCATATGTAGAAATATATTAATTTTGCATTTTGGAACCTTGATAAGCCCATGTTCATTTAGTTCAAAAGACTTCTTAGGGGGCTGGGAATATGGCCTAGTGGCAAGAGAGCTTGCCTCATATACATGAAGCTGGATTCGATTCCCAGCACCACATATACAGAAAACGGCCAGAAGGGGCGCTGTGGCTCAAGTGGCAGAGTGCTAGCCTTGAGCAAAAAGAAGCCAGGGACAGTGCTCAGGCCCTGAGTCCAAGGCCCAGGACTGGCAAAAAAAATTTTTTTTAAAGACTTCTTAGTAATTTTTTTTTGCCAGTCCTGGGCTTGAACTCAGGACCTAGGCACTGTCCCTAAGCCTCTTTGTGCTCAGGGATAGTGCTCTATCACTTGAGCCACAGCACCACTTTCTGCTTTTTCTGAGTAGTTCATTGGAGATCAGAGTTTCATGGACTTTTCTGCCCGGGCTGGCTTTGAACTGTGATCCTCAGATCTCAGCCTCCTGAGTAGCTAGGATGACACATCTGGGACACCAGCATTCAGCTCTTAATAGCTTTTTAAAATGTTTCATTCGACATGTACATGATTTAGAAATTTGTCAGTTTCTAAATGTGTTTCGGTTATTGCTTTCTTCTCCTATCCTTTTTTATTTTGTGAAGATGTTGGGGCTTGAACTCAGGACCTTAAGCTCTCACTTGGCTTTTTCATTCATGGCTGTCACTCTACCACTTGAACTGCACTTGAAGACTGGCTTTCTGCTGGTTAACTGGAGATGAGTCTCAAAGATTTATGTGCCTTTACTGGCTCTGAGCCAAGATTCTTATATCTCAGCCTCCAGAGTAGCTAGAATTAAATACATACGCCACCAGTTCCTGACTATTTCTTTTTCTTTTGAAATAGGAGTCTTGTTAGGCTGGCCTTGGACTCTCTTGCCCTCAGCCTCCTGAATGCTGGAATTACAGAAAGTATCATCATACCTGACTTTGATTTCTAGTTTAATCCTTTTAAATATATTTCCAAACTTATATAAATGGTCTATTCTTGGCATTTCATATGCATTTGAAATTTTGAATTCACCTACAATTCTGGCTATTCTACTCTCCTGCATTGGAATGGATCATCAGTCACGGTTGGCTTTGTCAGGACCTCAGCCTGGTGCCTCCCAAATTCTCCCTGTCATGATGATTACATATGTGGTGTCACTATTTTCTCTACTTTCGTTTACTTCTCTGGAATTTGAATTCCTGGAGAAGATGAGCCTTTTTGGCCTGCTTCTCTGTATACTTGGCATGTATAGGCGCACGTTGAATGGAAAACCACATGTATGATTTGCCCGTGTCTCAGAGTCTGCTGGTCTGGGGTCATCACCAAGGTTACAGAGTGTTGGCAATGTGGCCACATCTCTTCCCCATGCTGGCCTACTGCACTGCCCCCAAGGGAGGAGCTGACCACGAAGTCTGTACTTGGTCTCAAATCTCCTCTTCATCTGACTCAGATTCTTAGGGTTCATGCCTGTCAGTCCTTTTTTGTATACTCCGGTAGAACTGACATATTTTCACAAAGACTTTCTGATGGGGAGGTGCCAAGGACCTTTGCCCTCCTTGCACTTGCCAGGAGCCACATTCTTCCATCCAATACCTCCTTATCACACAGGGCTCTAGCTGTCCCTTCTAATGTTTCTCTATCAGTGGGGCCAGTTTTTGTCAGTGTCCTCATTTTACTGCTCTGCCATTATGCTACTGGCTCAAGATGGATCAATGTTATGAAATTCAAAATATCTAACCTTTCATGTTGTATTTTTATTCCTTCTTGGTTGTCCTGAGTTCTCAAGTTTTCTTCTAGGTCAATGTTCAATTTCTTTTCAGAAGTTATCCACGTACTAATTGGAAATGTTAAAATTCAAGCATTAGAAGGAGGAAGTAACAAATAGTACAAGAAATGTACCCATGGTCTAACGTATGAAACGGTAAAAAATAAAAAAATTTAAAAAGTAGATACCAATACAAAAAAATCCAAGCATTATTCAGCTGGCTTTTTGTTTTGGTTCCTTTGTTTGTGAGTTCTTTTTCCTTTCAGTTTTCTTTGCTTTTCTAACTTTATGTCCTATGTCTCATTAGCATGTTTGTACTTCCTTTTTAGCATTAGTCTGGGTCAAAGCCAAATTAACATTTTGTGTTATTATAATATAGTAATGATTTAGTGTGATTTATGATTCCTTGAGCCCTCATGCATTCTTTGGCCTTCAAGCCTCTGTTCTAGTTACATCTGCTGCTTTTTCTGTAGTCTAAATCCCGGAATGCATCCCTGTTATCTTTTCCCTGGTCTGCTCAGGTCAGCATCCTTTTCTATCCCAGATGTAGTGTTGATCATCCTATGCATATTTCCTTAAATAGTAGGCAGGACATTTAATCTTGTTTGCTATTTTAAACTTTACATCAATAGTATATTATAATTATATTCATATGATATGCTACATTCTTTCAGCATTGTTTTTGAGATTTATTGGTACTGACAGAGCAACTCTAGTTGACGTCTTATCAGCAGATATATCATTGTATATTGTATATGTAGCATTGTATAATGCTATTTCCATTTTTAGCTATTAAAAACAATGTTGTGGGGAAACTTTCTGCTGTAATGCATGTTCTTGATTATGTGTAAGGGTTTTCCTCGTGCTACCAGCACTACCTGATTATTGGGAATGCTGACATTTAACTCCATGGACGTTGTGCACACATTAAACAGGTGCCCTGGCTCACTCTTGCTGGTGGTGGGAGTCAGGCCTCACTACTGTGTAGAGCACATAGCACTTGTATTTCTCGACTCTTTTATTTTTATTTTTGTCAATTGTGGGGCTTGAACCCAGACACTGTCCTTGAGCTCTTTAACTCCAGGCTAGATCTCTACCAGTTGAGCCACAGCTCCATTTCCAGTTTTCGGGTGGCTAATTGGAGATAAAAGTCTCATAGATTTTTCCTACCTAGGCAGGCATTGAATCCCGATTCTCAGATCTCAGCCTCCTGAGTAGGTAGGATTATAAGCATGAGCCAGCAGTACCCAGCATTAGACTCTTTAATTTTAATAATTTTAACATTTTTCTGTCAAGTGTGGATTTGCATCTTATTATGGCTTAATTTCATTATTTAAACTGCTAATGAGGCCAAATATATTTTCATGTTTATTAACTATGTTTGGTTTTTAATTGACTTGCCTGTTTACTCCTTTGCCTATTTTTCATTTAATGGTTTTCCTTTGCTTATTAATTGTTAAAAAGATCTCTATTGTGAATAGTAATCTTTTGTTCATTTGTATAAATATATTTCCCTAATCTATGGTTTGTTTCATGCGGTAGTCTGTCTTTATAGATGGTCTTTGTTTCAATGTCATGAAATTTATAGTCTTTGTGGTTTCTGCTTCCTTTTTTTTTTTTTTGCCAATCTTGGGGCTTGAACTCAGGGCCTGAGCACTGTCCCTGCTCAAGGCTAGCACTCTACCACTTGAGCCACAGCACCACTTCTGGCCTTTTCTACATATGTGGTGCTGAGGAATGGAACGCAGGGCTTCATGCATGCTAGGCGAGCACTCTTGCCACTAGGCCATATCCCCAGCCCATAATTTTGTGTTTTTAAAGGTGATCCACTCTGTCTACGTTGTAAAAGTCATGTGTGTGTAGTTGTGCTAGGCGTTCACCTGATCCCTTTGCTATTTATAGCTGTATAGTGGTATTTCCTATTCTGTTCTCTCTTTTCATCTGTCTAGTGAGAGTTTATTCTTCTCCAATAACCAGCCATCTGTTTTATTGACTTTCTCTCTTATTTTTCTGTTTCCCACTTATGGGTTTCTGTTTTCTATTGCTTAAGTCTTCTTTTCTCCAGTACACATTGTTAAACTGTATGCAATGAACTTCTCACCTAGGACTGCTCTGGCTGTATCCTGTGGAGTTCTAGATATTTTGAAATTTTGCAAAGCTAAAAATTTGCAATTTTGAAAACTTATACCAGACAGAGTTCAACAGGAGAGGAAATGTTCGCTAATGACGGACGCGATAGGGGAGAGAGACTGAGCTCAGGACACGTGCGGGAGGGGCGTCGGGGGAGGCGGAGCGCGTGGGCAGAGCGAGGGCTCAGTGCGTGGGTAGGTACTCGGAGGTGGGCCGGTTCTCACCGAGCTTGAGCTGGCTGACCTCAGCCAGCCTTGGCTATGGTGTTAACTAGACATGGTGTTCATCTAGAAGTTTGCAGCCTGGCAAGGCTGCTCCTTTCCTGATCTTTTAGTCAATGAGAGCCGACTTTTTCTGTCACTGGCCTTTGGCTTCTCCAGCACCCTAGTGTAGGATATATTGGGACAGAGACAGCGTGGACCTCGCTCGGTTCTGTGTAATTCTGGGGGTCTCACAGTCCCTGTTTAGCCCATTTCCTTCTCATATGTTTGCTGTACACATAGTACCCAGCATGTTAGTTTTGGGGGTAAATAGGGAAACTAAAAGCAGAAATTACCTTTAATTGAACAAAACATTTGGTAGCACGAGTATGGTTTTGAAATACTGTCTTTGTGTATTTCATTCGCATACTTCTTTTTTTTTTTTTTTTGGCCAGTCCTGGGCCTTGGACTCAGGGCCTGAGCACTGTCCCTGGCTTCTTCCCGCTCAAGGCTAGCACTCTGCCACTTGAGCCACAGCGCCGCTTCTGGCCGTTTTCTGTATATGTGGTGCTGGGGAATCGAACCTAGGGCCTCGGGTATACCGAGGCAGGCACTCTTGCCACTAGGCTATATCCCCAGCCCTCATTCGCATACTTCTTGCTGCGGATAAACTCCCAGCCCACTGTTTCCTCAGAGAGAGTGGGTGCTGCTGACAATAAAGGAGTCCTCTGGCTTCCAACTAGCATTTAAGCAACAAGAAAGGCATCAGGCACTAGCAGTCTTCTGCTCTGCATTTTCCGGCGCTGAGTTCCAGGTGCAGGCCCTTGCATGCGTGCGCAAGTCTATTGTAGCCAGGGCTCACTGAGTGAGGAGGACTCAGCCCTGCCCATGGACAGCCCCACTGCTGCTGGGGGAGGTGGGGCTGGTTCATCGGGCCTCCGTGAGGTGCTGGAGTGGGACTTGGGGGGCACTGTGAAGTGCTTCTGGCTCCAGCCCCTTTGCTTAGAACCAGGGTGGGGTGGACAGCCAGAGGAGGGCACACACCCTACAATCCATGCAGAATGTGGTTGGGGCGTGGGGCTCTGCTTCTCCTTAAGAGGCCTGGGCGAGACAGGGTTCCCAGGATTGCCAAGTCAAGTTGTACTGTGTGTGGACAGTGGGGCCGGAAGTCACTCTCTCCTGCTCTGCAGTCCTGTGGGCCCTCTGATGTGTAAATGAAGTCCCCAACCCCCTGTGCATGGGACCCTGGAGGTTGAGCTGTAACAGGGACAATCCAATCAAGGCCAGGTCAAGAGGGAAAGGATGGCTGAGCTTCAGAACACAGCAGTCCTCAGGGCCAAGATCAAAGCCAGGCTGTGGGAACAGAGGCCTCAGAGTACCAGCGGTGGAGAGATCACAGAGGGTAGTGCTTTACTGTAGTTCTTTAAAAGGGTTCTTTTAAAGTGTCACAGAAGCAGGCGAGACCGGGAGCACAGGGAGAAGGCAGCAAAGCTAGAAAAGGCAGGGCAGCCCCGCTGGGGACAGAGGGGAGCCATGGGGCTCCCCCACCACCCTAGACACTATCTTGGGAAGAAGGAAGCCCAGCGGAGGGAAAAATGACCAGAGAGGGAGAACACTCATGCCACACCGGCTGAATGCTTTTCCTAAAAGGCCTGAACAGGGAGTCAGATTCCCACTAATCTATGCCTTCATTCGGCAACTTTCCATTGAACGTGTAGAAACCCAAACGCAGATTGATTCGATCAAGGCTATCTTCAGCTGTCTTGATTTAGAAATCTTAGGTTTGATCTGGTGACGCAAGCTATGGAACAGGCCCCGTTCTCCCTTTCCTGAGCTCTCTCGTCATCCTGAGTTGCTTTCCAGCGGACCTTGGAGGTGTTTCACTCAGTTCGCCTCCAGTGGAGATGAGCAGCAGCTCTCCGTGTGCTTCCGCGAGAGCAAGAAGGAGCGACTTTTCTAGATGCTCTCAGCAAGCATCTCCACGCGTCTCTGTTGCCTTGGAATGGGATCCGCTGGCTGGCTTAATGGTGGTGGTAGGATCTTAATCTGCAGGCCATTTTCTAAAGCCAAAAGGAAAATAAACCCAAACAGTTAGGAGTGTCCCTAAGTAGTGTTATGCCTAGATTTCTGGTCCCCAAAGACCCACCAAGGAGCCGATACCAATGCAAATGCACGAGAGTCTTTATTGCAAGCTCAAGCCTGGACTCCCAACCATCACCAACACAGCAGATCTGGATTGAGAGTCCCGACCCTCAGATAGGCAGGGTTTTTATTGTGATTACAACAGGGGCAGGGTATTTCCAACTTGGCAGATACTTGATTGGATGGCATTTAGCAAGCAAGTCTTTTTTTATATCTTTTTTTTGTAATTTATTTATTAATTAAACACAAATTTTTTGACAATGTGTTGTGGGAAAAGGGTACAGTTACATAGTAGGGCAGTGTGTACATTTCTTGTGATATCTTACACCCTGTTTTTCTTTCCCTTCCCTAGGTCAGGTAGACATATATACAATACCAATGTACCAAGAACATATATAGTAGCCACGTGGCCTACGCCAAAGAAAATTCACCTAGGGCTTTAAATGTAATGTCGACATTAGACAATATGTCGACAGTAGTCTTATATGAACGTACATACATAGTTTTTGAGCTATTGTATTCCACTGAGAGGTCAATTTTTGACCTTTATATGTTGAGTAGTTGTTTGGTTTTAGTTACATACTGTTGGGTCGCTCCCCCAATCCTGTGGGAAATACCATTTGACAAGCAGTTTTTGGTTTCACAGACCTGGTCTCTACTGTCTCTCCGTCACCCCTTCTTAACAGTCATATATCAGGGAGATCATGCCCCTTTGTTTTCTGTGTTCTAGGCTTGTCTTGCTCAACATTATTTGTTCAAGTTCTGACCATTTCCCTGCGAATAACAATATTTCACCATTCCTAATCGCTATGTAGTATCCCATTGTGTATAGGTACCATATTTTTTGGATCCATTCATCTGTGGAGGGGCATCTGGGTTGTTTCCATATTTTGGCTATTGTGAATTGTGCAGCAATAAACATAGAAGTACAAATGTCTTTTTGATATCTTGGGGTTTGCTGTTCAGGATAGATGCCTAGGAGTGGTATGGCTGGGTCTTAGGGTAGGTCTATATTGAGCTTTTTGAGAAACCTCCATACTGTTCTCCAAAGTGGTTGTACTAATTTGCACTCCCACCAACAATGGAGAAGGGTTCCTCTTTCCCTGCACCCCCTCCAGCATTTGTTGTTGCCTGAGTTCAGAGTATAGGCCATTCTAACTGGAGTGAGGTGGTATCTCAGGGTTGTTTTTATTTGCATTTCCTTTACTACCAGGGATGTTGAACATTTCCTCATGTGTTTCTTTGCCATTTTTATATCTTCTCTTGTGAAGTCTCTCTTTAGCTCTTTTGCCCATTTCCTAATAGGTTTATTGGGCTTGGAGGGGCTTAGTTTTTTGAGTTCTCTGTAGATGACAGATATCAGGCCTTTGTCTGTTGCTGTGCTGGTAAAGATCCTTTCCCATATGGTTGGCTGTCTTTCTAGTTTGGTGGCTATGTCCTTAGCTGTGCAGAAACTTTTTAATTTGTAGTAGTCCCATTTGTTGAGTCTTTCCCCTATTTGTTGTGCCCCTGGGACTCTATTCAGGAAGTTCCTTCCTGTGCCTATAAGTTCTAGTGTCTTTCCTACTCTGTCCTTCAGTAGTTTCAAGGATTCAGGTCTGATGTTGAGGTCCTTGATCCATTTTGAGTTGATCTTGGTGCATGGTGATAGGCTTGGGTCTACTTTGAGTTTTCTGCATATGGCTGCTCAGTTCTCCCAGCACCAGTAGTTGAAGAAGCTATGTTTATTCCATTGTATGTCTTTAGCTCCTTTGTCGAATATCAGCTGACTGTAAGAGTGCAGTTTTATTTCTGTATATTCAATTCTAATGCATTGGTCTTCCGGTCTGTTTTTATACCAATACCAGGCTGTTTTTGTTATGATGGCCCTATAGTAGAGCTTGAAGTCTGGTATTGTGATACCTCCTGCACTGCTTTTTTTGCCTAGAATTAGCAAGCAAGTCTTGTCCCATTTCTATTGGCTATCTACCCTTTCAGTTATCTATTTTGGCTTTGATATCGGGAACTGGCCTTGATATCAGGAATTGACAAGTGGTCACGTAGCACTGATGCAGGGGGTTAATGCATGGGGTAGAGCAAGTCACAAATGGGTTAAGCAAGTCGTTTACAGAATCAGAATACTGCGGTCAGCCTGACCTAGTACCAACTTTATTTTAACAATTGCAACCATGTTTTCCCATTACCACTGAGCAAGCTTGAGTGGGCTAAAACAATCCAGTACTCAGTCATAAGTAAACCAACCCAACAGTTACCATGGCATTTCTACTACTATTATGGTTATTTCTATAGTCTATGACTATGATCATTTTTTACTGTCCATTACCATGGTTGCTACCCAGGTACAGAGGGGAACAAGTGCTCCCTATATTTTTAAATGTCAAACTACAAGAAACTAGTCTCATGGGTGGGAGTCCAGTCCTCTAGCATGGAGTCATCACCAGGGTTTAGAAGCTGTTATAATTTTAACACTAAAACTTATATTTAGTTACTCCAGTTTTCAGGTCAGCCCTTACAGTAGCAAGGGATTTTTGTTTGTTTGATGCCTGCCATCAGCTGAAATGACTTACAACTTTTAGGCTTTTTATCTCACCCACATACTTAAGGGCCATGCTGGCTAGGCAAACATTCTGCTGCTTGAGCCTTGCTTCTAGTCCAGAAGATAAGCTTCACTTAACCAGCATCTCTTTGAATGTGGTACGGGGCCACATGTTTGCTCTAGCAAGTGTTCTGCCATTTGAACCATACTTCTAGCCCCTTTTGTTTAAGTTTATTTTTCAGGTAAGGTCTCACGATTTTTCTTGGAGCTGGGTGGCCTTGACCTGTGGTCCTCCTACCTCCACTTCCCAAATAGGTGGGATTACACCACCCGTGACTCAAAGTAGTACCTTCTTTGCTGGGTTATTAGGTAAATGTCTTTGTCGTTCCATACTCGTGGGTCGCTCTTGTATGCTAGGGATTCGACAGATGCTAAGGACTCTGCCCTGCCCTCAGGCCCCTGCCCCTGCTGGGGTGAGTGCGGCTGAGTGGGGCAGAAAGGAACCTGCACTGCCACATTGCTTCAGAGCAAAGGACACCCAGTGGGCCTGTGGCCCGCGAGCCCATGCTGCTGTGCTGTGGCCCTGCCACACCCTTCCAGAGGCCACCGGAGCGCTGCAGATGGGGGACAGGGGCCTGCCCTGGCGACTTCCGCACCTTCCCCCTTGCGAGGCCGGCGCCTGCACCTGGAGCTCTGCCTGACACAGCACCCAGGTAGAAAGACAGCAGGGACAGCTCAGGGAGGCAGCGTCGTGTCACTCAGCTACTGACTGACGCTTGACCTAGCGCACCACATGGGGTCAAAACATCACATCAATACCTCACACTTTGCTCAGTGTGAATTTCTGTTTCTTCATTTTACTATGAAGGTGATGGACAGAGGGTTCGCTTTCTTTCTTTTTTTTTTTTTTTTTTTACACACAAACCTTCACTCTGAAAACAGCTGCTGGGCTGGCCACCGCCCTCTGCCAACGCTTCCCTGAGGGAGCCCGGCCGTGTTTCCCGTGTTCCACACAGTGGAGACCCGGCTGGCCTGACGGCAGGAATGGGTGTCAGCCATAGAAGGCTTGCATAGGCGTGGTGAAGATACTGCAAAGGATGGGTACAGGGCCCAAAGCAAGGCTCAGATGGTAGAATCCCTGCCTAGCAGGTGAGGCCCTGAGTTCAAATCCTAGTACCACAAGAAGGAAAAAGGATGTTTACAAAAGCAATACACATGATTCTGCGGATGTTTCCTGTGTCCTTTGCTGGAAATTTGCTATTTTCCCAGCTTTTTACCACTCGGGGACCTTTCAGAGGTACTCACCCCCTTTCTCAGAGCATCCATAGACACGTCCTGTGGAACCCTGAGGTGTAGGATTTACAGGTGTGACATACATCGTGACCAAGGCTCGTGCGTTGCTGCCCCTCCCCAGACTGCACCTCACGGCACTGTATGTGTCATGGTGTGTAATGAGAAAGCCATAAGCAAAAATGAAGTGTTGACTCAAAAGTGGCTCTGTGTGTGTGTGCTTGTGCTCGCGTGTGCATTCAGCCTTTGAGCCCTGAGGTCACGCATTCCTGAAGCCCTCACCATGCTGGGCCCAGCAGGAAGGGGAGGCAGAGCCCCAGCTCTGCCTGCGGGGCTGGGCTCTATGTTCCCATGGAGAGGGGGAGGAGCTCCAGAGCAAGATGACAGATGTCCAGGACCACCTGAGGGGGGAGGGTGCTGCTGCGGAGGCTTCCAGAGACATGGAAGCCGGGTAACAGTACCTGAGCGCCATGTGTCAGTGTTGATTAGCCATCGTGAACGAAGCAAGGCACTGCAAGGTGCGAGCGGGGGAAGCTGCTGGAGCCTACGGGGCCTCTATTGTCCACACAACTTTTCTTGCACTATTCCAAAACACGAGTTATTTTTGTTTAAAGAACACTTAGAACAATAGGCAATTCCATGAATGTTTCTTTCTGGTGCTCCTCACCAAAAAAAAAAATCTGGTCCTATTTTTAATAGCTGACTTACTTAGCTTTAATAGCTCTGGTCTGTAGACATATTTGGGACACTTCCTGAAAGCAAATCTGATTGAAAGTATTTTTCTTCAGCGATTTTGTGTTCCTCTCGTCTTGACTCTGAGTACATGGCATTTATCTGGCTTATGTGGGCAAGGCCAGCACTGCTGTTGGTTTCTCTCCCTTCAGCTGGAAAGAGGCTCATTTCTGGCTGGAGTGTCCTCTGTAGTGATGCCAACTCTGACGCTGCCCTGCAAGTGGCCACAGTCAGAATGGCCATCACAGGAGCACAGAAGAGAGGCCGCACCTGGCCGTGGGGCTGATGTCTATAGCAAAAGTCTTTAGGAAAGAAAAAAAAATCTCTTCTCAGGATGACATTCTATGTGGCCACAGGAAAAGACCTGTGTTTTAACTTTTCTTAAGATAGTCAAAGGCTGGGAATATGGCCTCATGGTAGAGCGCTTGCCTCGTGTACATGAAGCCCTGGGTTCAATTTCCCAGCACCACATATATAGAAAATGGCCAGAAGTGGTGCTGTGGCTCAAGTGGCAGAGTGCTAGCCTTGAGCAAAAAGAAGCCAGGGACAGTGCTCAGGCCCTGAGTTCAAGCCCCGGGACTGGAAAAAAAAAAAAAAAAAGAAAAGATAGTCAAAGTACACAATGAAGTACGGTGCATAAATTAGATGCTTGGTGAGGTATTTTATATGGTAAAAACATAAAAATTGAATTCTTGAAAATCATAACTTCATAACTTATCTAAAAGCAACAAAACTAAATGTAACGTTACTATTTTCTCAGGACAAATAGGAAACATATCCTTTTATCTTTTTTTAAAATATATATACCAGTCCTGGGGCTTGAACTCAGGACCTGAGCACTGTCCCTGAGATTCTTTTGCTCAAGGCTAGGACTCTACCACTTGAGCCACAGCACCGCTTCCAGTATTTTCTGTTTATGTGGTACTGAGGAATCAAACCCAGGGCTTTCATGCACGCTAGGCAAGCATTCTACCACTAAGACACATTCTCAGCCTCCTTTTATCTTTAACATAACAGCTATTATTAAAACTAAGTGCTGTAGGAAAGATTTTAGGAACTATGCCATTTATTGGCTGACTTCAGCCATGCATTGCTTACCAAGAGCTGCAGTCTGGCTTGATGTCAGATGGGCATGGTAGTGGATAGGAGCATACAATGTAAGATACAGAAAGTACTCAGGAAATCTTGTACATTCTGCTCATTAGTTGAAATATTTTAGCATGAATGAATGTTGAATTTGGGGTTTTTTGCTCTGTTATGATGATGCTTTTGTCCTTTATTCTGCTATGACATATTGTATTATACAAAATAATAGGCTTCATTATGCCCTGTATGTATACAGTATACTTCAGTCTTATTCACCCCATCACTGTTGTCCCCACAAACAGTCACCTCTTACAGACATATCTTTCTGTTCGTTTGCGTGTTTAGATCTACATTCTTCATAAGAGAGTAAACATATATTTGTCTTTACTTAATATCACCTCCAGCTCTACCCATTCTTTTGTGATAGGCACCCAGGCTGGTTCCATACTTGGCGATTGTGAATAGGGCTTCAGTGAACATAGGTGTGCCGGTACTCCTATTGCATTTTGGCTTAGATTCTTTAGGAGTGGTAATTCTATTTTTGGCTTTTAGCAGAACCTCCATACTGATTTCCATAGTGGTTTCACTAGTGTACATTTCCAACAACAGTGTGTAAAGGTTCCTTCTCCACATGCCCACATCCTCCATCCTACATTGTTTTGTTTTTTTGATAATAGTTCTGACTGAAGTGAGAGGAAATCTCCTTGTGGTTTTCCTTTATGGCTAAGGATGTTGATCAGCTTTTCATGTATCATTTGCCATTTGTACCTCTTTTGAGAACTATCTGTTCAATTCATTTGCCCATTTACTGACTAGATTATTTGCTCTTTTAGTGTTTAATCTTTTGCATGTTTTACATAATCTGAATACTAATCCCTTGTCCAATGAATAGTGATTTTTCTGTTATTCGTGCATGTGTGTATGTGCACGCACACACTTGAACTTGAGGATTCATACTCTTGGTTATGGCTGACATTCTACCACTTGAGACACATCTCCAGTTCCATCTTTTTGCTGGTTAATAGGAGATGAGAGTCTCATGGACTTTTGGCTTTGAGCCACAATCCACAGATCTGAAGAACGTCCTTTAGTGTTTGTTTCTGAGCTGGACTACTGAGGACAGATTTGCTTCAATTTCCTTCATATGAGAATGTCTTTAGCTCCCTTTCCTTCCTGGCTGAAGAGAGCTCTGAGTTGGCAGCTCAGTGTTCTCTGCACGTGCAGGTTGCCACCCGCTCTTGGCCTGTGCTTGGCTCCTCTGTGTATAGCTCATTGCTGTTCTCTGCCACTCATACATTATTCCTCTCATCTTTGCCTTTGTGATATTTCTGGCCATGGTTTTCCTTGATCATGTTTAGGGTTACTTAGCTTCTTGAATTGGAAAAAATTAGGTCTATCACTACATTTAGAAAAAAATTTAGTCATTCTTTTTTGCGTATGTGTACCAATACCAGGGCTTGAACTCAGGGACTCATGTTCTTGCTCCGCTTTCTTGCTCATGGCTGGCACTCTACCACTTAAGCCATGGATCTAGTTTAGCATTTTTCTGGTTAATTAGAGATGGAGTCCTGATGACTTTTCTACCCAGGCTGACTTTAAACTGAGATTCTTCAGATCTGTCTTCTTAGTATCTAAGATTACAGGCATGAGCCACCAGCATTTGGCTAGTTGTTATTTTTTTTTTAATTTCTGTAAAAATTCACTTCTCTCCTTCAGGGGCTAAAACAACTTTTTTATGCCAGTACTGGGGCTTGAACTCAGGGCCTGGGCACTGTATCTCAGCTTTTTCCACTTAAAGCACTTGAGCCACAGTTCTGCTTCTGACTTTTTGGTGGTTAACTGGAGATGAGACTCACAGACTTATTTTCCCAGGCTAGATTTGAACCCTGAGCCTCAGATCTCAGCTTCCCAAGAACCAAGAATTACAAGCATGAGCCACTAGCACCCAGCCTAAAACAATTTAATTTGATATTGCACTTTAAATATCTCGTAAGTCCTGGGAACTCTGTTGTGTATTTATTTATTTTACTATTTTTATTCCCTCTTTACTTTAGGTCCTATTGATTCATTGTCAGTTTGCTGGCTTTCTTTTTCCTGTTATCTATTGTTGAGTTATTCTGTAACTATTCAGTAATTTTTTAATATTATATGATTCTGACCTAGAGAACAGCTGAGAGATGTTGACTTAATACCTCTAAGCTTCATTGTCCTCTCCTTTAAAAACTAGGCTGAGGGCTGGGGATATGGCCTAGTGGCAAGAGCGCTTGCCTCGAATACTTGAAGCCCTGGGTTCTATTCCCCAGCACCACATATACAGAAAATGGCCAGAAGGGGCACTGTGACTCAAGTGGCAGAGTGCTAGCCTTGAGCAAAAAGAAGCCAGGGACAGTGCTCAGGCCCTGAGTCCAAGGCCTAGGACTGGCAAAACAAAACAAAACAAACAAACAAAAAACTAGGCTGAAGCTGAGCTCTGTGGCTCACTCCTTAGCTACTCAGCAGGCTGAGATCTTGAGAATCATGATTCAAGGCCAGCCAAGACAGAAGAGTCCACAAGACTCCATCTTTAAAATAATCAGCGCAAAACAGGACTGGAGACATGGCTCAAATGGTAGAAAGCCAGCCAAGGAAGGAAACCTAGTGAACATGTGCACTGCATTCAAATTCTGGTACTGGCAAAAGGCAAGGGATGAAAATCCTTGCATTACACTCTTTCTGGCTTCTGGGGGACCTGAAGAGTGTCACCCGTAAGGCGGTCGTACTTCGGTGCTCAGCAACTGCACAATAGCAGGATTCATGAGATCTAGTCAGAGAGCACCAAGGATCCCAGCAGGAGACGCAGCAGGTGTCCCTGCCCCCTGTACCACCAAGGTCAGAAAGCTGACGTAGGTAGGGACAGGCTGTGGTCTATTCCTGGTTACCCCAAGTTGCAAAGTGCAAAGTACAGATACAGTAAATGTCCCAAGGGCTTGTGGGAGACGCTTTGACAGGAGGTACAGCCGCAGCCGCCACCAATCACAGTCAGCACAGGACAGGTACCAGGTGTCAGGAGCAGTGGAGAGGAGGGACAAGGGCCAGCGTGTTCTTAAACTACAATAATAAAATGTCATAGGAATGCACACTGAGTATGTTACACAGGAGCTTTAACTTAGCTGAGTCTATGACCCGGGCCGCCGTGGAGTTACTTTCTGAATGACCATAAAGGTCACATGGGCTACCAGTGCTTAGTGGCCTTTCAGTACAAATCAGTCGTACTATTGTTGCTGTGCTCAGGTGTGATACCGTGCATTACTCATTTTGTTCATGTTAAATACAATATTATGCATTTTCAATATCCTCAAAATGCCTAGACACACAGCAGACATTTCAACTAAAGCCATTTTCCTCTTACGATTAACAGAACATCCAAGGTATCTCCAAGCACCCAATTCAGATTACCAGACCTCGAAAAGTTCAAGGTAACACCTTCCTTTCTACCTTGTTAAAAATCAGGAGTAACGTGTTTCTATAATCTACAAGTGTTTCAAATTGCTTTTCTATAAAACTAACAACCTCACTCTCTTGACATTCTCTATGTTTACATGACTAGGATTTAAATATATATTGAAAAAAAAAAGTAGTTGAAGGATATGGCGCCTCCCTTTGAGCAGTTCCCAGGTTTAAATAGATGGTAATTACAGGGGGGAAGCAGCTCTCCTCCCACCATCTCCCCCACCAGCTTCTTGATAAAGAGAAAACAAACACACAGAGAAGAGAATAGCACTGGCTTTTATTAAAGCCTGGAACTTTCTGGAAATGTCTATGACAGGGTGCTCACGTTCTTCTCCAGTCTAGCATCTTGCTGGTTGTTTGGAGATGGAGTCCTGAGGACTGTTTTGAGCTAGTTTGTTGTACTACTGATGGTCACATTTATTTCTTAAGAAGAAAAGGCGAAAAGTATGGCAAACTGGTGCCGTCACTCACTCCCACTCCATTCTGTGCCAGGCCCTGGGCTGAGGACGCAGCCGCCCGCCCCGCGCTCACTGGGACGCTCAGATGGAAGGGAGAAGGGGGCCTCAGTCTCAGTGCTCCTACCACAGGGTGTTCACTGACAGTATCTATCTTTCACGGTCCTTTTTTTTTCCCCCAGTCCTGGGGCTTGAACTCAGGGCCTGAGCGCTGTCCCTGGCTTCTTTTTGCTCCAGGCTAGCACTCTGCCACTTGAGCCACAGCGCCACTTGGCTGTTTTCTATATATGTGGGGCTGGGGAATTGAACCCAGGGCTTCATGTATAGGAGGCAAGCATTCTTGCCACTAGGCCACATTCCCAGCCTCTATCTTTTACTTTCTTCATTAATATTCCAGACAGAATTGGGGTTTTATGAAGATTCTGGGGGCTGAATGAATGCTTTGTGCTTGCTAAGTACTGTTGCTTGACCCACACCGTCCAGCCCTTTTTGCTCCAGTTGTTCTTGGATAGGATCTCATTTTTTGCCTATGGCAGCCAAAACCAATAATATCCTCCTGTGTATCTGTCCTGCATAGCTAGGACAATAGGTGTACACTACCAGGCCAAGTGTTTCTCCGTTGAGATAGGGTCTTGAAAACTTTTTTTTAAACTAGGCTAATCTGGAACCTGCATCTTCCCAGTCTCAGCTGGATGACAGTAGCGTGCCACTGTGCCCAGCTTATTGATTGAGATGAGGTCACATGAGCATTTTGCCCCAGCTGGCTTTGAGCCACTATTCTCTGCCCACTAAGCAAGCTAGGATACTAGCTCGGGCCACCAGCACCTAGCCAGAACAGGAAAAATAGTAACAAGCACCTGCACTTCCTAGGGAGGTGCTTTCCCGCTTCAGCCACTACTCTGCCAGCCCTTTTTATCTTTCTTGTTTTTCTTTTTCCTTTCATTTTTGATCTGCATGCTATCCCTGAGCATTTTTTGTTCAAGGCTACTGCTCTACCACTCTAGCCAGCGCTTCACTGCCAGCTTTGGGGGGCTAGTTTATTGGAGATAAGAATCTCGCGGACTTTCTTGCCTGGGTGGGCTTTGAACCATGATCCTCAGATCTCAGCCTCCTGAGTAGCTGGGATTTCAGGTATGAGCCACCAGTGCCTCGCTCCTTTATTTTTAAACAGGATCTTGCATGTATGCCTAGGCCATGCTTCCCACTTAGCTCGAAGGACGAAAGTATGCCACCCAATCCAACCGTCGATTGAGATGGGGTCTCACATTTCTGCCTGGGCTGGCCTCAAACTGGGATCCTCTCAATCTTCACCCCACAAGCAGCTAGGATTACAGCAAGACCCATGGATGCCCAGCTCAGAACAGAAACTTTTTTTTTTTTTTTTTGGTCAGTCCTGGGCCTTGGACTCAGGGCCTGAGCACTGTCGCTGGCTTCCTTTTGCTCAAGGCTAGCACTCTGCCACTTGAGCCACAGCGCCACTTCTGGCCGTTTTCCTTATATGTGGTGCTAGGGAATTGAACCCAGGGCCTCATGTATACGAGGCAAGCTCTCTTGCCACTAGGCCATATCCCCAGCCCCGGAACAGAAACTTTTAATAACTGGAAATCTCATTAATGTTCAGAAGTAATATTATTTTAAATTATACTAATACAAGTAGCCACAAAATTAATATTAAAATAATTCAGTGTTAGGGACTAGCTCAGGGTTAGCTCACAGCCACACTTACCACGTGCTCTTGAATGACTGTCCAGGGGAAGAAGTGGAGACCCTCACCATCTCCCCACGGGCCCTGTTTGTCTCCTCTGAAGGCCGCACCTTCCTGGCAGCAGGTAGGTGTGAGCAAGGTGGCGCTGCATGCGCCACTGTCGCCCGCTTTGTTCATGGCTGAGCAGGTCCCACGCTCACAGACTGAATAATTCACACACTTACAGGGTCTGTTGTTTTTTTTAAGCCAGTAAAGGAAATATTGATATGGAACAGCGGTTTCTTATGATAATCAAATAATAGCAAGTCCTCGGCTCCCGGGCTCTCCCACCCTTGCAGGGCCCACTCCGCTGCCTCTTCTCTCTCCCTCCCTCTGCTCAAGCAAAGCAGTCACCTGGCTCCTCTCGCACCTCACACCCGGGCGCCCTCCCTCTTCCCAGCCGTCTGAGCCCCTTCGCCTCCGCTCAGGGTCGCTCTCATCAGTCAGCATCTCCCGGCACACGCAGAGAAGTGACAGCTACCTCCTGCACACACCACTCACTTCCAAACCAACGATGTTCCCTGGCCGCCTTTTCCATCTCATTCCTCACGTCTGATACTCCAAACAACGTATCCAGAGCCCCCTCCGTGGAGGGAGAGGCTCTGTCTACCTCGTTCACTCACACATCCCAGGCACTGAGCTGGCACGTAGACGCCTCTTCCTAAGATTGTGGTGTAGGGAATGAATGAATGAATGAATGAATGGGCAAACGAATGGACACTACCCACCCGGATGCTCTGATGGCCTCACTGGGGGCAGAGCTGGGTTTGTGATTTGCCCCCCTGGCCCTGAGGCAGAGGAGCCTGGCAGATGAAAGGGGGACGTGGACCTTGACCCCGAGAGAGGCAGTTTGGGGGGGGATGGGGAGGGGCTGACTGGGGAAGCAGGGAGGGCACTGTTGGTGGGTTGGGAATTAACACAGAGCTCTGTCTCGCAGACTTTTCGCAGATCGAATTGCGCATTCTTGCACATTTATCTGGGGATCCAGAACTTCTGAAGTTATTCCAGGAATCTAGAAGAGATGATGTATTTTCTACCCTGACGGCACAGTGGTAAGACAGCAAGCCACAGTATTATCAGATGTACAAGAACGCTAACACGATTTTAAAAGTCTGAAGTTATTCCAAGGCTATTTTTATGAAAGAGAAATTAAGTTTTTCTCTAGTGGTTAATCACGCTGAAAAACGTCGACAGGAGCCAAGAGCTTCCTAATTACAAAAGGATGGATGACTCTTCCCCACGAAGCGGGCATGTGACGGACATCTTGGAGAAACAGCCAGTGCACGTCACCCAGGAAGGAGAGGGAGCCCCGGCGCTGGGTGTGAGGGCTGCAGCCCCCGCAGAGGAGGGCAGGTGTCCTCCCCGCAGCCCCCCGCCCCCGCCCGCTTCAGGCCGGAGCGCCTGGCCTGTGGGTGGCAGGCCTTGCCGGGAGAGCTCCAGAGGCAGGCAGCCCCGATCCGGCTAGGCGGGGCAGCGCTACCGTCTGAGGCCTGGAGGTCTTGCTGGGGTTTTCCTTCTTCCTAGGGGGAGCTGTGCCACCTGCTTCCTCGGCCGGGGGAGAGGGCAGGGCTCACACTTCCCTCTGATGGGGGCGAGGTGCCTCCCGCCTCCCGAGCCCGCGGCAGAGTCTGCGATCCCCTTTTCCCAGCAGTCCTGCCGCCCCAGCCCTGGGGACACTTGCCAGGCTCTGCTCTGAAAAGGAGCACCAGACTGTGAGTGGCACCCGATGGGCGCTCGCCTGCTCAGCCATGTCCCTGCCTGCCGAGTCAGGATTTTGCCACAGGAGGACAGAGGCCACATGGGCCACAGTTGGAAGGAAGGTCCCTGTGCCTGCTGCCATTACTGTCCCCTTCAGGGAAGCCTGCGTTGGCTAGCTTCCCCTTACCCTGTGCCTCTCCCCTCAGGAGGCTCCCCTGTGACTCCCTTTCCCTGCCTCCCCCTCCACTTCCTGTCACCTGTTCCCTCAGGAGTCACTAGAGACATCACTTCAGGGAATGCTGTCCCTCACCTTGTGGCCCTACACTTGTTCCTCACATACTCACCTCTGTTGCTGTCCCTGCCTTCCGGAAGGCACATGAGGTCGCCAAAGGCAGGACAATATCCCATGTCCAGGCCAGCAACTGGCCACTCTCTGGCCCAGGCTGATCCTCCTTGGCTGGGGCCAGCACACCAGGGCCGCCTCATTCAACCTTCTCCCCTTAGGCTCAGGAAGCTCTTTCCCTAAACTAACTAAACTCAGCTAATTTTGTCCAAAAGTATGACCTCAGGGACCTTCTGTAGCACCCAAACTCACTATTCCAAGCCAGGCTACTCCCTGCCAGTGCACTCCACTACAGCCCAGCTCTGCTTCCCATCCAGTGCGCGCACACACGCACACACACACACACACACACACACACCACTGCAGCCCAGCTCTGCTCCCCATCCAGTGCACATACCCCACTGCAGCCCAGCTCTGCTCCCCATCCAGTGCACACACACACACACTCCACTACAGCCCAGCTCTGCTCCCCATCCAGTGAACACAAACACCACTGCAGCCCAGCTCTGCTCCCCATACAGTGCACGCACACACACACTCCACTACAGCCCAGCTCTGCTCCCCATCCAGTGAACACAAACACCACTGCAGCCCAGCTCTGCTCCCCATACAGTGCACACACACACACACTCCACTACAGCCCAGCTCTGCTCCCCATCCAGTACACACACACCACTGCAGCCCAGCTCTGCTCCCCATCCAGTACACACACACCACTGCAGCCCAGCTCTGCTCCCCATCCAGTACACACACACCACTGCAGCCCAGCTCTGCTCCCCATCCAGTGCACACACACCACTGCAGCCCAGCTCTGCTCGCCATCCAGTGCACACACACCACTGCAGCCCAGCTCTGCTCACCATCCAGTGCACACACACCACTGCAGCCCACCTCTGCTCCCCATCCAGTGCGCACACACACCACTGCAGCCCAGCTCTGCTCCCCATCCAGTGCACGCACACACACACCACTGCAGCCCAGCTCTGCTCCACATCCAGTGCACACACGCCACTGCAGCCCAGCTCTGGTCCCCATCCAGTGCACACACACACACACACTCCACTACAACCCAGCTCTGCTCCCCATCCAGTGCACACACACCACTGCAGCCCACCTCTGCTCACCATCCAGTGCACACACCCACACTACTGCAGCCCAGCTCTGCTCCCCATCCAGTGCACACACACACACCACTGCAGCCCAGCTCTGCTCCCCATCCAGTGCACACACCCACACTACTGCAGCCCAGCTCTGCTCCCCATCCAGTGCACACACACACACTACTGCAGCCCAGCTCTGCTCCCCATCCAGTGCACACACACACTCCACTACAGCCCAGCTCTGCTCCCCATCCAGTACACACACACACACCACTGCAACCCAGCTCTGCTCCCCATACAGTGCATGCACACACACACCACTGCAGCCCAGCTCTGCTCGCCATCCAGTGCACACACACCACTGCAGCCCAGCTCTGCTCGCCATCCAGTGCACACACACCACTGCAGCCCAGCTCTGCTCCACATCCAGTGCACGCACACACACACCACTGCAGCCCAGCTCTGCTCCACATCCAGTGCACGCACACACACACCACTGCAGCCCAGCTCTGCTCCACATCCAGTGCACACACGCCACTGCAGCCCAGCTCTGCTCAACATCCAGTGCACACACGCCACTGCAGCCCAGCTCTGCTCCCCATCCAGTGCACACACACACACACTCCACTACAACCCAGCTCTGCTCCCCATCCAGTGCACACACACCACTGCAGCCCACCTCTGCTCACCATCCAGTGCACACACCCACACTACTGCAGCCCAGCTCTGCTCCCCATCCAGTGCACACACACACACCACTGCAGCCCAGCTCTGCTCCCCATCCAGTGCACACACCCACACTACTGCAGCCCAGCTCTGCTCCACATCCAGTGCACACACACACACCACTGCAGCCCAGCTCTGCTCCCCATCCAGTGCACACACACACACACTCCACTACAACCCAGCTCTGCTCCCCATCCAGTGCACACACACCACTGCAGCCCAGCTCTGCTCCACATCCAGTGCACACACACCACTGCAGCCCAGCTCTGCTCCACATCCAGTGCACACACACACACCACTGCAACCCAGCTCTGCTCCCCATCCAGTGCACACACACACACACCACTGCAGCTCAGCTCTGCTCTCTGCTGAGCCTACCAAGCCTGGAGACTCACAAAGAAATTAGTGAGTACTGTGAAGTCCAGATTTTTCTGTGCCTTTGGCAAAAAAAACACCACCCAGAGACTTTTTATTTGAGTAATAGAATCCAGGAACTCGTGTGTGTGTGCGCACACGTGTGTATGTGTGTGTACGTGTGTGTGTGCTGGTAGGCTACTCTACCACTTTCACTCAAAGAACTCTACCACTTTAGCTACAGCTCCACTTCTGGCTTCTTTGCTGGTTCATTGGAGATAAGTCTCACAGACTTTCCTGCCTAGACTGGCTCTGAACTGCGATCCTCAGATCTCACCTCCTGAGTAGCTAGGATGACAGGAGTGAGCCACTGGGGCCCAGAGATACAGGAAGTATTTTATATAAAAGTAACAGGAGTGAAAATGTTGCCCTATAAGCTGGACCAGAGAGGGTAGCGGTGGACACTGTGTCTGGTGGGACAGCAGGGAAAGAGAAATGTTTAGCAAGCACAAGAAGATGAATTCTTCCTGCTGGGTGTGGTGATGCCACACAGTGAAGGACAGAATGGTCACAAGTCAGACACCAACCCAAAGTTGTACCAGCAGCCATCCGAATGGGCTGCCTCTTCCGCCCCATTCTCTGCCCTCCTCCTCAGCCCTGCCCCCGCCTCTGTGCAATGCTTCCCATTAACACGCGTGGCCTCTGTCCTGGCCAAGATCCTCTCGGACCCATCGCCCTGCCTCCGCTAACCCCACAGACATGTACTTGGTCCCTTTTCCCTTTTGCCACGCTCCACCATCTGCCCAACCTGCCCACAGCACCTTCCTGCCCTCGTGTGGTGTGGCGATGTCACCTGCCCCTCCCCTTTGCTGCTATGCTGAGCTTCAAGGCATAGATGGTGTTGTCCAGCCCTTTGCCACACATGTCAAGATCTAGGTGGTGAAGATCCACCAAGTCCTCTGGTCCCCTGCGCAGCCCCAGTGGCTCCCCACGTTAGCGCCAGTGCTCTCACGCTTCTCTCTGAGTGTCCAGCACGGCCACTTTCTCTCAGCTCAAGTGCTGAGGAGGGTCATGAAGTGGGGACAATTTAGTTCACTGGAAACCCTAGTCACCCTGCTTGAGTGGAGCTTTAACTGTGAACGGTGGCCCTTTGCAGGCTAGCAGTGTGCAGCACGGCATTCTGTCCACATCTGGTGGCGGCAGTTCTTTCCCCACCTGATCACCGGGGTGACTCTGCTCTCCAGTTAACTACCAAAAAGCCAAAAGTGGAACTTTGAATTCAGTGGTAGCGTGCCATCCTTGAGCAAAACCGCTCAGGACAGTGCCCTGGCCACGAGTGCAAGCCCCAGAACACATACACACACACATGCACGCACACACACACACACACACACACTTTAGTTTCATGCTGGTTGCTTTTAATTCTCCACCAGCAGTAGTAATCCAACAATTGTGACTTATACTATAATTAGTCACTGTGAAAATGAATTTTATGTTCCAAGCGCAGGACTAGAATATCACACAGTAAAGAAACAGATCAAATGTACGTAACAATATTCATTCCCTGTAGGAGACTTATTGTTTCAAACACAAAAAGCCGAAAGGCAAATGATCATTTTCAGAGTAATCTTTTTTTTTTTTTTTTTTGGGCCAGTCCTGGGCCTTGGACTCAGGGCCTGAGCACTGTCCCTGGCTTCTTCCCGCTCAAGGCTAGCACTCTGCCACTTGAGCCACAGCGCCGCTTCTGGCCGTTTTCTGTATATGTGGTGCTGGGGAATCGAACCTAGGGCCTCGTGTATCCGAGGCAGGCACTCTTGCCACTAGGCTATATCCCCAGCCCTCAGAGTAATCTTTGTAAAGCTGTTCAGGTCACGTAGTTATATGTGAGATGGCGTCTGGGAGAGATGGTGGAAATCACCTGTGGGGTCACAGTAGGTGGGCACCAGAGTCCAGAGGAGAGGCCACCTGCTGGCAGGCCTCAGAGCTGCGGCCTCGCCTCCTCCAGCTCCGGCAGGTGCAGACACAGTCATCCTGCACTGCAGGCCCAGGACAGACACCAGACTTCCTCACAGGGGGCTGGGAAGGTAGAGTGCTTGCCTTGCATGCATGAAGCCCTGGGTTAAATTCCTCAGTACCACATAAACAGAAAAAGCTGGAAGTGGCGCTGTGGCTCAAGTGGCAGAGTGCTAGCCTTGAGCAAAAAGAAGCCAGGGACAGTGCTCAGGCCCTGAGTCCAAGGCCCAGGACTGGCAAGGTGAGAAACAAAACAAAGCTGCCTCTAGTTGCAATTGCCATGATTATCTGTGTAGAAAATTTCAAGGACTAGACAAAGTGTAGGCAACTATTGTGGTTAATATCTGGAATTGACCCAAAGGCTTTTGGGTTGAAAATTTGTTCTCCAGAACAACAAAGTTTAGAAAGCGATTAGATCCTAGAGCTCTTGTCATCAGTCATAGGGATTAATCGACTAATGAGCTCATACTCCGATGGCCTATGGGAAGATGACAGCAACATAAAATGTAGAACCTAGTTGAAAGGCGTAGGTCTTTGGAGTCTCTGTCTAGTACCCAGCTTCCTCCTCCTCCGCTCCTTTGTCTTTTTTCCTCTCTGTCTCTGCTTAAGTTAATTACCTCAGGTGTTTTGTCACAGCATCTGAAAGCTTTTTAAACAGAAATGTGGAGGACAGTTCCAGTGGCTAGAGTAGCCTAGCCTATATATCACACTAACCACGTGTCTTGCAAAGTAAATATAAACAAAAGAGACTTTAAGAAACTGCATGTGATTTTTCTTGATCTCTTTTCTCTCTGTTGAAAAGGCTGGGGAAAAAATGTATAGAAGTGACTGTATAATCTTGCATACCAAATTGTGGCCCAATCGGTGGTGGAATATAGTAAGCACAAAAAACAAACTTATTCTTTCCACAGGCAATACTTCTGCTGTTGTAACAATTCTTTTTTTGGCCAGTCCTGGGGCTTGGACTCAGGGCCTGAGCACTGTCCCTGGCTTCTTTTTGCTCAAGGCTAGCACTCTGCCACTTGAGCTACAGCGCCACTTCTGGCCATTTTCTGTATATGTGGTGCTGAGGAATTGAACCCAGGGCTTCATGCATGCGAGGCAAACACTCTTGCCACTAGGCCACATTCCCAGCCCTGTTGTAATAATTCTTAAAGGTGACTTTGGGGCCAGGTGGCCAGCAGTGAGATGTCTGTTAGAAACCGGAAGGTGACATTTGATAAAACCGTGTCCTAATAACTTACAAGACAGATAATACTTCTAGTGAACTTGTGATATCAGGCAGATCTAAACAAACAAAGTACAAGAAAATGCTTTGATTACTACTGTCTGCTGTGGCAAACTCAGAAAAGTGGCCAATATAAAAGCAGAAATGAATAGGAACAATGAGTTTCTGAAAGTTTGGATCTTGTTAATTTGAATAAATCAATGATTTGCATCTTTAGCCAATGAACAACAAATTGCAATATGCATCTTTAAGTCATCATGTTCTGTCTGTAAGCACTATGACAAGCCAACCTCTAAAATAATACTAAAAGATATCTAGCTTAAGTGTTAATGGAAAAGATTAAATAAGTTATTAAAAAACCTGCAGTTCACCCAAACTAGTTCAAGAAAAGGAATAACTGAGAATAAAATTCAGATAGGACAAATAACCAGATACTAAAATAGAAAGCTTAAACTCAATAGTGTTGATAAACATTAAACACAGATAAGCTTAAAAAACAGTTAAGAGGCACAAATCATAAATATATACAAGTATTATCTTTTTAAAAAAGAAAAAACAGGGGGCTGGGGATATAGCCTAGTGGCAAGAGTGCCTGCCTCGGATACACGAGGCCCTAGGTTCGATTCCCCAGCACCACATATGCAGAAAACGGCCAGAAGCGGCGCTGTGGCTCAAGTGGCAGAGTGCTAGCCTTGAGCGGGAAGAAGCCAGGGACAGTGCTCAGGCCCTGAGTCCAAGGCCCAGGACTGGCCAAAAAAAAAAAAAATACAATACTTTTATCTTTAATATAGTTCTGGTGAATATTTTAAAATGTGAAAAGGCAGTAGTCTTCAGATTAGGTAAAAAGTGGGGACACGTTATAACTGTTAACAGACCCTATCAATACAGAGACTGAAGATAAGTGCTCAGCATGAAGAAGCTAATGTACTAGATTGGTATCAAACCAAACTTCATTTAAAAAAAAATGGCTAAAGATAAAAGGGCAGGGCTGGGAATGTGGCTTAGTGGTAGAGAGCTTGCCTAGCGTGCATGAAGCCCTGGGTTCAATTCCTCAGCACCGCATACACAGAAAAGGTCAGAAGTGGCGCTGTGGTTCAAGTGGTAGAGTGCTAGCCTTGTGCAAAAGAAGCTCAGGGACAGAGCCCAGGCCCTGAGTCCAAGCCCCAGGACTGGCAAGAAAAAAAAAAGATAAAAGGGGATATTTCACAATGACAAAAATATCAACTTATCACAAAGTTATAACAATCCTAAGTCTGACAGCACCTAATAAAAGAACATTACAATCCTTGATGTAAAACCTGACCAAACTGAAGTGAGACACAGAATGTACAATGCATTCATTCACTGGAAGTCTCGCTGCTCATCCTAGAAGGGAATTTATGTTAAAGTAAAACTTGATAAATATACTGCTGGAATGCCATATTGGAGGCTGGGGTCTGGCTCGTCCAGCCTGCAGGAGGCCCTGTGTTACACACACACACACACACACACACACACACACACACACACACACACACACACACACACACTGCAGACTAACCAGCCTAAGGAAGAAGGCTGTATTGTACCCCTGTGACTCTGGCTTATATAGGATACAATTCATGGTGCTGGCTTGCAGCCATCTGAATTGTTGCACAGGTCTGTCTCCTCACATTGTTGTTTGCTAGAGTGTGCAGCACTTTTAGAAGAAAGTTCTGCTGTAATGATTAGTTGTAGCAAACTGTTCCTCAGGATTAGGTTCCATCATAGGATTTTTGCTTTTCTTTTTCAGCCATACTTTCCTAAACAGTATTGCTTAATTTTTCAGATTCTTTTATTAAAAAGGTGATTGGAGCCAGACACTGGTGGCTCTTGCCAATTATCCTAGCTACTCAGGAGATCTGAGGATTGAGGTTCAAAACCAGCCCAGGGAAACAAATCCATGAGATTCTTACCTCCAGTTAACTAGCAAAAAGCCAGTACCAGAGGCCCAGAGGCCCAGAGGCATGGCTCAAGTCTGTTAGAGTGGCAGCTGTGAACGACAAAGCTGAGTGAGAGTTCAAGGCCAAGTTCAATCCCAGTACCAGTGCGCTCGGTCTCTCCCTCCCCCCCCTCTCTCTCCCCCTCTCTCTCCCTCTCTCCCTCTCTCTCTTCTCTCTCTCCCTCTCTCTCCCCCCTCTCTCTTCTCTCTCTCCCTCTCTCTCTCTCCCCCCTCTCTCTTCTCTCTCTCCTCCTCTCTCTTCTCTCTCTCCCCCTCACTCTCTTCCCCCCTCTCTCTCCCCCTCTCTCTCCCTCTCTCTCCCCCTTTCTCTTTTCTCTCTCTCCCCCTCTCTCTCTTCCCCTCTCTCTCTCCCTCTCTCTCCCTCCCTCCCTTTCTTCACCCCTCCTGTCTCTGTCACACCCACATTCACGTTGATTGGCTCTCTGGCTCCTTTAATCCCTCCTGATATTCTTATAAACACTGATAAACTATTTCCAAATACTGACAACTTTGTGCTCAGAGCTTGCCAGTTTACCTGTTCACAAAGCAGTGTAGTCATGACATGCACAGATGAGCAGGCAAAGTGGAAGACTGGCTCTGTAATCCACAAGTCCCCACTTTTACTAGGAAAACTACTTGGCTGAATCTTTATTGTCCAAAAGGACATCTCTTCGCATGCCTGAAGGCCAACAAGCCCAGGAGCCATCGACAGCATCCTGCCACCCGCCTTTCCTCTTTCCCACACCACACTCCCAGGTCCTGGTCTTCTGTCCAACCTCTTCTCTCTGCTCAGCAACGACTCCCTTTGTCTTCTGCTTCATGTGTATGTGTGTGCGCACGCGCACGTGTGTGTGTGTGTGTGTGTGTGTATACTGGTACCGGGGCTTGAATTCAGGGCTTCATACTCTCCCTTGGCTTTTTTTGTTCAAGGCTGGTGCTCTACCACGTGAGCCGCACCTCCAGTTCTGGCTTTCTGCTGGTTAACTGGAGATTAAGAGTATCCTAGACTTTCTGCATAGTCTGGCTTTAAACCGAGATCCTTAGATGTCAGCCCCTGAGTAGCTAGGATTATAGGCACCGGGCACTGGTGAGGTGGTACAATTGTCTACCTAGACAAACAAGAACCTCCTATGAGTACACTACCGAGCCAGTGCTCAGGTCTGGAGTGTGACCAGGTAGAAGTTAGCATACAGCAACTGCTTCCCACGACAGAAGAGCAGATGCAGTGAGGATAAAATGCCTATGGTGAGGTTCTAAACCATGTGCACGGTCTATGTGAGAAAAGGAAACGTTAGGAGGTGGCACTGTGGCTCAAAGTGGTAGACCACTAGTCTTGAGTGAAAAAGCTCAAGGATAGCATTCAGGCCCCAAGTTAAAGCCCCCTAAATGACAAAAGATAAATAAATAAAAATAAACTTTAAAAAAAAAAGGAAAGAAAAAGTTAGAAAAAATCATCAAAAATTTAGAAACCATTTTATAAACATTTATAAAACATTCTACAGGGCTGGGGATATAGCCTAGTGGCAAGAGTGCCTGCCTCGGATACACGAGGCCCTAGGTTCGATTCCCCAGCACCACATATACAGAAAACGGCCAGAAGCGGCGCTGTGGCTCAAGTGGCAGAGTGCTAGCCTTGAGCGGGAAGAAGCCAGGGACAGTGCTCAGGCCCTGAGTCCAAGGCCCACGACTGGCCAAAAAACAAAAAACAAAACAAAAAAAAATTCTACAAAAATGTAACTTTTTACATTGGCATATAAATGTCAATACATGTCCTAATAAATATGCCCAATAATAACAATAGAGCTTTTTAGTGACTGGAGATACTAATCTCTACTTTGTGATACAAAGATAATGCATAATAACCATGAAAATCTTTTTAAAGGATAGCAATAGGATCACTGGTATTAAAATATTAAGCCCCTGTTGCTGAAATGTAAAACAGATGAAAAGAAAAAATGAATTTCACAAGCAGACCCACATATGGACACATTTACCATATGTAATATATATAAATGAGATACAACTGTCAAATGAGTGACTTAAATAGTCACCTGAGAGAGCTATGCCCCAGAGTAGGAAGAGGCCATCAGTGATAGCCCTGCTACTGAATAGCCAAGACTTGGAAGTGTTGATAGGAGTGAAGAATACAGGCACATCAATTTTAGCGAAACGTAAATCACCAAGTAAGAACACAGCCTCTCAACAAAACTCTCAGGACACAGCAGGACCCTCAAAGTCTTGCCAAAGTTTCCAAGGGAAAATACAAAGCAACAGGAAAGAGACGGCCTTAGCAGTTCGCAATCTCCATGCCATTCTCTGGCACCAGGAAACCCGGCTGGGTGTATGTGGTCCTGGGCCACCTTCTTTCCTCCACACCTGTAGTTTGAGGGAACGTGTTCCTTGTCTTTTTAGATGCCATCTTAAAATTATGAACACTGTCTCTTTACAGCTGGAGGCTGGAATCTCATTGGCATTGGTCTTTGAACTCAGGACCTCATGCTTACTTAGGCAAGACTGGTGCTCTACCCCTTTGGGTTTTGCCCTTTTTCCAGTTTTTTTGCTGGTTATTTTGGGAATGGAATCTCACAGATGTGTCTACCCAGGCTGGCTACAAACTGTGATCCTTTGGATCCAGCCTCCCAAGTAGCCGGGCTTACAGGTGTGAGCCACCAGCACCTGACTGAGCACACTTTTTAAGTGAGGCCGTCTGGTCTACAAATTGGTGTACAGCTTGTGGTGACAGCCAGCCTGGACCGCTGGCTAGACTTGAGTGGATCCCTGATCCATGACAGATGGACATAATCTAGCCATCAGTCACTTCCTCCCATAGCCACAGATGCAACTGTCACTGGTCACGTGATCTGCCGGGCAGGGTGAGCACATGAAACTCAGCTGCCAGGGGAGGCGGAGGCAGTGTCCACCAGAAGGCCTTTGAAGAGCTCATCACCTGTGTGGCGCTGGGCTGGGTCTTTCCTTCTGCGTTCTGCAGATAATCTACTCACAGCCATCGCCCGTGGGCAAATGCTTGTGGCAACTGTACTCCCCGCTGCGGCCATGGGAACCTCTTTTAGTTAGTAACTGTGTCCGTGTGTGTGTGTGTGTGTGTGTGTGTGTGTGTGTATCACTATAACTCCCCAAGCCCATTTAGAGTGTTTCCTGCCCTAGTCCTAGAACCAGCTATTTCTCCAAGAAGCCATGTTCCTTATTTTTATGAAGTAGTTGTACAAAGGGCTTAATCCCAGGAGTCAGATTATGACTTCCATCCTTCTCTCCATCTTTCCCCATCCCATCATACTATCCAATCATATAGTTCAACTTGTTCATAATGTACATTGAATATAATGACTGCATTTGCTCACCCTCCCTCCATTTGTGTGTCCCCCCCGCCCCCGTCCCCCTCTCCCTCAGAACATGTCTTCACTTCCTGGTATTCATTTATTCAATAGGTCATTCGGTGTTCAAAGGAGTTACACCATTGAACTCCTTTTCTAAGTGTATCATCCTTTAGTTCATTTGTGTGTATATGCATATATAGCCCTGTATATGCTATCATGTATGTTTGTATTTTAGATCTAATTTCCGCATATGAGAGAAAACATGTGCCGTTAGCCTCTCTCAGCCTGGCTTACCTCACTGAACATGATTTGTTGTAGGTCCCTCCATTTCCCTACAAATGACATATTATTCTTTCTGATAGATGAGTGTAATTCCGTTGTATGGAATTGTTCTACTCATCTGTTGTAGGTCATCTGGGCTGTGGCCATAGCTTGGCTATTGTGAGCAGTGCAGCCGTGAACGTGGATGTGTGAGTGTCTTTACCATGTCTTGACTTACAAAGTCTGGGTAGATACCCGAGGATGGGATGGCTGGATAACAGGGAAGTTCTACGCTTCCTTTTTTGAGGAATCTCCAAACTGCCTTCCAGAGTGGTTGTATAGTTTACATTCCCACCAACAGTGCAAGAGGGTTCCTTTTTGCCCTACCTTCCCACCAGCATTTGTTGTTGTTCATACTCTTGAGGGTGGCCAGCCTTTCTGGAGTGAGCTGGAATCCCAGTGTTTTGATTTTGCGTTTTCCTTTTGGCCAAGGATGTTGAACATTTCCTTAGGTATTTATTGGTCACACTTGCTTTTTTTTTTTTTTTGCCCGTCCTGGGGCTTGAACTCAGGGCCTGAGCACTGTCCCTGGCTTCTTTTTTCTCAAGGCTAGCACTCTGCCACTTGAGCCACAACACCACTTCCGGCTTTTTCTGTTTATGTGGTGCTGAGGGATCAAACCCAGGGCTTCATGCATACAAGGTGAGCACTCCACGGAGAAGCCATATTCCCAGCATGTTCTGGATATTAGGCCCTTGTTGGATGTGTAGCTGGGAAAGATCTCCCATTCTACAGGTTGTCTTTTTAGTTTAGTAATTCAGTCCTTAGCTGTGCAGAGACTTTTTAATTCAGTGTAATTCCATTTGTTGATTCTCTCTTCAATTTGCTGAGCTCTTGAACCTCTACTCAGAAAATTCCTGCCTATGCCAGTATGTTCTAACATTGCTCCTACTCCTTCCTATAGTAGTTTCAATGTTTCAAACCCAACATTATCAAGAACTTTTTGCCCAGGCTGCCCTTGAGTCAAACTCTTTCCATCTCCGCTTCCCTGAGAGATTACAGGCAAGAGGCACATCATCAGCTTTGTTTTCCATTTTTCATATTGCAACAAGATCTTGCTAAGTTGCTTAAGTATGCCTCGAACTTTCGAGGCGAACACTTTACCACTAGGCCATATTCCCAGCCCCTGCCTCAAACTTACCATGCAGCCCAGGCAGAAACAAACATGGATGCTCAGATTGTCTATTAGTGTTTTAGTTTTGGTTTATTATATTTGTTATGGTTTGGATATTAAGTGTCAAAAAAAAGCTTGTTCCCCAGGTGGTGGATACAACCACTGCCTCACTGAGAGGTGACTGGATCATAAGGGTTCTGTGTGTGCGTGCGCAAGTGTGTACACCAGTCCTGGGGCTTCAACTCAGGGCCAGAGTGTTGTCCTTGAGCCTTTTTGCTCAAGGCTAGTGCCTTTTTTTTTTGCCAGTCCTGGGGCTTAAACTCGGCCTGAGCACTGTCCCTGGCTTCTTTTGCTCAAGGCTAGCACTCTACCACTTGAGCCAAGTGCCACTTCCAGCCTTTTCTGTATATGTGGTACTGAGGAATCGAACCCAGGGCTTCATGTGTATGAGGCAAGCATTCTACTGCTAAGCCACATTCCCAGCCTGCATTTGACTTTTTTTTAAAAACAGTTTTTAGGCGTTTATTCACTTTCCCAGATTGTAATTTGTGGTATACATATTAATTGCAATTATTCTGAAGTGTGACAGCCACAGTGTCTGTGTCCCCTATAGAACCTGTGGGCTCCCCTCTTGGCTTTCAGTCTTCTGATCTTGTTTCCTGGGATGCCAGGTAATTTTTAATTGAATAGCGGGACTGGAAATTGGAGCAGTGACTTACTGACCATCATGGATACCGTTATCTTCCTGCACAGCTGATTAGGGTTTGCTTCTGCGTACAACGTGAGGGCAGCCTCCTCTCTGTCCTCTGGGAAGCCTGGAGAACTAGCAGTTCATCTTATTCCCAAGGATTTCTTTTCAGAACTCAGAGAGCCTTGCAATTGCTACTTTAACATGAGACCTCTGAGCCATGCCTCCTTCCTTATTTTTCACTGGTTATTTTTAGACCCTATCTGAGAAATAACTAAAGCAAGAAGGCTAGTGGTGTGGCTCAAGGGGTAGAGCACCTTGTTTAGCATGCTTGAATCCCTGAGTTTAAAGCCCAGTGTTACAAACAAATAGTTTTCACTGGCACTTTCTGATTTCTGTTTGCATTTCCCTCAACACAAAAGATGGTTCATGCAGTGTTTTGGTTTTTGTTTCTTAGCTTATTTCTGGATGGAAGGTCTCTTTGTTTTCAATTTGAGGCCTCGCTGTCTTGTGATCAGTACTATTTTAGTATTTCTACTTCATGAGAAGTTTTGATGTTTTCTGACTGTCTTCACCTGGGCTCAGTTGTTGTAGGCTCCGTTCATTCTCTTTCTCAGCATGTGCTGCTTGCCGTGTCCACAGTCCACTCATCCTGTCGGGACTCTGTGAAGTCGCCCAGCCTGTGTGGGACACTGTGGGTTGCCCGTGCGGTCTGGAGGAGGGATCCCGGCTTGCTCCAGATGCCTCCGTCCAGCCCTGAAATGCCACAGACGGGCCAGTGCGATCGAGGCATGGTCGGCTTCCATTATAGCAGGCCCTAGGTAGCAGGATTGCAGCGCACGCTGGGCTTCCTGGTGTCTCGTTGGTTGGTTGGTTGGTTGGTTGGTGCTGGGGACCTCTGAGCACATCTGTTGGCACTGTCTGTCCTGGGAGCGGGTTCAGAGCAGGTTTGGGATTTCCGAAGTAAAGGTAAGGGGTTTGAGGGTGACCTAGCCGCTGACACGTATTTCTTCTGAGCATGTGCATCTCCACCTTTGGCTTACTGTCTAAATACAACTCTGAACAATGCCAAGCTTGAAGGTGAGATAATCAAGGGGGTGGCAGCAGGGAACTAGAGACGTGTCGGTGCTTCGGGGTGACACGTTCAGAATTACTGGTGGAGCTGATGAATCGGTGAAGAGGGAGAAGGAGGCAGCTTCGTGGACACATCCTACCTCAGACACCGAAAAAGGATCCAGCAGAAACTGCCAGAACCCTAGAGAACAAAGAAAGGTTACCCAGCCAGGCAAGGGCTGAGTCAGGAGAACGCCGTGTGTGTGCTGGGGGGGGGGGCTCTGTGATTCTGTGATGTTTCTCTGGCCCTTGGGCCCCCGTGTGCCCCCCCCCAGGCAGCATCACAGCTGCTTGGTCCCTGGCTGTGGAGGGAGCAGAGAAGTGGGTGGGTGGTGGGTGTGTCTCGGTGTGTGTATGTGTGTGTGTGTGTGTGTGTGCCTGTTTATGGATGTGGCTGTGTGGCTGTGTATTTGTGGGTATGCCTGTGTATGTATGTGTGTCCGTGTGTGTGTATATGTGTGTATATCTATGTGTGTGTCCGTGTGTGTGTGTATATGTGTGTATATCTATGTGTGTGTCTGTGTATGTGTGGGGATGCCTCTGTGTGTGTCTGTGTGTATATCTATGTGTGTCTGTGTGTCTGTATGTGTATATGTGTGTATATCTATATGTGTGTGTGTGTGTGTGTGTGTGTGTGTTGGGGGGGTGCCTGGACAAGCCGGGGCCTGCACATGTTCTCTCCACTGCCCACGGGACAGGCGGCCCTGCTTGAAATGGTGAAGAGCCTTGAGGGAGGAGATAAGATGTGTGGAGTGGAGTAACTGAAGGCGCCTCTGTCGATGCCAACTGTCCGTGACGCCATGCTATCTCTACACAGGAAAGGCATTCCCTTGGAGCGTGTCACCCTTGCGGACAGAGAGCAGACCAAGAAGGTGGTGTACTCGGTTGTCTATGGAGCAGGTAGGCCACAGGCCAGGGGTCACCCACCAGCCAGCAGCCATCTGCCAGTGTGCTGTCTACACAAGCGTGATGGTGACATTTGTGACACTACCCACTAGTCAGACCACTTCACACATCACCCACTCAGGGAAGAGAGCAGAGTAATGAAGGGTCTGGGCTCGGCATCATTTCCGTGCCTGGAGGCCCTCATCCTAGCCGCACCAGGGCTTTAGAGTAAAACCATCTGAGCGAGAGCACTCTGATTTGCATGGTTCTTCTCAGCACACAGTCAGGAACAACCTGCTGCTATCTTCCTACCACTATCGCACACACACACCCCCCAAGCCCCGGCGGAGCTCGCTTCTCAGACGCAGAGACCTGCGCCTGAAAGGAAAGGCAGCGAAACGGCACATGTGGCAGTGCGGACTTCAGAGCAGCAGATAGCCCGGCACCCCAGAGAGGCTTCTGGGGACCACAGAGCTCCTCCCAGATAGCAGGGGCTTTCTTCCGGAGCCCCTTGGCCCTCAGGGCTTTGCCCGGAGCCTTGCCCCAGGAGAGCACACTGCAGGACAGAGCTCACCTCTCTCCTGGGCGTTGCTCACCTCTCCGCTGCTTGGTTGTCTCACCCTGCCATATCAGTGTCTCATCTCCATGTTACAAGCAGCCACAAACGCCCGGAAATCCACTGTTGCCAGCCACTGATGGCTCACACCGGTGATCCCAGCTGCTCAGAAGGCTGAGGTCTGAGCACTGTGGCTCAGAGCCAACCTGGACAGGAAGCTCCGTGAGACTTTTATCTCCGATTAACAATCAGAAAACCAGAAGTGGCTCAAAGTGGTAGAGCACTAGCCTTGAGCAAAAAGAGTGCAGGCAGTGCCCAGGCCCTGAGTTCAAGCCCCCCACCCCCTATAAAAAATAAGATAAACCGTGTTACCGGACAGCCCCGTGAGCCCCTGCCCGCTGCACTGGAGATGCACCGGGCCACGGCTCATCAGCGGCCGCGCTTCCCCTTGCTTCTGTTTCCTGCCAGCCTGTGGGCCTTCGGCATAAGCAGAGCCCACCTTGTGGCCACTTCGCTCTTCAGAGTCAGCTGGCAGCCAGTGGTGCACCTGCTCGTCTGTGCAGGGTCTCACGGGGACCTGAGTGGGCCAGCCAGCGCGGGGCCCCGTCCGTCCTGCCCGCAGGCGGAGAAGCAGGCGGTCCTCACCGGACGAGTAAGCACGTCTGCGCCTCCGAGGATGTTCCGGCGGGGCTGGCAGCACCTGAAGGCAGACTGGGTGACTGGGACCTGAGCCGTGGGCGCCCCAGAGACGCCTGGCCCATTCCCTCCACAGACTCCTGCCTGCCGAGCGCAGCCTGCCGCCACCTGGGTCCGATCTTGACGCGTTGCCTCCTGGCCCCGCGGGTGCATGCCGCCCCCCCTCCTGCCCCCGGTGAGTCGTGGCACTCACCTCCGGCCAGGACGCCTCAAGTGGGGCCCTCAGCCTCCATGCCTGGCCTCTCCTCCACAGACATCCACGTGCCACCGTGAACTCGCATCGCTGCCGTCTGCTGCCCGTCTGGGTCCCGGAGATCTTCCAACACTCACCCCTCCTGCCTGGGGCGGGCCCCACAAACCCAGTCGGGAGGGATCAGGAATGCGTGAGCACCTCCCCTCCCAGGAGCCTGGCCGGTGCCTTGGGTGGGGGGGCATCCTCCCCAGGGAGGCACCCCAGACAAAGGCAGCTCCCTCTGGAGCTTTCACTTGGCTTTTTTTTTCCAGAGAGGAAAAGACGCGCTGTAAATAAGCAGTGAGTCACGCGCTGTGAGGCTGGTGAAGGGGGTAATTTGGCTGCTTTTAGCCCTGCGGTGACAGGGGCTCCCACCCAAAGCCTCCGTCTCTGTGCCCCCCCTGTCCCCAGCCCACCTGACAGCCAGAATACCCATTATCTGCTGCTTGGCTCGCTCGCTCGGGCCCTGTCTCTGTTAGAAACCACCTTGCTGATGAGCGGGGCTGAGGACCCAAGGGAACCACCAGCTTCCCAGACGCCTCAAGCCCTAGGGAAAGCCCAGGCCCACCCAGCCCACCGTGGCCCCCTGCACCCTGAGCTTAGCCGGAGCCCTGACCCAGTGCTGGCTCACGGGCCCACTGCATCGCTTTCTGGCAGCCAAATTCAGCACCTGCTCACCTCTCAGGGTACCCCCCCTCCCCCAGCTCGCTGGGCCCGCTTCCAGCCACCTCTGAGCCTAGCAGAAACCCGACCCCTCTAGGAAGCCACCTCCAAGATCCCAAACCCACTCCTACCTCCTGAGAGTTCCCCCCCAGACAGCGCGGCAAGCGGGTGCTGACTGAGGACACGGGCTACGCTGGCCCGCTCGGTGCCGGGAGGACTGGGCCGGGCTCGGCGCTGCTCCCGGGGCTGTGCGGGACGGCAAGCACCGGGGCTGTGTGCGGAAGTCTGTCCCCGCTGGGTGCTTGCTCCTCCAGAGAGGCAGAAACAGAGCGGGGGGGCCGATACACACGGAGCAACATTGGGAGAAAGATGTCTTCCTAAGGTTAAATCTGCGGTGATGTGTGAGCAGATGTGCGTGTGTGCACACGTGCACACAGGATATAATTAGCCATCTGGAAAAAGTCAAACTGTTTAGGGGTGGAGAATGCTTAGTGTCCCTACCAAGCAACCTCAGATAAACTAGGAGGGAGACAGGCCCACTCATGGCTACAACAAAGAAGCACTCATGAAAGCGTGGAGGAAGAAAGCAACCAGTGCACATGAAACACAGACCAGAGAGGCCAGCAGCCAAGGCTCATCCCACGTAGTGTGACGGGCAACTGCGCTGACCCCTGCACCACCGGGGGAGGGGCAGCGCGGCTGCAGCCCCCGTCCCAGCCTCTCCCCCGCTGCTCTTGGGTTGCCTCCTTGCCCACCGGCCTCGTAAGCAGGCTTTTTGCAAGGAATGGGCTGTTGACCACCTGTGCCCTTCCGATAGCTCGGCAGCTCTGCAGAAGAAAGCAGCTCACGCCAGCCACAGATATTTAGAAGAGGTGAAGCTTCTAGCATTAGCCAAGCGGCTCCCATCAGACCAACCTTCCCACAGACTCTAGCCATCGACTACAACAAAAGTATTCAAAACCACCGGAAAGCCCGGAGCAGGCAAGACAGGGTGTTTTGACATCTTGCAGCTTCACACAAACTCGAAGACTAGGAGGATAGAGTTTGGAACTGCCAGTGAGTCTGGAAAATGGAGGGAGAACTTCCAGAAAGAAGAGAGCCAGGGAGAAGCTCAAATTCTGATCGCTGGCTGACCCCTAACTGCATGATTGGAACAACTTCAGCCCAGTTAAGGCCCAAAGGGCCAATCTCAGATTTCAGTTGTTAGCTGCTGCAAGGAGATAGATAGACTTGTAAACTTGATTTTTGGCCAAATTAACTGTCCTCTAGAAAAACAGTGACCCCGTGAAGAATGGGACAGAATCCAGTTTCCACACTACAATCTCAAATTCCTACACATATGAAGAGACAGGACAGTATGACCATGCTCAGGAGAAAGACCTTTGTAGCAGCAGCTCCCGAGCAGGACTGGCTTTTTTTCTGGTCCTGGGGCTCGCACTTTGGGCCCGGGTGCTGTCCTTGAGCTTCTTTTGCTCCAGAGAAGTTCTCTACCACTTAAGCCACAGGGCCACTTCCAGCTTTTTTGAGTAATTTTTTGGAGGTAAGAGTCCCATGGAGTTTTCTGCCCAGGCTGGCTTCTAACTGCAATCCTCAGATCTCAGCTTCTTCAGTAGTTAAGATTACAGGTGTGAGCCACCAGGGTCCGGCCAGACAAGGCTTTTAAAGCTGCTATTATCAGTATACTCAGGGATGTGAAGGAAAACATGCTCATAACAAATGGAGGAAAAGGGAAAAGAACTAAAGAAAAAGAGCCAAATGGAAAGTGTAAAGCCCCAAACTGCAATATCTAAAATAAAACTTTCTAGAAGGGCACAACGACAGACTGGAAGTGAGAAAGGCCTAGCAAGAAGTAGTCTAGCTATCATTTGACTCCTTTCTGTAAGAAAACACTGTCCTACAGCAATGCCATAGCTGAAAGATAGTGACCAGAATTTGATAGGAAGATGTATAGATTATTTAAATAAAATATGGCAAAACACACAAATTGGGAAGATAACATACTATCTTGATTAAGTCCCAAAAGGGTTTTCAAGTTTTCCTTTCTAGCCAAATGACACAGAGGAAGCACCCAACGCTCCAGGAGTTTCCCCCCCTCTTCTGGGATAAACTTTGGAAGAACAGAGCATCACATTTCCCTCTCATCCTGGCAAAGGAGTAGAAGCTAACACCCACCCTTCACTGTCCCAAAGACTCCATCGTTATTGTGTCCAGTACTAGAAAAGTGGCCGACCAGGCCTGTCCTGACTGCAAGGACCAGGTCTGTGAGGCCCCCAGCCCACTCCTTAGAGGTGCCTTCCTATCTTCATAGACCTGCGCCACTCCTGGGCCGTGATTTCCACACTACCTTGTCTGAAGGCCCCTTGGGGATCCTTTAATGTGGTCCAGAGCTAGCCCTGAGCAGATCCTCGGGGTGCTGGCGATGATCTCCCTCCACCATGCAGCCCCGGGAGCCCGAGGCCTGTCAATCACAGGATTGACGCAGCGCCCCACACCTGTCCCCAGGGGCTCCTCGTTGCTCTTTTCTGGAGGAAAGTGGGAGAGAATGACCACTAAGTACCAAGTAGGAGCCAGGTGTAGCTTGGAACTTTATACGTCTCAGACCAGTGGTCCCTTAGCCCTGGGGGTGAGCACCACTGCTCCTAATTCATACGCGGAAAAACAGATTGATTGTAGGTTAGGCAACTCCACGAAGCCCCAGTCTCCCATAGGGATGGAAAGGACTCAGACCGAGGCCTGTATGGTCCTAACATCTGAATCCAGCAAGCAGGACCTCAACGTTGACACTGGAACTTGGAGTGCCATCCCAACTAGACCCTTCTGTAAACTTACTCTTCCAGGAGAAAAATGCTAGTTTTCTCTAAAAGCATGTGTTCTAAAATAAACATTAAAGCACAAACCCCCTTAGGCCATGTTCTCCCCTCTTGGCCTCTCTTTTCCTAGGGCCCCCTTTTTTATTAATTAAATTTTACTGACAAGGTATTGTGTAAAGGGGGTACAGTTACATAATAAGGTAGTGAGTACATTTCTTGTGATATCTGTTACACCCTCATTTTTCTTTCCCTTCCCTCGTTCAGGTAGGCATATATACAATATCCAGTGTCCCAAAATCATATACAGTAACCACATAGGGTACACCAAAGGAAATTCACCTAAAACACTAAACATAACATCAACAATAGAGTCCTCCTGTGTCCTTCTCTTGGAGTTGTTTTTGCTTATCCTCGTCTTATATGATCATATGTACATAGCTGTTGAGCTATTGTGATCCACTGAGAGGTCTATTTTAGACTTTTTTTTTTTTTTTTTTTTTTTTTTTGGCCAGTCCTGGGCCTTGGACTCAGGGCCTGAGCACTGTCCCTGGCTTCTTCCCGCTCAAGGCTAGCACTCTGCCACTTGAGCCACAGCACCGCTTCTGGCCATTTTCTGTATATGTGATGCTGGGGAATCGAACCTAGGGCCTCGTGTATCCGAGGCAGGCACTCTTGCCACTAGGCTATATCCCCAGCCCTATTTTAGACCTTTTTATGTTTAGTAGTTGTTTGGTTTTAGTTACATAATGTAAAGTCGCTGATCCAAACCTGTGGAAATACCATTTGAAAAGAAGTTTTTTGTTTTGCAGACCTGGTCTCTACTCCTCCCTCTCCCCCCACCTTAACAGTCATATATCAGGGAGATCATGCCCCTTTGTTTTCTGGGTTCTAGGCTTGTCTCGCTCAACATTATTTGTTCAAGTTCTGACCATTTCCCTGCGAATAACAATATTTCACCATTCCTAATCACTATGTAGTATCCCATTGTGTATAGGTACCATATTTTTTGGATCCATTCACCTGTGGAGGGGCATCTGGGTTGTTTCCATATTTTGGCTATTGTGAATTGTGCAGTGATAAACATGGAAGTGCAGATGTCTTTTTGATATCTTGGGACCTGTTGTTCAGGATAGATGCCTAGGAGTGGTATGGCTGGGTCATAGGGTAGGTCTATGCTGAGCTTTTTGAGAAACCTCCATACTGTTCTCCAAAGTGGTTGTACTAATTTGCACTCCCACCAACAATGGAGAAGGGTTCCTCTTTCCCTGCACCCCCTCCAGCAGTTCAGAGTATAGGCCATTCTGACTGGGGTGAGGTGGTATCCCTAGGGCCCCTCTCGAGCCTCCTCCAGGTCTGGAGTCAGGTCCCCCACTGGCCACGCCAAGAGCAGCAGTTCATTCTCAGAATCATCTGGCACACTCAACATTACTGAGAAAGCAAGTGTTTAGCAGGCCCTGTCCAGAGCAGTGGGACTCAGCCCCTAGTCTGTGAAGCCCAAAGCCATTACTACCCCAGTCCTGCATTCCGTAGTGCTCCCAGTCCTTGCCCCGGAAGCCTGCAGCTGGCTCATTTCCAAACGCCCAGGCCCCTCTGAGACACATGCTTTGGGTACTCTTTTTTTTTTTTTTTTTTGGCCAGTCCTGGGCCTTGGACTCAGGGCCTGAGCACTGTCCCTGGCTTCTTCCTGCTCAAGGCTAGCACTCTGCCACTTGAGCCACAGCGCCGCTCCTGGCCGTTTTCTGTATATGCGGTGCTGGGGAATCGAACCTAGGGCCTCGTGTATTCGAGGCAGGCACTCTTGCCACTAGGCTATATCCCCAGCCCGGGTACTCTTAATTCAGTTGGCTTGGGTTAGGCCTGGACTCTGACCATGCATCTTTCTGGCTCTTACAGGGAAGGAGCGGCTTGCTGCTTGCCTCGGAGTTACTGTTCAAGAAGCCACCTGCTTCTTGGAGAGGTTTTTGCACAAGTACAAGAAAATTAAGAACTTTACCCAAGCAGTTATTTCCCAGTGTCACCACACAGGTAAGCCAGCCGCAGCCAAGCCCGTGGCAGCCAGCGGTGTCCACGGCTCGTCATCCTGTGGCTGGGTGGATAGATGGGTGAGTGGCCAAGGTGTGAACCAGCTTGCTGAGTCTGGGAAGAAGATGAGGGAGCACCGTCAGCTCTGCCTGCATAGATAGGACAGAAAGGCATCACCCCATAGGAAGAAGACAGAGCCCAAATAATCTTGAGTTGATAGATGATAGCTGCATAGACAGATTAAAAAGCAAACATGATAGCAGCACACACAAAAATGGAGACATATATTCCTGTTAAAGACATGCGGTCCATTTACAAAGAGTTGCGCAGCGTGGTCTCAAAGGAAACACAAACAGATTTCAAGGAATTTTAAGCCAGTTATGGCCAAGACTGCAGTGCAGTAAGAAGCTAGTTTTATATATATATCTCTGTGGGTGGCTGTCTGTCCACGCACCTGTATGTAATGTATCATGATCCTAAGTAATTCAAGGTAAAGAAAGACATCCATAAAAAGGACATGATTTGGGGGATGAAGGACAGTAAAAATATCTCATCAAAAACCATGGGACCTGGAAATAAAGGAATACATTGAAAAAAAAGTATCTTAAAAAGAATCTTGTGACATACATGACTTACATTTGATGCAAGAAATTTGGAAAAGAGAGCAGAGTTAATGAAAGAAAAGGAAGAAAAACTGAAGTTATTGAACTAAAAATAGGATTATTGGCTCCAGGAGAGCATTTACAAATCAATATTCTCCAGTCAGTGAAAAATAATCAGCTAGAGTATTGTCCTGGCAAGAGTCAGTCCTGGGCTGGGAATGTGGCTTAGTGGTACTGGGTTCCATTCCCCAGTACGACATACACAGAAAAAACTGGAAGTGGCACTGTGGTTCAATAGGGAAAGCACTAACCTTGAGCAAAAGAAGCTCAGGGACAGTGCCCAGGCCCTGAATTCAAGCCCCAGGACTGACAAAAAAAAAAAAAGAATTCTAACTGGCTCTAGCAGGTCCCTTCAGCCTACAGCACACCAAATCATTCGGGGACTCTCGAGGGACCCCATCTGGGTATGGACACACGTCCCCAGCCTCTCCATGGCTGCTGGAAGATGGCACTGGGCCTGGCGGCCTCCCACGGCCTCTAAGGATGCCATCCTGAGCCACTGGCCAGCACACGGAGAACTCCTGCCTGCTCGGGGCACACTCAGAACACGAGAGCAAGGGGAAGCCCCTCCCATCCCCGCAAGCAGAAGGCCTAGGCTGCTGGGCTGGGGAGGATGGCTCCCAGAAGCCCAGTACTTAGCAAAAATTAAAATACTCTCCATTCTGAAATGCTGAAACAGTGATCGCGAAGCAGAGGTAGAGCCCCACCTCCCACAGGGATAGGAATTAAGCACTGTGGGAGCACTGTTAGCTACTGTTAAAGCACTGTTACTGATTAGCCTTGGTTATCCACACCTGTTTTTGTGTGTGCCACTCCGGGGGCTTGAACTCAGGGCCTGGACGTTGTCCCCGAGCTTTTGTACTGTACCACTTGAGCCACAGTGCCACTTGTGGCTTTTTTTGGTGCTTCATTGGAGAAAAGAGTCTCATGAACTTTCTGCCCAGATTTGCTTTGAACTATAATCCTCAGATCTCCGCGTCCTGAGTGACTTGGATTGCAGGTGTGAGCCACCCATGCCTGGCGCACTTTTGGCTTTTAAATGCAAACAGCTTGCATTGGCCTTTCAGCCACCAGGGCAGTGGCTTCCACCTGCAGAGAGCAGGCCCCTCCCCCAGGGGCCGGCAGGGGTTGGGGGCTGGTCCAAACACAGACTTGCATTTACATGAAGGAAGTGAGGGCTGGTGTCGCCCTTCCTGCCACCCCTTCTGGCTGTCCAAACAGGCTGCTTGGCTCACTTGTGAGCAGTAGGGAGACGCCCCCCTTGTGTCCCCCCTCCCCCCCCCCCGGGTTACAATATAGTAGGTCCAAATAAAGACTTCCCTTGAGCCGTCTTCCTTGCCTACTTTTGATTCTTGACATTCATGGAGCAGCTGAGCTGGCAATTCAAAAAGAAGAAGGAAGGGGTGGGGGGTGGGTGGCAGCGAGAACAGCAGAGGGGGGGGAGCTGTCTGCAGGATGCTGTCAGGCCGGTCGGTGGGTGGCGCTAACACAGAGCCCCCCTCACCCCGCAGGACCGTGAGTCTGTGGGAGTCGGGTGGGGACGGCCATCAGGTCCTTGTCCAGGAAGATAGCTGCAGGGTGGCTCCAGCAGGCCGCCCAATTCTCCTGACCCAGAGTGACGGCGGTACCACACACACGCACACGCACACGCACACGCACACAGCTGACACACATGGCAGTCCCAGCTGTCAGTGGCCTCCCACCCACCCAAGGTCCACTGCCACTGCCTGCAAAAACTCACCAAGGGGCTAAACACCCGGATCTGCTCTGGTGTCCCCACCTGGCCCGGGACTGCTCGCTCCGCACGCTACCTGCCAGGCAGTCCAGAATGGCCGCACCTGGGGCTTTGAGCCCACTTGTCCTATGTGAGATCCAAGTGCAGCTGCAGGTCAGGAAGCAGCAGGACTTGCCAGCTGGCTAGCACAGGCCAGCCCTGCGGGCCCCTGATGTCTGCACAGAACCCCTCTGCCCTGGCCACAGGCCCGGGGTCCGCAAGAGGCGGGCGAGATGAGGGCCCTGCCCCTCCCCCCAGCACTGTGCCACCTGTCTGTCCCTGCCTCTCACCTGCGTCTCCCTGTAACCCAGGCTATGTGACATCACTCATGGGCAGAAGGAGACCCCTGCCGAGGATCTGCGCACAGGACCCCCAGCTTCGGGCTCAAGCAGAGCGACAGGCGGTGAACTTCGTGGTGCAAGGTACAGGATCCCCAGACGACTCTGCTCACAGCTGCCGGCTGCTGCCTGCCGACTCCTCTGCCTCTTTTTTTTTTTTTTTTTTTTGGCCAGTCCTGGGCCTTGGACTCAGGGCCTGAGCATTGTCCCTGGCTTCTTCCCGCTCAAGGCTAGCACTCTGCCACTTGAGCCACAGCGCCGCTTCTGGCCGTTTTCTGTATATGTGGTGCTGGGGAATTGAACCTAGGGCCTCGTGTATCCGAGGCAGGCACTCTTGCCACTAGGCTATATCCCCAGCCCCCTCTGCCTCTTTTCTGAGTCCGCCTGCTCCTTGGGTTTGGCACCTGCAGGGCTAGGCAGTGCCCACGAATCTCTGTGGTAATTCCCACTCCTGGGAACTTCCCCAAGTGGGCTCCCTGGCCCTCACCTGCCCAGCGGGGCCCATCAGGAGGTGTGACAGCAGCGGTGTGTGGCCAGGACTCCAGTCAGCGTCTTCTTTATTTTATTTTTTTTTGCCAGTCCTGGGGCTTGGACTCAGGGCCTGAGCACTGTCCCTGGCTTCTCTTTGCTCAAGGCTGGCACTCTACCACTTGAGCCACAGTGCCCCTTCTGGTTTTTTCTATATATGTGGTGCTGAGGACTCGAACCCAGGGCTTCATGCATGCTAGGCAAGCACTCTGCCACTAGGCCACATTCCCAGCCCAAGTCCTCCTTATAAGGAGGGCATTTCCTTGAGTCCCCATAGCTGCAGGTGAGAAGCTGTGTCCCTGGAAGCCTAGTCAGCACCTGACCCAGGCCCTTCCATCCCGCCACAGGGCCTGCCTGAGTCAGACCTACAGAATCAGGCATCCACAGCCGTTCCCCACGGCTGAGCGGGGGAGGGGCATTGTCGGGGCTTTCAGAAAGCAGGGTGTCAGCATGAGTATCGAGACCCAAGGGTACTACGAAGCAGCTCACACGGAGCGTGTGCCTTGCACACCGGCCCCTAAAACGGAGGCTTTGTGTCCCCAGGTTCGGCAGCAGACCTCTGTAAGATGGCCATGGTGCGAATCTTCACTGCGGTGGCCACGTCCCCCTCCCTGACAGCCAGGTCAGTGGGGACAGCCAGGCTGCCCAGCCTGGCAGAGGTGGGGTGGGGGTTGCCCAGGACTGAGCCCATCACCCTTCCTTCCAGCCGCCCATCCACCACAGAGCAAAGGGCCCCCGCAAGCCAGGGCCCCCAGAGGCTCGCACCCGGCCTGTTCCGCTGGGCACGCAGGGAATGGCCAGCCTTCGCCAGCTCGGGCACGGGATCCTCGAGACGGGCATGCCGTCCCTGGAGCTTCCTGGGCTGTCCCAGGAGCTGCGCAATGTGGCCCCCCATCCCTGAGGCAGGCGAACCCCCAGCCCGCCGGCGGCTGTGGGGCCTCTGCGCTGCCTTGCTCCCCTCCCCCCCCGCAGTACCTGCTGCCCTCACCCACCCAGAACCAGGCCTTGGGGCTCCCCACACGGCTGCCCCAGCTGCCGCCCTGCCCTCCGCTCTACTCATCACTGCCCTTGGGCTCCGGCCCACGGGAGGCAGACAGCCTTGCGCAGCCACCTGTCCCTGGCAAGGGAAGGCCTCGCTTGGGCTATCAGTGGCCACCCAGGCACCCGCTCTTCTCAAAGCTCCCAGAACCCCTTCCTGCCTGCTGACACCCCCCATGGCTCCTCAAAGAGGAGATCATGCCGGGACCCCAAAGAGCGCTGCTCATTCCAGGCACCATCCTGAGGACCACAGGCCTCCAGCCAGTTCCGTGGGGGCCTCTGCGGCCAGAGGGCAGGCCAGCACCCCCTGACCCCAGGAGGGAGGCCCCGGGCAGGGGAGGCAGAGCTGCGCCGTTGGGAGGTGGGGCTCCGTGGCAGTGGCCCCTTATCTACCACGCCTCTTGGCCTCTGACGTTCTACCCGCTCAAAGCAGGACTTTGCATTACCTTCTTTAAAATCTCTCCTTTATCTCTGCCCACTCTCCCATGGATTCCATCGGCCAGGGGTTCCTTGGTGACCTTCGCAGCTCTGGGGTCCAAGAGGAGGGAGCGGAGCCCCCTGGGGAGCCCTGCCCCTAGGGGGTGGAGGCAGAGGGCAGAGCCCTGCCAGCTCGGACCCCGCGGCCCGCCCCCTTCCCTGCAGGGGAGGCGCACGCCAGGTTTTCTGTGATTCCTGAAGTCCACGCGCCTTTCCCTCGTCCCCCGTTTCCCGCTCCAGCTCCTCGCGTTGGGCTGGGCCAGCTGCGGGACACCCATCCCGGCAGCTGCTGAGAGGCCCATGGCGGCTCTGCGGCTAGGGCGGTGCGGCGCTGAAGACATTGCCTCCTGCTTGTACCCAGGGAAACTGGTAACAGAAGCAGTTATGAAGCTTGGGGTCTCCGCTGCGTGAGGGGGGTCCTTCGGCAAGCTACGCACATGCCGTTCTTACTCGGGACTTTCACCACCACTGGATTTTACTGAGCATAGAGAAAGAAAGCAAGGCCCGGGGCGTGATGTGATCTCTCTCTCTCTCGTCCTGGGGCTTGGACTCAGGGCCTGAGCACTGTCCCTGGCTTCCTTTTTGCCCAAGGCTAGCACTCTGCCACTTGAGCCACAGCGCCACTTCTGGCTTTTTCTGTGTATGTGGTGCTGAAGACTCGAACCCAGGGCTTCGTGTGTGCTAGGCAAGCACTCCACCGCTAAGCCACCTTCCCAGCCCTCATAATGTGACTTCTCTGAGTTCATGCATTCTAGCCAGCACTGCGTCTCCCTCTCAGAGCCTTGTGTCTCCTAGCTTGCATCTCTTGGAGGTAGGTTTTGGGGTACAGGATATACCCACAAAGGGGTGCAGTACAGCTGGGGCCCCTTTTAAGAGGATTGCCTGGAGACCCCAGCAGAGGGACAAGGGGAGACCTTTCTGGAATGTTGTCTCAAAGAAGCCAGGCTCTATGTGCCTCCATCAGGCTGTGTACCCTCTGCAGCAGGAACACCTGGGCAGTCGGCTCCTCTGCTGTGAGCCGGGAGGTCTGAGCCGGCTTTCCTCCGCCACCCTGCCTGTTCCTGTGCCCCCATTGCCAGCTGGGGGTGTGGCGGTGTCTGGGTGCTGGGGGCGTGGCGGTGTCTGGGATCTGGGGGCATGGCGGTGTCTGGTGCTGGGGGCGTGGCAGTGTCTGGATCTGGGGGCGTGACAGTGTCAGATCTGGGGGCGTGGCAGTGTCAGATCTGGGGGCGTGGCAGTGTCTGGGATCTGGGGGCGTGGCAGTGTCTGGGTGCTGGGGGCCGTGGTGGTGTCTGGGTGCTGGGGGCGTGGCGGTGTCTGGGATCTGGGGGCGTGGCGGTGTCTGGGTGCTGGGCGTGGCGGTGTCTGGGTGCTGGGCGCGTGGCGGTGTCTGGGATCTGGGGGCGTGGCGGTGTCTGGGTGCTGGGCGTGGCGGTGTCTCGGTGCTGGGGGCGTGGCGGTGTCTGGGATCTGGGGGCGTGGCGGTGTCTGGGTGCTGGGGGCCGTGGCGGTGTCTGGGTGCTGGGGGCGTGGCGGTGTCTGGGATCTGGGGGCGTGGCAGTGTCTGGGATCTGGGGGCGTGGCGGTGTCTGGGATCTGGGGGCGTGGCGGTGTCTGGGGGCGTGGCGGTGTCTGGGATCTGGGGGCGTGGCGGTGTCTGGGATCTGGGGCGTGGCGGTGTCTGGTGCTGGGGGCGTGGCGGTGTCTGGTGCTGGGGGCGTGGCGGTGTCTGGTTCTGGGGGCGTGGCGGTGTCTGGGATCTGGGCGCCTGGCGGTGTCTGGGATCTGGGCGCCTGGCGGTGTCTCGGTGCTGGGGGCGTGGCGGTGTCTGGGATCTGGGGACATGGCGGTGTCTGGTTCTGGGCACGTGGCGGTGTCTGGGATCTGGGGGCGTGGCGGTGTCTGGGTGCTGGGGGCGTGGCGGTGTCTGGTGCTGGGGGACATGGCGGTGTCTGGTTCTGGGGGCGTGGCGGTGTCTGGTTCTGGGGGTGTGGCGGTGTCTGGGATCTGGGGGCGTGGCGGTGTCTGGGATCTGGGGGCGTGGCGGTGTCTGGGATCTGGGCGCGTGGCAATGTCTGGGATCTGGGGGCGTGGCGGTGTCTGGGATCTGGGGGCGTGGCAGTGTCTGGATCTGGGCGCGTGGCAATGTCTGGGATCTGGGGGCGTGGCGGTGTCTCGGTGCTGGGGGCGTGGCGGTGTCTGGGATCTGGGGACATGGCGGTGTCTGGTTCTGGGCACGTGGCGGTGTCTGGGATCTGGGGGCGTGGCGGTGTCTGGGTGCTGGGGGCGTGGCGGTGTCTGGTGCTGGGGGACATGGCGGTGTCTGGTTCTGGGGGCGTGGCGGTGTCTGGTTCTGGGGGTGTGGCGGTGTCTGGGATCTGGGGGCGTGGCGGTGTCTGGGATCTGGGGGCGTGGCGGTGTCTGGGATCTGGGCGCGTGGCAATGTCTGGGATCTGGGGGCGTGGCGGTGTCTGGGATCTGGGGGCGTGGCAGTGTCTGGATCTGGGCGCGTGGCAATGTCTGGGATCTGGGGGCGTGGCGGTGTCTCGGTGCTGGGGGCGTGGCGGTGTCTGGGATCTGGGGGCGTGGCGGTGTCTCGGTGCTGGGGGCGTGGCGGTGTCTGGGATCTGGGCGCGTGGCAATGTCTGGGATCTGGGGGCGTGGCGGTGTCTGGGATCTGGGGCGTGGCAGTGTCTGGATCTGGGCGCGTGGCAATGTCTGGGATCTGGGGGCGTGGCGGTGTCTCGGTGCTGGGGGCGTGGCGGTGTCTGGGATCTGGGCGCGTGGCAATGTCTGGGATCTGGGGGCGTGGCGGTGTCTCGGTGCTGGGGGCGTGGCGGTGTCTGGGATCTGGGGACATGGCGGTGTCTGGTTCTGGGCGCGTGGCGGTGTCTGGGATCTGGGGGCGTGGCGGTGTCTGGGTGCTGGGGGCGTGGCGGTGTCTGGTGCTGGGGGACATGGCGGTGTCTGGTTCTGGGGGCGTGGCGGTGTCTGGTTCTGGGGGCGTGGCGGTGTCTGGGATCTGGGGGCGTGGCGGTGTCTGGGATCTGGGGGCGTGGCGGTGTCTGGGATCTGGGGGCGTGGCGGTGTCTGGGATCTGGGGGCGTGGCGGTGTCTGGGTGCTGGGGGCGTGGCGGTGTCTGGGATCTGGGGACATGGCGGTGTCTGGTTCTGGGGGCGTGGCGGTGTCTGGGATCTGGGCGCATGGCGGTGTCTGGGATCTGGGCGCCTGGCGGTGTCTCGGTGCTGGGGGCGTGGCGGTGTCTGGGATCTGGGCGCGTGGCAATGTCTGGGATCTGGGGACATGGCGGTGTCTCGGTGCTGGGGGCGTGGCGGTGTCTGGGATCTGGGGGCGTGGCGTTGTCTGGTGCTGGGGGCGTGGCGGTGTCTGGGATCTGGGGGCGTGGCGGTGTCTCGGTGCTGGGGGTGTGGCGTTGTCTGGGATCTGGGGGCGTGACAGTGTCAGATCTGGGGGTGTGGCAGTGTCAGATCTGGGGGCGTGGCGGTGTCTGGGATCTGGGGGCGTGGCGGTGTCTGGGTGCTGGGGGCGTGGCGGTGTCTGGGTGCTGGGGGCGTGGCAGTGTCTGGGATCTGGGGGCATGGCGGTGTCTGGGATCTGGGGGCATGGCGGTGTCTGGTGCTGGGGGCGTGGCGGTGTCTGGATCTGGGGGCGTGACAGTGTCAGATCTGGGGGTGTGGCAGTGTCAGATCTGGGGGCGTGGCGGTGTCTGGGATCTGGGGGCGTGGCGGTGTCTGGGATCTGGGGGCGTGGCGGTGTCTGGGATCTGGGGGCGTGGCGGTGTCTGTGATCTGGGGGCGTGGCGGTGTCTGGGTGCTGGGCGTGGCGGTGTCTGGGTGCTGGGGGCATGGCGGTGTCTGGGATCTGGGGGCGTGGCGGTGTCTTGGATCTGGGGGCGTGGCAGTGTCTGGGATCTGGGGGCGTGGCGGTGTCTGGTGCTGGGGGCGTGGCGGTGTCTGGTGCTGGGGGCGTGGCGGTGTCTGGGATCTGGGGGCATGGCGGTGTCTGGTGCTGGGGGACATGGCGGTGTCTGGGATCTGGGGGCGTGGCGGTGTCTGGTTCTGGGGGCGTGGCGGTGTCTGGGATCTGGGGGCGTGGCGGTGTCTGGGTGCTGGGGGCGTGGCGGTGTCTGGGATCTGGGGGCGTGGCGGTGTCTGTGATCTGGGGGCGTGGTGGTGTCTGGGTGCTGGGCGTGGCGGTGTCTGGGTGCTGGGCGTGGCGGTGTCTGGGATCTGGGGGCGTGGCGGTGTCTGGGATCTGGGGGCGTGGCGGTGTCTGTGATCTGGGGGCGTGGCGGTGTCTGGGTGCTGGGCGTGGCGGTGTCTGGGTGCTGGGGGCATGGCGGTGTCTGGGATCTGGGGGTGTGGCGGTGTCTGGGATCTGGGGGCGTGGCGGTGTCTGGGATCTGGGGGCGTGGCGGTGTCTGGGATCTGGGGCGTGGCGGTGTCTGGGATCTGGGGGCGTGGCGGTGTCTGGGATCTGGGGGCGTGGCGGTGTCTGGTGCTGGGGGACATGGCGGTGTCTGGGATCTGGGCGCGTGGCGGTGTCTGGGTGCTGGGGGCATGGCGGTGTCTGGGATCTGGGGGCGTGGCGGTGTCTGGGATCTGGGGGCGTGGCGGTGTCTGGGATCTGGGCGCCTGGCGGTGTCTCGGTGCTGGGGGCGTGGCGGTGTCTGGTTCTGGGGGCGTGGCGGTGTCTGGGATCTGGGCGCCTGGCGGTGTCTGGGTGCTGGGGGCGTGGCGGTGTCTGGGATCTGGGGGCGTGGTGGTGTCTGGGATCTGGGCGCCTGGCGGTGTCTGGGTGCTGGGGGCGTGGCGGTGTCTGGGATCTGGGCGCCTGGCGGTGTCTCGGTGCTGGGGGCGTGGCGGTGTCTGGTTCTGGGGGCGTGGCGGTGTCTGGGATCTGGGCGCCTGGCGGTGTTTGGGTGCTGGGGGCATGGCGGTGTCTGGGATCTGGGGGACATGGTGGTGTCTGGGATCTGGGGGCGTGGCGGTGTCTGGGATCTGGGCGCCTGGCGGTGTCTCGGTGCTGGGGGCGTGGCGTTGTCTGGGGGCGTGGCGGTGTCTGGGATCTGGGCGCCTGGCGGTGTCTCGGTGCTGGGGGCGTGGCGTTGTCTGGGGGCGTGGCGGTGTCTGGGTGCTGGGGGCGTGGCGGTGTCTGGTGCTGGGGGCGTGGCGGTGTCTGGGATCTGGGGGCGTGGCGGTGTCTGGGATCTGGGGGCGTGGCGGTGTCTGGGATCTGGGCGCGTGGCGGTGTCTGGGATCTGGGCGCCTGGCGGTGTCTGGGATCTGGGGGCGTGGCGGTGTCTCGGTGCTGGGGGTGTGGCGTTGTCTGGGATCTGGGGGCTCGGCGGAGTCTGGTGCTGGGGGGCATGGCGGTGTCTGTGATTGGTGGCGTGGCAGTGTCTGGGTGCTGGGAGCATGGCGGTGTCTGGGTGCTGGGTGTAGCGGTGTCTGGATGACTGTGAGGTGATGTTCAGGTGACTCACAGTCATACCTATTCTTAGGGCCCGTCACACCAGCAGCCCAGATTTCATGATGTGATTTCAAGAGGTGTGAAAGTGCTTCTGCTAAATCAGGAACGATTTCCAAGTGTCTTTTCTGAGGTTTCTGCCTGTTTTGAGGAGTGAGCCCCTTGGGAGCCAAAGGCCCTGGCAGCAGCCTTGAAGTTACAGAGCCTGGTCCCTGCAGGGTCCCCCAGGGTGACTCCTGGGGGGCAGTGCTGCCCTGGAACTGCACACGAGCCTGGGGGGCTCAGAAGTGTGCACCTAGGCCCCCCATCCGGTCTGCACGTGACTCCTGTGCAGGCCTGACCCTCACAGCCCTGGCCACACAATGCAGCTGCGGCCTGGTACCGCGGCCTGGGCCCCCAGCTCACGACACAGAGCACAGTGCGTGGAGAAACTGAGGACAGAACGACCCAGACCCCTCGGACTCCTGGGTCCCCTCGCTCTTGATGCGTGCTGGCTCTGGCTGTCGCCTTCTGGGGTAGGAAGAAGGAGCGGTGGGAGAGCCTGGCTGCCGGCCAGGGCTTCCTGGGAGCGGCCAGCGCCTCTGCGTGTGCACCTGGGGACAGCGGGACAGGCCGGGACCACACCCCTGGTCTCCACCGGCCCCCAACGAGGGGTGGCACGGGGAGAGGAGGACAGACGGGCAGGCCACCAGTAGCCGGACCCGTCCGCTCAGGCCTTCCTCCCGCCTGTGACCACCGCCGTGGGGCCTCCCCGCCCTCCCCACCGCCCTCCCCATGTCATCTGTGAATCACCCATGCTAGAGGGGCTGGCCCGGTCGAGGAGCCGCAGTCCGGGCAGCCCGCGGCCCTGAGGCGCCCTCTGCCCGGGCATGACCGCACCACCTCCCCCCTCCAGGCTTGTCGCCCAGATCCACGATGAGCTGCTGTTTGAAGTCGAAGACGCCCAGGTCCCTGAGTTTGCAGGTAAGCCCGAGGAGCGCGGGCGCTGTGCCCGTGCGGCTGGGCGCTGGCCGGCCCCCTGGGGCCTCCTTCGGCGTTAAGGCCCCTCCCGAGCAGGCGGGGAAGCGAGTTTGGTTTGGGGACCCTGGGAAGACCCAGTAGACAGATGCCTCGTGCGCACCGCGGAGCTCAAGTGTCACGCGCGCGTGGGTGCCTTCCCCTCCACCCAGATGCCGGGGCCACGGGGAGGACAGGGACTCCCGCAGTGGGCCACAAGCCAGCGTGGCAGAGCCCACCCCTCCGGCGTGGCAGCCACGTTAGACCGGACCAGAGGCCGCGCTCCGGCTGGGTGGCCAGTGCCCTCGCCTGCCGGAGCCGGTGGCGACAGTTAGAAGCTTGAGCACGGCAGCCGCTCCCCCTGCTGCCCTGCCAGCCTGGGGGACCAGAGTGGGGGGGGGCGTAGGACCAGCGCAGAGCGGGCAAGGGGCCTTCAAGGAGGGTCCTGAGCCACAGATGTGGCTATGGAAACTGATCCAGGCCCCAGACCTCCTGGCCCAGGAGGCCCGCAGGCAGCCTGGACGACCAGGCTCAGGCTGGGCTCCACCCTGAGCCTCGGAGACCAGGAGCCTGGCCCGGCCCGGGCCTCGCAGGCTGCAGCGCCCTCTTCCCGTCCTAGCTCTTGTCAGGACCGCCATGGAGTCCTTGAGGCGGGTGCAGACGCTGGAGCTGCAGCTGCAGGTGAGCCGGTCGCTGCGCGGGTCACTCCCCAGCCCCCCCTCAGCGGCGCTCGGCCGAGCCCCTCGGGCGGGACAGGCGGCAAGGACGGAGCCCGCCGCCCGGTGCCCTGCCGGGGAGCCCCTTCCCCCAGGCAGCTTGGCTCTCATCTGCTGAGAGCCATGCAGGGCGCCGGTGGCTCACGCCCGTCAACCCAGCTGCTCAGGAGGCGGAGATCAGAGGACCGCGGTTCAAAGCCAGCCTGGGCAGGAACGCCCACAAGACTCTCATCTCCAGTGAACCCCCAGAAAACCGGACGTGGCGCTGTGGCTCAAGTGATAGAGCTCTAGCCTTGAGCTGAAGAGCTCAGGGGCAGGGCCCAGGCCCAGAGTTCAAGCCCCACCCTGGACACACACACACACACACACAAAGCCCTGAGTGTCCCCTGCTCCTGCCAGCCGGGCAGCCCCAGCCTCTGGGCCACCCCTTCCCTGAGGCCTCCCTGGTGCGCACACTGGGCCCCACTGCCCAGCTGCATCGGGACGGCCACCGTCGAGCCCTCCCACTGCCCCGGGGCCGGCTCTGCGAGGAGGCTGCCCCGCCCTGAGCAGGGAGAGGCCCGGTGTGGCCCTCGTGGGTGGGGGCCCCAGCGCCCCACAGTCTCGCAGGAGGACCGAGCCATGCCCCATCACTCGGGGGTGTCCAGCCTCGGTGGACTAGGAGCCGCGGGAGCCCCAAGGCCCTCCTGGGAGCAGCCCGACGGCTCGCGCCCGCCCCGGTGGGACCCGACCTTGCCCTGCGGCCCGACCTTGCCCTGCAGCCCGGGACAGGCTTTCTGGCCCCTGCCCGCAGTGGGCAGGGACGCAGGGTGGGTGACCTGGACTCGGAAGCCCACCCCCACCGCCTCAGGAGGAGGGCGGCACTGTACCCGGCCCCTCCCTCCTGTCCAGAGGGAGCCACGGGAGCTCCCCCCCCCCCCCCCGCCCAGGCCTCAAGGAGCCCCCTGGGGCCGGGCCCCGGGAGAGCTCTTCTGCCCTCTGGCTGCTCTCCAGCCACTGACCCCTAGGGCATCACCCCAAGACACTCCTACCCCGGGGCACCCGGCCGGCAGCCTCACAGACCCACCTGGCCAGTGGGGACTCCGCCTGAACCCAGGCTCCATGGCAGACCGCCTGCTGGGTGCACTGGGAGCGAGTGTGCCTGTGCGTGTACCGTGTGGTGGCTGGTCCATTGTACATGCGTGTGCGCGTGTGCATCTGTGTGGTGGCTGGCCCGTTGTGCGTGTGTGCGTGCATGTGCACCCGTGTGGTGGCTGGTCCATTGTACATGCATGTGTGCGTGTGTGTGCGTGTGCATCCGTGTGGTGGCCAGTCCTTTGTGCGTGCGTGTGCACCTGTGTGGTGGCCAGTCCGTTGTGCGTGCGTGTGCGTGCGTGTGCACCCGTGTGATGGCCAGTCCTTTGTGCGTGCGTGTGCACCTGAGTGGTGGCGAGTCCGTTGTGCGTGCGTGTGCGTGCGTGTGCACCCGTGTGGTGGCCGGTCCGTTGTGCGTGCGTGTGCGTGCGTGTGCACCTGTGTGGTGGCCGGTCCGTTGTGCGTGCGTGTGTGTGCGTGTGCACCCGTGTGATGGCCAGTCCTTTGTGCGTGCGTGTGCGTGCGCGTGCACCCGTGTGGTGGCTGGTCCGTTGTGCGTGCGTGTGCGTGTGCGTGTGTGTGGTGGCTGGCCCGTTGTGCGTGCGTGTGCGTGCGTGTGCACCCGTGTGGTGGCCGGTCCGTTGTGCGTGCGTGTGCGTGCGTGTGCACCCGTGTGGTGGCTGACCCGTTGTGCATGCGTGTGCATGTGTATATGCACCCGTGTGGTGGCCGGTCCATTGTGCGTGCGTGTGCACCCATGTGGTGGCTGGTCCGTTGTGCATGCGTGTGCACCCGTGTGGTGGCTGGTCCGTTGTGCGTGCGTGTGCACCCGTGTGGTGGCTGGTCCGTTGTGCGTGCGTGTGCACCTGTGTGGTGGCCGGCCCGTTGTGCGTGCGTGTGCGTGTGTATATGCACCCGTATGGTGGCCGGTCCGTTGTGCGTGCGTGTGCGTGCGTGTGCACCTGTGTGGTGGCCGGCCCGTTGTGCGTGCGTGTGTGTGCGTGTGCACCCGTGTGGTGGCTGGCCCGTTGTGCGTGCGTGTGCACCCGTGTGGTGGCTGGTCCATTGTGCGTGCGTGTGCACCCGTGTGGTGGCCGGCCCGTTGTGCGTGCGTGTGCGTGTGTATATGCACCCGTGTGGTGGCTGGTCCGTTGTGCGTGCGTGTGCACCGTGTGGTGGCCGGTCCGTTGTGCGTGCGTGTGCACCTGTGTGGTGGCTGGTCCGTTGTGCGTGCGTGTGCGTGCGTGTGCACCCGTGTGGTGGCCGGCCCGTTGTGCGTGCGTGTGCGTGCGTGTGCACCCGTGTGGTGGCCGGCCCGTTGTGCGTGCGTGTGCGTGCGTGTGCACCCGTGTGGTGGCCGGCCCGTTGTGCGTGCGTGTGCGTGCGTGTGCACCCGTATGGTGGCCGGTCCGTTGTGCGTGCGTGTGCACCCGTGTGGTGGCCGGTCCGTTGTGCGTGCGTGTGCACCTGTGTGGTGGCCGGCCCGTTGTGCGTGCGTGTGCGTGCGTGTGCACCCGTGTGGTGGCTGGCCCGTTGTGCGTGCGTGTGCGTGCGTGTGCACCCGTGTGGTGGCTGGTCCATTGTGCGTGCGTGTGCACCCGTGTGGTGGCCGGCCCGTTGTGCATGCATGTGCATGTGTGTATATGCACCCGTGTGGTGGCCGGTCCGTTGTGCGTGCGTGTGCACCGTGTGGTGGCCGGTCCGTTGTGCGTGTGTGTGCACCCGTGTGGCGCTGTCCCTCTGTGGAGGGCTCCCGTCGCCGTCTCGGTCCCCCGTCTTGGCGCCCTGTGCCCCGCGCACTCTCGTGTGGATCTGGGGCTGGGGCGCGGCTGGCCCAGGCCCCGCGCTCACCCCGCTGCCGTCCACAGGTTCCTCTGAGGGTGAACCTGAGTGCGGGCCGCTCCTGGGGAGACCTCACCCCGCTGCGCGAGGCGCTGGGCCCGGCCCCCACCCGCCCCTGACGACCTGCTCCGCGCACCTCGGGTGCACACGCGCCACCGTCCTCTGTCCCGAGCCCGGGAGCCGCGGGAGGGAAGAGCGGGTGGCACCGGCCACGGCCCCCCCCCCCCCGCGGCCGGGGCGCTGTGCGGCTCCCACCACTGTTTACCCCCCAGTAAATGCTCTGAGAAGCCAGCCGCGCGTGAGTGGCGTCGCTCGTGGGTGGAACGGCACACACGGGTGGAACGGCCTGGTCAGAGGCCGGGCCAGACCCGGGGCCCCAGAGCGGAGGGGGCGGCCAGGGGGCGCGGGCCGGGCCCTCCGCGGGCCTCTGGAGCCGCAGCTCCCGCGGCGCCCTTCTCAGGGGTGGCTGTGCTGTTCCGGGGGCCCCGAGACGCCCTCCGACTCCCGCACGCACCGCCTGCGCTGCTTCGGGCCCGGCCAGGAGGGAGGCCGTCGGGGGAGGGGCGGGGCCCAGGGAGCTCAGTGTCCATCTGCCCTCCAGGCTGGCACCCCACGGCGGCGTGACAGCACGGGGGGGGGGGCTGCCCGCCCCGAGCCCCTCCGCTCCGCGCCCCGCTCTGGCCCCCCCACTGCCTGGAGCCGTCCAGCCCCCTGCCCCCCGCCCGTGTACTCGCAGGGCTCCCCACCCGTGCCTCAGGCCCGAGGCGCACGCGGGCAGCGGCCTCGCCTAGGGTGGAAAGCCCAGGCTCGGGATCCAGCCCCCCGGGGGCCCACACAGGGCCGAGCAGCCAGGCCCGGAGGCCAGGGCCCGGCCTAGAGTAGGGGCTCGAGTCATCTCAGCCTGGGGTTTGCGCCCAGGGAAGGTGCTGGGCCTGGGAGCCCAAAGCAGAGCCCGCGCCCCCTCCCGCAGCCCAGCGCGGGGAGGACGGGCTGCCGCCCCGCCCCGCCCGGTCCAGAGCCCCAGAGCCCCGCCCCGGGGCCCAGCCCAGCCGGTGCACCCCCGGGGCACCCCCAGAAAGCACGGAGCCACGTTCCTTCAACTCTGGTTTTATTGAAAAACAGCAGCATTGGGGGCTGTGCAGGCGGGGGGCACACCCACGCGGGGGGGGGGCACACCCACGCGGCCCGCCCGGCTCTGCGGGAACTCCGCCCGTTGCTTGGCCTCGGGGCGGCTTTGGCACATCCTGGGGTCTCAGGCCACCCTCCCCCCCACCGTGGGCTCACAGTACAGCTTCAAGAACAAACCACAGCATGAGACGGCCCGCCCCGCCCCCCAGCCGCCCCGTCCAGCCCCGGCGGCCTGGGCGAGCCAGCCCGCAGGCCCAGCTCCATTCACCAGGAGTGGAGCGCGGCCCAACAGGAGGGGGGCGCAGCAAGGGACCAAGGCAGCACCCCACTTCCTTCTGCCCAGTGCCCCCCCCCGCAGGAAGCTGTTCCTACCTATGCCTCCCACAGCCACACACACGCACACACGCACACACACCGATGGGCCACACACACTGGCTGTGCCCCCCCACACGTGACCACATGAGCCCATACCAACCACCAGTGCATACACACATGTTCACGTGCACGCATGTGCACTCCTGCATACGTGTTCACGTGCACAGATGCTGACACATGCACGCAGCCACAACTCGGTACAAATGCTCACACACTCATGCCCATGCACGCATGCACGCGCGCACACACACGCAGAGGGACGCCCTTCTTTAAAATGGCTAATTATTGCTGTTTTAAAAAATACATCCAACAATGGTAAGTCGGGGCTCACCCTCGGCCCACTCGCGCACACTGCCCCGCCCCCCCCGAAGCAGGACGAGGCCGGCCTGTCCCCGGGCCCACCCCACACCCATGCCCAAACCCCACCCCAGAACCCCACCCCAGCCGCTGGCGGGGACACCTGCCCGAGGCCGGGGCTCGCCAGCCAGGCAGGGCGGCCACAGGGGCAGCAGCAGCCAGGCCTCAGCTCAGGGGCCCCCCCCCGCCACTGTGAGTGACCCCCGGGCCTCACGGGCCCCCCCCCCGGCGAGGAGCCCCTTGCCCCGGGAAGCCTCGCACACCGTCTAGACCAGAAGCACCCATTCCCAAGCCAGCTCTGGCGAGGCGTGGGCTCAATGCCACCTAGTGTGGGCAGGGACAAGCCAGGCCCAGACACCACGACCACCAGGGCTCGATGGCGCACACTCGGGCCCCCATCAGCCCTTCCTGCCAGAAGGCGCCCAGGGGCTCCTCAGCCTGGCCCCTCTGGACCTGGGTGCTGAGGAAGGACGCCAGGGCGGGGCCGGGGCTACCCGGACCGCAGGGCCTCAGGCCTGCCGTCCCCGGGGCCCGCTCTCAGCCCTTTGGCCGGGCTGGCCGTTCCCTCCATGGCTGCCCAGCCCCCAGGGCAGGGGGAAGGAAGACTGGGCATGGGAGCGGGAGTGGAGCAGCCTGGGGCAGTGGCTGCCGGGGCCCCGGGGCCTCCCCTGGCCTGGCTAGGCGTCAGAGCACACATGGGCCGATCCCAGTGCCATCCTCTTGGACTGGCTGCCTGCAGGACAGAGCACCTGGGCGGTGGGGAGCGGCCGTGTAGCTCCACGCCACGGCCTCGTCAAATGCTGAAAGTCGGGAACACTTCCACGTCTGCCTTCCACCCTTCCCACTCCCCAAAACTGGCTTCCAAACAACCGCCAGGGCTTCCAGAAGCCCTGGACCCCGCTCAGGGCAGGCCCGAGGCTGGCCTCACCGGGCTGAGTGTGCGTGCCAACCACCAAGGCGGGTGGAGGCCCAAGGGAGGGCAACGGCCACCAAGCTCGGGGCAGCAGCTGCCAAGCCCCGGAGGGCCCGCACAGAGGTAGAAAGAACAGAAGCTCTATGAGCACAAGACCCACGCCAGTGCTCCTGTGAGACAGAAGCGCTCAGGCCGGTGAGCGGCGGGAACTGACCCTCCCGCCGGCGTGCCCGCCGCCTTGGGCCCAGGGGCCCGCACACCGGGCTGCCAGGCCAAGAGAGCAGACGCCCCCGGAGCCCTGCGAGCCGCCAGGACGGGGCTTCGTGTCTAGGAGGCCCGGGCGGTCCCCAGCCCCTTCCCCACTAAGGCCGGTTCTAAAGGCACAGGGTCAGGGGACTGGGCCCTGCCTCCCGCCCCAGGCCTCAGACCAACCAGCAGCCCAACTGCCCCACGCCAAAACCAAACAGAAAGAGGAAAAAGGCACGACTGTTTGTTTTCCATTTTGCTAAAACACTTTACGTCTGTCTGTATAATCCAGATTAACAAAATCTGAGAGCTGCAAGAAAATAGGGTGCCAATTTCTGTACAGTCTACAAAACTCCCATCCCCGAGCGGGGACCAGGCCACCAGGGAGGAATGTACAGGGGGACCGGGGTCTGTACAGGGGTCTGCAAACACCTCGACCGCTAACAGGACGAAAGGCCCCTAAGGATGCCGGGCCTGTTACACCAATTCCCTCCTGAAGCTCCTTCGTATAAGACCATGGCCTCGATGTCGGGGACCCAGCTCCGTCCCGCCACAAACCCCCTCCCACACGAAGGGGCCCGGGAGGCTCTTCGCCCCTCCTGCCACCAAAGCCAGGCCCAGGGCCGGCCGGCCACTCGCCTTCCTTCCCCATTCCCAGCCACCTCGCACCCAGACCAGCCCTCGAGGAGAGGCCGGCCACACAGCCAGCCCCGTGCCAAGCAGGCTGCCGGGGGTGGGGGAGAGACGGCCACCGAGGGGTGGGCAGGACCCCGCCCCCGCCGCCCAGTCCCGTTCCTGGCTCCTCCCGAGGCTCTGAGATGCCAGGACCCGCTCAGGCCTGCGCGGGGGGGGGGGGGGGGGGGGTGGCCTGGGCCTCACAGGCCCAGCACGCACTCGGGAGGGGAAGGGGTGCTCAGTCGGGGTCTCCCTCCAGAGTTCCAGCGGAAACCCGCTGCCCACCCAGCCACCCTTCCCATGAACCGGGGCCTGAGCCGGGGCGTCTGCGAGCGCCACACACGCGTGTGTCTGGGGGTTCAAACTTCCATTGTGTCCCAAGAGTTAAAGTCATGCAGAGTGCTATTCTGTCTAAGTAACGTATTAGAAAACGGGTCGGTTTCAGGCCGGGAGAAGCTGTGGCTTGCAGCAGCCTGGGCTGGGAAGATTCACAGGGCTGACCCCGAAGCCCGGAGGGAGGCAGCTGGGAGGGGCCCCCTGAAGCACCCCGCCATCCTGCGCAACGTGTTGCTATGGGAACCACACCTGTCGCCAAGTCAGCCAAGCCCGGGGGCGGGGTCAGTGGGCAGGAGGAGACAAAAATGAGGTGATGTCAAAGCAAAGCAGGAGCGGACAGAACCGGGGGTAGCAGGGGGCAGGCCCGGGGGGGGGGGTGAGGCCAGGCAAGGGGCGCGCCAGCCGTGGTGCCGGGGTCCAGTCTGGGCAGGACGGCGGGGCGGGGGGGGGGGGGTCCGGGGGGGGCATGCGCGTGCTGTGGCCAGGCCACGTCCTCAGCATGCACAGGGCGGGGCGGGCGGGGCCCGCGGCCAGCTCCGCTCCCACGGGGCGCGCGGTGGCCGGCGGGCGCGGCAGGCCATTCTGCTCGGGACCCGCGGACCTGCGGCCTGCATGGGGGGGGGGGGGGGCCTCTGAGCCGGGAGTTCTGTGCGTGGTGAGCAGGGCTAGGCCTCTGCAGATGGAGGCAGGCCGGCGGCTTTGTGGACGGCGTAGGGGGTCCACGATGCCACGCGTGAAGGCATGGTGAGCCCCCCGGACGGGCCGGGGCGGGGGCCGGGCCCCGGGGGCCCCCACGCCCCGCCGGCGCGGCACGGAGGAGCGGCGGCCCTGTGACCCCCCCGAGCCGGCCGGCCGACCGCATGAGAGGGGAACCCAACGCAGACGCCAGGGGGAAGCGGGGCGGGCGGGCGGGCGGGCGGGCGGGGCGGCGGTCACTCCTCGCGTAGCTGCAGGCGGGTAGCGGTGGTAGCGGACCTGGAAGAAGAGCCGCTCGGCCAGCGAGAGGGTCATGCCCGGGAGCACGTAGCGGTCGCTCGCGCCCATGTGTCTGAAGCCCAGGGACTCGTACAGCTTGTGGGCGGCCACCTTGACGGCGGTGGTGCCCAACACCACGGCGGAGTAGTTGTGCACCACGGCGAACTCCAGCACCTTGCGGCCCAGCGCCTTGGCGATGCCCTTGCCCCGGAAGCGGGAGTCCACGGACATGCGCAGCAGCTCCACGGTGTTGTCCTCCTCGTGGGCCCGCGCGGCCACGATGCCCACCACGTTGCCGTCCAGCACAGCCACCCAGAAGCAGGAGCCTGCGGGGCACGGGGCCGTCAGGGCTGCCGAGGCCTCCCACCCCCCCCCCCCCCCGCCCCCGCCGGGACAGAGCAGTGACGAAGCTGGGCCCGGGCCCGGCCCACCTGCCGTCCGGACCTGCCCTGCGTCCCGGCCTGGACGCCCAGTTGGAGGCTCCAGCCCCTTCCCCGGGCCGCCCCGACTCTTTCCCAGGAGCCTTGCGTGGAGGCCCAGGGCCCGGGGCCCGCCTCCCGAGCCCCGTGGGAACCGGCACCCCACGGGGGTGAGCCTCCAGGGCGGCGGGCCCCCCGCAAGGCACAGTGGTCCCGTCTGTGCGGGCAGGAGGCCGGCTGGGCGGGGAGGATCTCCGGGCTGAGGGGATGGGCCTGTACGCCCTGCCCCCCCCCCCCCAGGTCCACACCGCTCAGCAGCAGCTCCTGGAGCACTCTCGCCCAGCGTGGAGCCCGGGGGGGGGGGGGCATGGCCTGCTGGCTCTGTGAAGGGGGCTCCTATCTCCTTCAGGTGACTGAGGACCCCAACACCCACGCTCCATCAGCAGAAAGGAGAAGCAGCAGCCGGCCCGCCCCGCTGTGGGCCCCCGGGGACCCCAGGCTTCCCAGGAGACAAAAGCCCCTGGGCTTCTCCCACCTGAGGGGAGCCTCTAGGCCAGTGCCCCGTCTACCAGCCGGCTCCCCACCGCCCCCCGCCCAGGCCCAATCAGGAGTCAGGACAGTGCCCGGCACTGGCTGGCCTTGACATACCTCAGAGTCTCCATTCTGTGTGGAGCTCTCCCACAGTTCACACAGCTTGTCAGCTGTGGGGGGGGGGGGGTCCTCCTACAGACCCAGCAGATGTCCCCGGAAGAACAGGCCGGGACTAATTTCCCTCACTGCAGCCTGGGCGGGCCACGCCACCCCCACCCCGCCCCCTATCCCGGCAGAGCCGGGAGACCCGAGGAAATCTGAGGCTGGGTCTGGAGCGGCAATGAAGCTCGGGGCTGGTGAGAGGCCGAGCTGGCGGGGCGGAGTTCAGGAAAAGGGCCAGCACCGGAGGCCAGCCGGGTCAGGGAGCAGGGCCCAGGATGGGTGGCTGGGCTGCCCGGCCCAGCACGGCCCCTGCCCGCAGGTGAGGTCAGCCTGCAGGCCACTCCGGGGCCCTCACTCCGCATCCTCGGGCTCCAGAGGCCCAGCCTGGGGCAGAGAGCAGCCCTGGTCCCTCCGGCCGGGTGCCAGCCGCGTCCTCTACCGGAGACCGCAGGGCTGGGCGCTGCCCGCCGACCAGGCAGGAAGGAGCGGCCCGTCGCCCGGGGCCCCTCCGCGGAGGACCCAGCCCTGGGCACCCAGGGTGGGAGTGACAAATAGGACCTCGTCCTTTGCCCAGGGACCGCCAGGGGAAGGTTCCCCCCGGTGAGGGCACCGCGACCGGGCGCGCAGCCCAGGGCCGGCCTCCCGCCGCGGGCACCCCATCCTCCCGGGCACCCCATCCTCCCGGGCCGGGCGTCCGCCCCCTCCCCGCCCGGGCCTGCCCCGGGGGCTCACCGGGCGGCCTCATGTAGTACTGCTCGATGTCGGCCATGTCGGTGCGCAGCGCGCACTCCAGGTAGGCCAGGATCACCTTGCGGCTGTAGTAGTAGCGCAGGGCCAGCAGCGCGGCGGGCACCAGGCCCGTCAGCAGCAGCGAGCGGGTGGCGGCGAAGCAGAGCACTGCGGGCGAGCGGCGCGGGTGAGCCCGGGGCGGGGTGGGGGGGGGGCCGGGGGGGAGCGTCCCACCCTGCCCGGGACGGGGGGGGTCCCCGCCGCCGCCCCCCGGTGACCTTGGCGCCCCGCGGCACTGACCGGCCAGCAGGGCGCAGAGCAGCTGCGCGCGCGGGCGCTGCCGCAGGCCGCGGAAGGCCGTGTTGGGGATGCGCTCCAGGATGCCGTCGTAGAAGATGCGGCGCGCCGCGTCCTGCTCGGCGGCGCGGAACTCGCGGATGCACACGCCGCGCCCCGCCGCCGCCGCCGCCGCCGCCGCCGCCGCCGGCCCCGCGCTGCCCGCGGCCCCCGCGCCGCCCCGGGGCGGGGGGCCGGGCGCGGGCGGCGGCGCGGCGGGCAGCGGGGGCCACAGGGCGCCGGCGGCGGCGAGCAGCGCGTCCTTCTTGGCCCCCGGCAGCGCCTCATGGTCCTCGGCGGCCACGATCTTCGTCTCGCAGACCATGTCGGGAGGCCCACAATGCATGCGCCCGGCCGGGCGGGCGGCGCAGCGCGGGCGGGCGGGCGGGCGGGCGGGCGGGGGCGCGGGCCGGGGCGGCGGGCTCGGCCGGGCCCAGGCAGGGGCGCGGCGCCCTCGGACCCGCGGCGGGCGGGCGGGCGGGCGGGGGGGCGCGGCGGCGGCGGCGGCGGCTCAGGGGCGCGGGGCGGAGGCGGCGGGCGGCCGGGGCGCGCGCAGGGAGCTGCGCCGCATTTTGGAGAAGTATTTATAATGCGGCGGCGCCGGTGCGGTCGCGGCGCCCGGGGTCCCGCAGGGTCCTAGCGTCCACTGCATTGGCTGCCGAGGGTCACCATGTGATCTCGGGGGCGGGAGCGACGCCGCCTCCGCGCCCGCCCGCCCGCCCGCACCGCGCCGCGCCGCACCGCGCCCGGGGGCGCTCCGCGAGGGCACGCGAGGCCGCGCGGGCCGGGACCCCGCCTCGGAGGCGCCCGCGGGGGGCTCCGGCCCCGGCGCCTCGCCCCCTCCCGGCCCTTTGTCTGCCGGGCGCCCCCGCCGAGGCCCCGCCGGAGCCCCCGGGACGCCGCGGCCCGGCCCGGGCGGGAGGGAGGGAGGGAGGGGGACGCGGGCGGGGCGCGGGGCGCCGCCTACGTCACCGCCCCCCGCGCGCCGGCGCCCAGGCCCCTCCGCTGGGTCCCCGGCGCGGGGGGCGCGGGGGGCGCGCGGGGGGCGCGGGGGGGCGCGGGGGGGCGCGGGGGGCGCGGGGGGCGCGGGGGGCGCGGGATCCCCCCCCGGCCCGGCGCCCCGCCCCCGCGGCCCGCGCATGCGCCCCGCGGCCTCGGTGCAGGTGCGGCGCGGCCCTCGCCTCGCGGGCTGCCGGCGCCGGGGCGGACGCGGGGCGCCGGGCCGGGGAGCGCGCGCTCGGGGGCCGGGGCGGCGGAGGGCGGCCGCCCAGTCGCCCGGGTGAAGGCGAGGCCCGAGGGGCCGCGGAGGGGGCGGCGCGGACCACGGGGGACCCCCGGCCCCCGCCGACTCTCAGCCCGACCTCGGGGCGCCCGGACCCCTGCAGCCGCGTCGGCGGGGCCCGCCGGGCAGAACCCCGGGAGCGCGGGGCGCGCGCGGGCGGAGCGGGGCCCCCGCGCACCCCGCCCCGGCCCCTCCGCGGCCTGGAGCCGGGGAGCCCCGCGCCGCCCCTCGCGCCCCCAATCCCGCCCGCTGCTGGGGCAGCCGCCTCCGGAGACCCCTTCCCGGTTCCCCCGGGCCTTGGGGCGCGGCTTCCGGACCTGGGGCCCCCGCAGCCCTGTGGTGTGCAGAGCGGGCGGCCTGCAGTGGCCGGCGTGTGCACAGTGGTGTGCAGCTGTGTGTGCGGTGTACACAGTGGTGTGCAGCCGTGTGTGCGGTGTACACAGTGGTGTGCAGCCGTGTGTGGTGTGCACAGTGGTGTGCAGCCGTGTGTGGTGTACACAGTGGTGTGCAGCCGTGTGTGCGGTGTACACAGTGGTGTGCAGCCGTGTGTGCGGTGTACACAGTGGTGTGCAGCCGTGTGTGTGGTGTACACAGTGGTGTGCAGCCGTGTGTGTGGTGTACACAGTGGTGTGCAGCCGTGTGTGCGGTACACAGTGGTGTGCAGCGTGTGCGGTGTACACAGTGGTGTGCAGCCGTGTGTGCGGTGTACACAGTGGTGTGCAGCCGTGTGCGGTGTACACAGTGGTGTGCAGCCGTGTGTGCGGTGTACACAGTGGTGTGCAGCCGTGTGTGCGGTGTACACAGTGGTGTGCAGCCGTGTGTGGTGCACAGTGGTGTGCAGCCGTGTGTGTGGTGTACACAGTGGTGTGCAGCCGTGTGGTGTACACAGTGGTGTGCAGCATGTGTGCGGTGTACACAGTGGTGTGTAGCCGTGTGTGTGGTGTACACAGTGGTGTGCAGCCGTGTGGTGTACACAGTGGTGTGCAGCCGTGTGTGTGGTGTACACAGTGGTGTTCAGCCGTGTGTGGTGTACATAGTGGTGTGCAGCCGTGTGTGGTATACACAGTGGTGTGCAGCCGTGTGTGCGGTGTACACAGTGGTGTGCAGCCGTGTGTGCGGTACACAGTGGTGTGCAGCCGTGTGTGTGGTACACAGCGGTGTGCCCTGGAACCGTCTCAGCGCCCCCTGCCCAGCTTTCAGAGGCGGAAGTGGCAGAGGAGGTTCCGGCCTGGCCCCGCCCTGCGGTGTCCCGAGAGGTAGGGTGCGGTTCCGGCCTTGCTGGTCCCGGTGTCGCCTCCAATCCCGGCCTGGCGCCTGGCGTCCTTGCGGTGGACATCTCCGTCCGTCTCAGGGCCGCGGTGGGCCTCGCAGGGCACCCGCAGAGCCCCTGGGGAGCCCACAGGCCGGGCCTTTGCGGGGGGGGGGGGGGAGGGGGGAGAGGGACGGGGCGCGGGCGTCCTGAGCGAGGGCCCGCCCGGCTGGGCCAGCCGCACCGGTGCCCGGCGTGGGGGGTGGGGTGGGAGCCGCCTGGGCCGCGGGGCGCGTCTAGGCCCGTCCTGTGCACCCCCGATCCGCTTGTCCTGTGCACCCCCGATCCGCTCGTCCTGTGCACCCCCCGATCCGCTCGGGCTTCCAACCTGACTTGCACGGAAGTTCCCACTGCACTTCCCAAGACACTCCACACACACGGCCTGGCTGGCGGCTCACGCCCGTCATCCCGGGCACACAGGAGGCTGACACCTGAGGACGGCGGTTCAAAGCCAGCTAGGGAAGGTCTGTGAGACTCTTGTGTCCAGCGAGCTCCCGGAAGACCCCAGGTGGGGCTGTGGCTCCGTGGCGGAGCGCCCAGCCCTTGGGGAGAGCTCAGGGACGCTGCCAGGCCCGGTTCCAGCCCCAGGACCGACGGGGCGGCTTGCTGGGCGCTGACCATCGCCTCCCGCGGGGTCGGGCTCAGGGCTGCATGCCCAGCCGGGGGGGGGGGGGGTCTCCCCAGTCCTCCCTTGGTGAAGAACCGTCCCTCACCGCTGCCTGACCGCAGCCCATCGCCATGGAGGAGCCCAGGGACACTCAGCGTGGGGCGTCGGGGCTCCCCACTGAAGGCAGCCCAGGGCAGCAGGAGGCAGGCGGGGAGCAGCGCCCCGGGGCACCCCGTGCCTGCGATCCACCAGGGTGGCTGAACCTACCGCGTCCCCTCGGGGCCGCCGCCCAGGGCCCCTCCCTCCGCAGCGGCTGGGGAAGCAAGGCCCCACGACCCCGGGGAGAGGCGCGGGCCGGGGGAAGCAAGGCCCACGACCAGGGGAGAAGCAAGGCCCACGACCCCGGGGGAAGCAAGGCCCACGACCCCGGGAGAGGTGCGGGCCGGGGGAAGCAAGGCCCACGATCCCGGGGGAAGCAAGGCCCACGACCCGGGGGGGGGGGGGGAAGCAAGGCCCACGACCAGGGGGGAAGCAAGGCCCACGACCCCGGGGGGGGGGGGGGGAAGCAAGGCCCACGACCAGGGGAGAAGCAAGGCCCACGACCCCGGGGGGAAGCAAGGCCCACGACCCCGGGGGAAGCAAGGCCCCACGACCCCGGGGGGAAGCAAGGCCCACGACCCCGGGGAGAGGCGCGGGCCGGGGGAAGCAAGGCCCACGACCCCGGGGGAGAAGCAAGGCCCACGACCCGGGGGGGGGGGGGGGAAGCAAGGCCCACGACCAGGGGAGAAGCAAGGCCCACGACCCCGGGGGGAAGCAAGGCCCACGACCCGGGGGGAAGCACGGCCCACGACCCGGGGGGAAGCAAGGCCCACGACCCGGGGGGAAGCACGGCCCACGACCCCGGGGAGAGGCGCGGGCCGGGGGAAGCAAGGCCCACGACCCGGGGGGGGGGGGGGGAAGGCAAGGCCCACGACCCGGGGGGGAAGCAAGGCCCACGACCCCGGGGGAGAAGCAAGGCCCACGACCCGGGGGGGGGGGGGGGAAGCAAGGCCCACGACCAGGGGAGAAGCAAGGCCCACGACCCCGGGGGAAGCAAGGCCCACGACCCCGGGGAGAGGTGCGGGCCGGGGGAAGCAAGGCCCACGATCCCGGGGGAAGCAAGGCCCACGACCCGGGGGGGGGGGGGAAGCAAGGCCCACGACCAGGGGGGAAGCAAGGCCCACGACCCCGGGGGAAGCAAGGCCCACGACCCGGGGGGAAGCAAGGCCCACGACCCCGGGGAGAGGCGCGGGCGGACCGGGGGAAGCAAGGCCCACGACCCCGGGGGAGAAGCAAGGGCCCACGACCCGGGGCGGGGGGGGGGGGGAGCAAGGCCCACGACCCGGGGGGAAGCAAGGCCCACGACCCTGGGGAGAGGCGCGGGCCGGGGGAAGCAAGGCCCACGACCCTGGGGAGAGGCGCGGGGCGGCGGCCGCAGTCAGGACAGGACGCGCGTGAGCCGGCAGGGGTTTATTGTCAGGGAACAGGAGGCCAAAGGTCTTCAGCGCCCCGTGGGCCAGCAGGCACACAGCGCCCGGCGCTCCGCCTGCAGCAGGAGCGTCTCTGTCTGCAACGCAAAGCAAGAGGCGGCCATGGAGGGGGGGGCCCAGCCGCTGCTGTCCACCCCGGGCGGCCATGGGGGGGGGCCCAGCCGCTGCTGTCCACCCCGGGCGGCCATGGAGGGGGGGCCCAGCCGCTGCTGTCCACCCCGGGCGGCCATGGAGGGGGGGCCCAGCCGCTGCTGTCCACCCCCGGGCGGCCATGGAGGGGGGGGGCCCAGCCGCTGCTGTCCACCCCGGGCGGCCATGGAGGGGGGGGGCCCAGCCGCTGCTGTCCACCCCGGGCGGCCATGGAGGGGGGGCCCAGCCGCTGCTGTCCACCCCCGGGCGGCCATGGAGGGGGGGCCCAGCCGCTGCTGTCCACCCCGGGCGGCCATGGAGGGGGGGGGCCCAGCCGCTGCTGTCCACCCCGGGCGGCCATGGAGGGGGGGCCCAGCCGCTGCTGTCCACCCCCGGCCCCCCCCCCGCCCAGGACGGCTAGACCACCTTTGCCCCCCTCCTCAGCTCCCTCCCCCCGCAGCCCCGCCCGCCCCGTTCCCACGGGAGGCCTCCTCTCCCACCCGTGCCTTCCTCTCCCGCTCGGCCGCCCGGCTCCGCTTCCCCCCTTCCCGCGGTTAGTTGGCCATAGAGTCTGCGGGGCTCCCCAGCCGGCCCGCTCCGAACCCCGACCCTCAGCCCTCAGCCTCCCGCGCAGCCGGGGCGCCGGCGTCGGGGGGGGGGGGGGCTGCTCTGCCCAGGCCCCGCCCTCTCCTCGGCCTCAGTGTCCCCCGGGTCCTCGGGACGGAGCCCGGCGGGGAGGGGCGGGGAGGGGCGGGGAGGGGCGGGCGCTCACACCCGCGCGTCCAGGCTGTGCGCCGTCTTCCGCAGGTCCTGGAGCGCGCGCTGCATGAACTCGAACGCGTGGCAGTCCACGCACGGGCGGCCTGCGGGGGCCGGGGGGGGGGGCGGGCGAGCGCTGAGCCCTGGGCCCGGCCTCGGGGGCGAGGCGAGCCCGGCGCCCCCGCGCCCCCGCCCCCGGCACGCGCGCCCCCGGCACGCGCGCCCCCGCACGCGCGCCCCCGCCCCCGCCCCGCCCCCCGCACGCGCGCCCCCGCCCCCGCCCCCCACCCCGCCCCCCGCCCCGGCACCTACTCTGCGCGGGGGACGGCGCTCCCGGCGGCGCGGCGGCGGGCTCCGCGCGGGCGCCCAGCAGCGCCAGGCTCAGCAGCAAGCAGCAGCAGCGGCGGCGGCGGCCACAGCCGGGACCCGCGCGCGGGCGGGGGCGCCATGGCCGAGGAGGAGCCCGGGCCGCCCTGCGGCGAGCGACGGGGGTCAGCCGCGGGCCCGGGCCCCCCGAGCCCGCCCCGGCCCCGCCCCGAGCCCCGCACCCCCCGCCCTCCGGGCCCGCCTAGGTCCTCCGGGGCCCGCCCGCCCGGCCCCGAGCCCGCACCTCGGCCTCCCGGCCCCGCCCATCCCGCCCCGCCGACCCGAGCCCGCCGGGCTCCTCCCGGGCCGGCCGACCCCCTACCGAGCCCCGAGCCCGCACCCCCCGCCTCCCGGGCCCGCCGACCCCCGCCCGGCCCCCGCGTCCCGCAAACCGCGGTCCCGCCCATCCCTGCCCGCGACCCCCGGAGCCGCTACCCGCCCGCCACACCTCCCGGCCCGCGGCCCCCGTCTCGCCAGCACCCGGGCTCCGAGGACCCCACCGGGCCGCCATCCCCCGCCCCGCCCCGCCCCGCCCTCACCGCGGTCCGCACACCGAGACCCGCTGCGCCCGCGACTCGAGACGACGCGCGACGGCCGCGCACGCGCATGCGCGGGGCCCGCCCCGCCCCGCCGGCCGTCGTCGTCATGGAAACCGGGCCAAGAGCGCGCGGGGCTCCCGTACCCCGCCGGGGGCTGCGGCGCCTACAAAGGGCCGAGCCGCGGAACCCGCGCCGCCCGGCTCCGCCCCGCCCCGCGCCGACCGGCTCCGCTCCCCCCTGCCCCCGCCCCGCCCGGCTCCGCCCCGCCCCGCCCGCTCCGCCCCGCCCCCGCCCCGCCCGGCTCCGCCCCGCTCGGCTCCGCCCCGCTCGGCTCCGCCCCGCCCCGCGCCGTCCGGCTCCGCCCCGCCCCGCCCCGCCCGGCTCCGCCCCGCCCGGCTCCGCCCCGCCCCGCGCCTTCCCGCTCCGCTCCGCCCCGCGCCGTCCGGCTCCGCTCCCCCTGCCCCGCCCCGCCCAGCTCCGCCCCGCCCTGCCCGGCTCCACCCCGCCCCCGCGCCATCCGGTTCCGCCCTGCCCCGCCCCGCCCCTCCGGCTCCGCCCCCGCCCCGCCGGCTCCGCCCCGCCCGGCTCCGCCCCGCCCGGCTCCGCCCCGCCCGGCTCCGCCCCGCCCGCC